>NC_086240.1:16057031-16426406 GCF_036321145.2 Pelmatolapia mariae | reverse complement strand
AGCTCTCAAATTTGGGGGATAGCAGTTTGGGGATAGCCCCTTCCTGTTTCAACATGACTGCAGACCAAAGCAGTTCATAAAGACAGTAAACAAATTTGGTGTGGAAGAACTTTACTGGCCAGCACAGAGTCATGACCTCAACCCGACAGACCACCTTTGGGATCAATTAGAGCGGAGACTGTGAGCCAGGTCTTCTCATCCAAACACTGTCTGACATCACAAATGTGCATCTAGGAGGAATGGTCAAAAATTCCCATAAACAAACCTATGAAAAGCCCTCCCAGAAGAGTTGAAGCTTCTTATAGCTGCAAACAGTGGATCAGCATAATATACTGAAAGCATCATCTGTTGCTGACCCATCCTGTTCAATGTGATGAATGTTTGTCCGGTAGGGGACGGAGGAGCTGGAGGTACGAATCCTAGTACAAGCTCGCCCAGGGCAGGACATCAGGTTAGTCCATGACTGAGATGTTTGTTATGTATTATACTTATCAAATACTGTAAGGCTGGAAGACACTGTTGGGAGTTAAGTTGAAAAAATTAATCCAAGGTATAGTGCACCACTACTACTGCCTTTATTATAATTCTGTCTGTCTGCATGTTTTTTAAGATTATTGTTCTTTATTTAACATTATAATAATGATGAAGACTGAAAGAAAACAGATGCTTAGAACACATTTCATGTCTTTACCAGAACATCTATGCTGAATGTAGCAGTACCCTTTTTCTTGCAGGCTTTAAATGTTTAGTGCTTATCTCTTCATAGGCCTATCGGTCACGACATCAAGCGTGGCGAGTGCGTGCTGGCAAAGGGCACCCATATGGGCCCATCTGAAATTGGCCTCCTGGCCACTGTTGGAGTTACAGAGGTGGAGGTCCAGAAATTCCCTGTGGTGGCCGTCATGTCCACAGGAAATGAGGTAAAGGTTAAGAAAATCTTAGTTTTTGTTGTGGTGAATTATGCCTCTCATGCGTGCTATTTCTGTATTTGCTGAAATGGTTCCACTTTGGCTGTGAAAGGTACAACAGTATGCCTTTTTTTCCTAACAACACACCTCGTTCATATTTATGCACAATCACCATTGTTTGCTTTGGCTGGCGACAACAGAACATCATTTAGAAGTGAATGTGCAGTCAGCTGTTTCATATGTGCTTTCAGTTGTGAAGAACGCGTTTATCTGTGACCAGGTGGTTTTGTTTAAACAGTAGAGTCAGATTTGTGCATTTTCTGTGTGACTAATGCGCAGTTTAAATTTCATGGGGTGCATGAATATGCATAGCTCTCCATTTTCAGGGCCGTGCAGACCCATATTTAAACTTTATCACCTGTTTGTTAGCATATTTCACTCATCTGCCGTCTTATGAAGTAGAGGATTAGATGCAGCTACATTTTATTCATGAGCACTTATTTTGGTGGCAGTGGACAAAAAAAATCCATGATATCCTTTTAGCATGTTGTGATTCAAAGATTTTAAGATACAACTAGACTTCTGTACCTCTTCAGTGTTCCAGTTTCAGATATTACAAAACCTAACCGATGACGGCAGACTTTGGCTAATTGTAGCTCTTTTCCAACCTGATCAGGTGATGTGCTATAAAGAGTGTCATGGTACCACATGGAAGTAAGATGTGGTGGCACCGTCAGTTAAGCATAGCGCTTTTATAACATGAAGCTGAAAGTCAGACTGCATGAACCACATGCATATGCCTGTGCTCATCTCATGGGAAGGACTAAGAAGAGGAGAGGGGCAATGGAAAAGCAGTTTTTTTGTCTTTGTGATATTTCCAATACTTGAGGTATAACAATTGATAAATGACTTAAAAAAATTTATTTCAGTAGAGTCCAATGACTCTAAGATATTGGCTGATAGTAGCTTTTTGGCGATATATCGGTGTCTGCATTGATAACAGCCAATAAATTAGCATTTAAAGAGTAAAGAATAAGATGAAAGAAACCCCATTCAACCATGTTCTGAGTGTTGACATTGCATAGTTTGTTCACCAGAGGAAACTCTGCAAGCACCAGGTGGTTAACAACATGGTGACAGGTGGGTTTGTAATACAAGAAGAAGAGTCAGGCGGATCGTAAAAATAATTGTGCGATTAAAATGTTTATTTTTAAAAAGCATTTTCATATTATTTTTGTAAAGAGTCTTATATAATTACACATAGTAAATGTTAGGGAAATCTGTCTGTTGCAACATTGTGTATATCAGATTTTTAAATCACCAAATATTAGTTTTGGTCTTTAAAAATGTGTCAGTTATGTTCTACTGTTTAGTCTAAAAATGTGACAAAATGCTGACATGAGCCCCTCACAAGTTCCCAGAGGCCAAGCTGACATCTTTAAAGTGCATTGGTTTAGATGACACTAACTATAGCACGGACAACAGATGGGTGTTGCTAATTTGAAACTTCAGAAAGTGTCTTTTTCTCAGTTTTAAAGTATTATTTTATGCAGCATTTTTAACTCAAGGGTAATAGAACCAAAGCAGATTTATTCAGTACAGAGAGCATGTTAAATATAGTAACTACATGACTGGGTACAAAAAGAAAAAGTTTGCATAAGGATTATAATATTGTCTCATCTTCCAGCAGAATAATTATTTCTTTACTTACCAGACCTCATTGCAAATCAAAAAGATGCAGAACGATTTATTTAATGATTTTCACAACTAATAATAAAAGACTGCCATCAAATAGGAGTTTCTAACATGTGATTTGTTTGGGCGATAGCTTCTGAACCCAGAAGATGACCTCCATCCTGGAAAGATCAGGGACAGCAATCGCTCCACCCTGTTGGCCACAATTCAGGAACATGGCTACCCCACTATCAATCTGGGCATCGTGGGAGACAAGTATGCCGTCAGATCTTGCCTCTGCCACAGTTCCCTTTAGCTATGCTTTTGTCCTTTTAATAAGCCCTGTGTACTTATCCAAAGATAGGCCAGTTTTCTCATTTTCTGTGATTTCTCTGTCCTGGGTGTCGCGGGGGGTTGACATTTGTATGTATATGTTTGTCTGTGCCCTGCAGCCCCGATGACCTTCTCAACGCTCTGAATGAAGGCATCAGCCGTGCTGATGTCATCATCACCTCAGGAGGAGTGTCTATGGGAGAGAAGGTACAGTGGCAGAAAGTCTAGTGGTAGAGTTGTGTTGTACTGACACCATGTGGTAGCTTATAGCCAGACAGCTGAGCTTCACAGTTCGTTTGAGTTCATTATTTTTTGAAACACATTTTTTGGAGTACTTATTCTTCATGTCTGTTGAGTATTCTTAAGGTTTTTAATTTTCTTTCTTTCTAACATCATTTTTAGGACTACCTTAAGCAGGTGCTGGATATCGATCTTCATGCTCAGATCCATTTTGGTCGTGTGTTCATGAAACCAGGGTAAGAAAAGGAATCCGCTTCAAAAGTGCTTCACAAACAATACATACAAATGACATGCAGAAGGAGTCATGTGGTATAAAATGACAACCAGTGGAGAATTTAGAAATTATGCTTGTTTTTGTCTTTTTTTCCAGTCTCCCAACAACATTTGCCACGTTGGACATAGACGGTGCTCGCAAACTAATCTTTGCCCTCCCAGGTAGTGTGTGAAGTTGAGAGAAAGAGTGATTCACTCCGCTGTTTGCGCAGAGATGTTACTCACATATTTTCCCCCCTCGCTTTCTCTCCTCGCCCTCCTCTCTCTGTCCCCCCGTCTGTCCTAGGAAATCCCGTGTCTGCTGTTGTCACCTGTAATCTTTTTGTCATCCCTGCCTTGAGAAAGATGCAGGGTATTTTGGACCCCAGGCCCACCATCATCAAAGCGAGGGTAGGACACACAGGGCAACCGGGACATCCTGACTTCATCGCGTTCCCAAGTGCAAAAAGTGTCCTTTGCTCCTGTGAGGGATGATTCAAAGTCGCTGTTGTAACAAATAGGCTTTAAGAGTGTCGATGCAATCAGCTGCAACAGAGAGAATATATAATATATGGGGACATTTACAGTTATGTTTATACGTAAAAAACAGGGTGTATTATTGCAGCCCGTTGCAGCCGAATCCGTGATTTGATATAATTTTCATCATCTGCTTGATACATATTTATGACCACAGTGTTTTGCTCTGATTTGGCAGAGGAACCAATCACGGCCCACACTGACCTGAAGGCCTGCTCCCCGGTCATGAATATTCATAACTGTAGAGTGAGAAAATCATATCACGATAATACACAGCGAGCACACACAGCCTATGTCCCCAACTACCATCATGGAGTGAGCAATCTGGTCCCCTGCCATTATGGGTGCTATTCAGGGTGCAGTGTTACATCATTTGCTGTTATAAAGCAGTTAGAAATCAACTTGAACACATTACTGCCACTTAGGGGTGCAAATGATGGCCTTCGCCAGATGTAGCCAGACAATTTCCCAAAGCAGATGGCATCAGACACAGGTCAGATAATACTCTGAGAAAATGTTTCCTTTTGCCAGCAAACTTAGATAATCTTTGAACTAATGTATTTGCCCTATTTAAAATGTGTTTGGCAGAATTTTACCCAACTTGCTTACGTTTTGTGACAGTTCAGATCTCGATTTTTTCCATTAGAAGATTTGTGTGTGTACATGTGTGTGTTTAGCCTATAGACTGTATATAAAAGATGGCTGTGGCTCTGAAGATGACTGCACTCTGTTTTTTAGAAGAGGCCATATTTGGACGAGCCTGGTTTTTTCACTTCTGCTAGGCTTTAAATTATAGCCCTGTTGGAATTCACTTGGTATAGCTAGGCCATCTATTGTGTGGCATTCAAGAGCGAGGAAGATTGTTTATTATTCAACTTCTGGGACTTGGTTGAAAATTAAAAGACATGCTAAATAAACCTGAAGTGTGACTGAGTCCAAAAGCTTGTCCAGACCAGAGTACACGGGAAAGTCGGAAATAAAGTCATGCATGTTCTAGCTTGTGGCTTTCATCAGCATCTTTAGCATTTCGTAATCAGTGTACGTGAACATCTGAACTCAAGCAAGACTCCTGTTGTGACTTTTGTCTTTGTGGTTCCAGGTAACAGTAACATGAGAGCCAGATGGATTCCAAGAAATTGTCTGAAAGCAAATTTTGCATTTTTTTCTCCACTACATTGGGTGTATCCTCTTCAATTTCATACTTCAAGCACAGTGGTGATTAAAAAAGGGTGATGCAGCATTAGAATTTATGTTGTGTGTTTCTTCACTCTAGTTGTCTTGTGATGTGAAGCTGGACCCTCGCCCTGAATACCACCGCTGCATTTTGACATGGCATCACCAGGAGCCTCTGCCGTGGGCACAGAGCACAGGTACAAAACCGGCATCTGTGGGGGGAAAATAACATTTGAGCACAATGATAAAATAACACTCATAGGTGTGGTTAGTTTTATAGTGATTTACAAAAATTGTGTTGTTTTTTAAACATAAGTGCAATCATTTAAGAGCACCTTAAATTATCAGGACTGACAAGACTGGCAGCAGTTTCTTAGACGAGTTTGAAGATGAGCATTTCGATTCCCAGTCATGTAAACATGTGATCATTTTGGCCGTTTGGTATTCATCAAAGTGGAAATAATAAAGAGACTTATCAAAATCTCTATATGGAACACAGAGCAGAAGTAGACATGAATCCATACTAGGCTCGCCTCAGGGTTTCTTTGGTTTACTGCAGTTGAAACTACTTCAAATACATGGTTTCTGTAGTTTTTGAATACTAGCCAGTTTGGCAGTGGAAAAAATAAAAGCTGCTCTTTTTAACAGCAATTATTTTGTTCCCTCATCATCTTTTCTGATGCAGGGAACCAGGTGAACAGCAGACTGATGAGCATGCGCAGTGCTAACGGGCTCCTGATGCTACCTCCGAAAACAGAGCAATACGTGGAGCTGCACAAGGGCGAGGTGGTCGACGTTATGGTCATCGGCCGGCTATGATGTCATAATGGAGGGACGGAGAAACGGCGTCACATAGCGAGGGAATGGGTGGTTCACGGTGCATGTCCACATATCATTGACTATTCTGTAATATGCAACGGCACAGCTAGTTTTTATTGATTTGGATAACGTTGAGGTATAGTCAACATCTTGATCACAACCTAGATACATATGAAAAAACTAATTTAAAAAGATTATAGTATTTCAAACAAAGAAAATATAACTTTTAATGAAAAAAATCTAATTATAAAAAGAGATTTATTCTGTAATATATTATTATGATTATTCTTATTATTATTATCATTATTCTTATTATTATCATTATTATATTAAGGCAACTTTGTTCCTTTCATTGCAATTGCTTTGTGTGTTCAATGCTAGACCTTATCTATAGCAGTAGCATTTTAATAGACAGCTGTAGGTGCCTGCCAGGACAAAAAAAAGAAAAAAAAAAGAAAATTATTATTTTCTCATCTTTAGTGGAAAAAAAAATACTCTGTTTTATGAAAATAAAGAAAACACCGAGGAAGGCTCCAGATTCCCCACGGTGCTCAGCTAAGAGGAAGAGGGGGGGCACATAAAGGCCACTTCCTCTTTGGAGTGCCCATCAAGGTGACACTTCTGTTTTTCTCTCATTAGTATGCATCATAATGGCTTCACAAAGAGCTTTGCTTGTTGTTTATCTTGTGAGTCTTGTTTATGTGCGCAGTGCCAAATGCCTGGGCAAGGAAGAGGCGGTGTCGGGGAGGGTGGGGAGGGGGGTGGGCACACCCCAGTCGGCCCAGGACCCTAAAGCTTCCTTATATTCATGGTGACCGGGTGTAAACTCCGTCCCAAACCCCACCACGGGCGAGCTGAACCTGGGAAAAATAATCTTTTATTTGATCAACTATTTAAGAAAAAAAAATGAAAGAAAAGAAACAGCTTCTTTAAGTGCTGACAGCCTTTTTAACCAACTTCACAAAAAATGTACAGAAAAAAATAAGAATCATATTGTACAGATATATGTGACCAGCACTCCTAAGGAAATTATTAAGCAATGAGGAGACATTGAACAACGCTGTACTATAACATTTTCTGTAATGAAATGAAACTGATGAAAGAGACTACGATAATAAAAATCCTTGATCATTATGTAAAAAAAACAAGTTCTTGTTGGGTTTCCTTTTTTTTTTTTAAATAAAATATATCTAATGAAAAAGCAGTGAATTTCTTCATTGGGGCTAAAAGTAGCGTGAAGGTTAGAGGAGTGTATGAATGAATCAAGAGTTTACCGGCCTTAACAATCACTGATCATAACAAGAGGGACTCAGTGAATACAGTTATTAAATGTGGATTTGACTAAATGTTCAAGAAAAATCACAATTTCTGTTTAAAAATTAAAAAGTGGTGATTCATTTTTTTGGTTTGTGACTTTTAACTTAAAAAAAAACAAACATTTTAAGGTCCAAAGATTTTCAGCTTTCCACTATTTTACAGTTTTTCTATCCCTTTATTATTCTCATCCTCCTTAGGAGTAGCATGTAAAGTTGTTAAAACTAGGGTCTGTTTTTTAATACTGAACTAATGTAGTTTTATTTATATGAGTTTGAATGGACATTGCTGTGCAAAATTTATGAGTCATTGCTCATTTCTTAAGATTTTACTTCCAAGGAGCCAGACGTCTTGTAGTGGTCTTGACCAATAGTTCAGGCTTCAGGCTTTCTGAGGGGCTTTCAAAGTCTTTCTTCGGACACTGGCTGATTTTTCCTTCCTTAAGCCACTTAACTCTGACCTGTAAATCTGAATATCACACCTAACTCAAGAGATGAACCAGTGTTGTGGCTACACATATCAGAAAACTTATCAAGGAACCAATTTTAAATTGTATCTTTAGGCACGTAGTTACTAGCAGCCTGTCACAAGAAAAAATTTATTTATTCCCATTTCTTTACTTGAATCTACAAAAAAATGACATAAAGAATAGGGAAAAAAAATCTAGCACATAACCTGAGAGAAGCATGTAGACCTTCAGTGTATCCATCTGCTGTTCACTATCCATCTTGTCTTGAGGTCTTGTATGATGCATAACTGGATAGTCAGTCATGGCTTGGTTTACCCAAAGCCCAGACCTCAAAATTATTGAAGCAATATGGGATCATCTCAACAGAGAACAGAACAAAAGGCACCGAAATTCTAAAAGAGAGGTTTGAATGTCCTTCAAGAAGCCTGGAAAACTATTCCTGAAGACTACTTAAAGAAATTATAAGAGAGCTTGCCGATCTGAGTGGATACTAATGGAAAAGGGACTTAAGAGAGGCTGTGGTGAGAAATAAAAGTGATCATACCAAATATTGAAGTCAAGCTCATTAGAATTATACCAACTTGGTTTTGCCTCATATACTGCATTTCCATGTATGTTTGTGCATGTTTCAATAAATCACTGCATCTGTTTCCCATTTTCTTAGCATATATAGACAAAAAGAGAGATGGCTTGAGATTTTTGCACAGTTTAACAGTTTTTACACTGTTAATTTTTTTATTCATGTTTGTGGTTACTTTTTTAGTACTTCTTTTACTTACTGCTCCGTAGATAAAAATGAAAAAATCAGTTGCATTGGA
Organism: Pelmatolapia mariae; assembly: GCF_036321145.2. NCBI lineage: Eukaryota > Metazoa > Chordata > Actinopteri > Cichliformes > Cichlidae > Pelmatolapia > Pelmatolapia mariae. Next base: position 16,417,869 of record NC_086240.1, on the reverse strand, counting down.
AGAGCCTAGGAGGTTTTAACTGTCTATCTTTCTAGGGAAGCTAAGTATTTAAGAATTGGGAACTGGCAGAAGGGAGCCTAACGAGGAAAAGAGGTTAAGCACAAAAGTGTCAGAAAGGATTAACCAAATAGAAAGTACAGCTAGAAAAGGCAGCTCCTGGCTTCAGTGGAGATATTTCTTAGGCAGCTTGAGATTAGACAGTTTCTCTTCTTCTCAGCAAGGTAAAATGACAGTAGATCCAATTAGCTTGCAATGAATAATAGTACTGTGACAAGAACTTAGTTAAAGTCATCAATGTGGATGTGCGTAAAATGTGTTGAATGTAAGAGGATAAGAGTGAAGATGACGGCAGGAAATAATGGCGCTTTCTTCATACCCTCAAGTGCAATGACTGTGTTTATTCATTAGAAGATATACATGAGTGTCTAGTTTTTGTAAATACATTCAACTAAATTAGGCCATTTAGATTAAAAAAGACAAATGAAAGGGCTCATGATCAGTCAAAGCCTCTCTGAAGATATTAAGTTGTTGTTTGGGCCATTTGGAAAAAGCTTATAGAAAGTAATATTCTTAGGAGGAGGAGAATAAGGCAGTCCTCCAAGTGTGATGCATTTTCCTCCCCCTTCAGTCACACACATCCTGGTGTTCTGCTTCCATAGCATTGCAATATTTGCAGCAAATTCCTACAGGACTATGTCTGTGACCAAGACTTATTTTCATCAACAGCACATGTATATCAACATTATTTTAAGAAAGTCTTAAACAGAGCCATTCCCAACTACTTTTTAAACCTTTATATTATGTTTCAACTTCAAATGATGGCCTCCCAGTCCATCACCTGGGAATAATTCTGTGTTGTGCATAATTTTATACACGCTTCCTTAAAATTCACTGTGATAGTTTGTGATCTTTTGGATGTGCTGTCATTAATTCCGTTTTATACTACTTTATACTTTGGAGGTAATTATGCCACTTTTACTTCACTAAAAATAAAGACAGGTTAATTTACAGTTAGCTTAGACTTTTAGAGCACATTTTCAAGAAATGTAGTCACAAAATAAATTATATAGCGCTTAGAACTAACTTGCCTTTTACAGGCTGCGGCATTAAAGTAACGCTCACACGCTAGTCTGCAAAGAATCATAACAATGTCATTCTGAAACTGATCACTTTTTTGAGTGGCCTTTAATTTTTAGCGCTTTATGAATGATGTTTCATATGTACTCACACTCGCTGGTCACTTTTTTTAGCTACATCTGTTCAGTTTCTTGTTTATGCAAATATCGTATTACTCAATCACATGGAAGAAACCACATTTAGGCATTTAGACGTGGTCAAGCCTGCTGAGGTTAAAACCTTGCATCAGATTGGGCAAGAAATGGAGCATTATTTGCGAGTTTCCAATAAGAATTTGGAAGAATTTAAAAATACAGTGCTCTAAAGGCTATTTTCTCAAAATGAGTGTTTTCTGAAACTATCCAGTCTTATTTCTGTTTATATTCTAAAGGGTTTCACTTTTTGTTTCATTTATAGTGTGAATTATTAAAAATAAATGCATTTCTTTCCCTATCTGTTGACATTTTGTGATCTATCATGTGATTAATAGATATTGATCTTATCTTTAATGTAAGAACAAAACGAAACAGTAATTTAGAACCTTGCTTTTCTGTCATGCAGTCTGCACATTTGCACACAAGTGAATAGTTGTATATATAAACACAGCATTTCAGCAAAGAAAACAAAAATTAACCTTATTATTGATTCCAGGACTTTTAACAGGGATTTTATGGGGCAAATTTTCACTCTTACTCACTGCGTCACTAATCGGCTTCAAGTACATGGTGCAGTTCGTCAGATTGGGGGTCATTGCGTGCCTGACAGGGAGGGGGCGCTGTGGGGCGCAAGTGTTGCCACGGAGACGACTCAAAACAACAGGCGCAGTTCCACAGCAATGGCCACAAGTGTTCCCGACTGTGCCCGGACAAAACTCACAGCAGCGGCTGAACGTGGTTCTGTGAAGACCGGGAGACACGTCTTGCTTATCCTGCTCGTACTTGTGTGAACAAATCACACGTTTTCTGAGCGACGGACAGTAAAATAATACGAAAATCTCATCCACTTCGCTCTTTTTAAAGCGGTAAGTACACTGAGTTTGTTGCGGGACAGTTACCGTTAAGCTACGCAGTTAGCGGTACCATGCTACTAAGCTAAGTTCCTTGCTATTGTTACGTTAGCGCTTAACACTGATTAAAAATCCAACTTTACACTTTTAAATTAGGACCGCTGCTTATTCTAAGCGGATGTGGTACTGCTTTGTAGAAATGTGCTGCTACTTTTTAAAAGTTGTACCAAACTACAAATTAATGTTTCAACCCAATAAGTAATATTTAGACACTGTAACTCCTTACAATTTGCCTGTTCCAGCTATCATGTCATATTTATCATATTCATATTTTCAGTGAATTATGGATACTATGAACTGAAACTCATTTATTTTGTTTTATTTCTACCTTTGTTACTAACAAGACAGTTGGTGTCTCATTGGGAGTAGAAAGTAATTACAAGTGCTTTAAGAGCATTCACTGTGCAAATTTTAAAGTTACCAATTAACTAAGAAGCATTTTTGTGTCTTTATTTGCCTTTATTAGACATTTCACAGTATCTACTGTTATGCTGGAATGGTACAAGCCCATTTCCCATGTTTACTAGTTATTATGAAATCATTGGTAAGGCCATATAAAGAGAAGACTAGCCGAGAAAAAGCATGCCAGTGTAGGTAGGGTGCTATCCGCATTTTACAGTGAGTTGTAATACCTTATCCTCGGAGCAGGCTTTAACACTTTTGTTGCAAAATTATTATGTGCACCATGTTCACTTGACAAACATTTTTCAGGACTTTTAAACTGCTCTCAGTAAGTAAATACCTCTGGAGTTGTTGTCAACATACATGACAAATATTCCAGGACTTGCTCAAAGCTAATTTCGGGGTGATAAGTTTAGCGGAGCCATAGTCTGACAGACTAGGAATTCAGGGTGATTCAAGATAACATTTCCTATTTATTTGTGTGTGGTCATGGGGTGTCCTCCTTCATGATGTTATTTTGTAAGTGTTTTATCTGTTTGGTGTTCCACTGTCACCTAAATCTTTTAGTAGGTAGGTGAGCTGATTTGAGCCATTTATCACTGTCTAATTTGGCATCAGTATTTATTTTCCCAGAAATCTTTAATCCCTTGAGCAAATATCTAACTGGAACCAGTTTTTTTTGTTTGTATTGTCTTACTTGCTTATGTTTAGGTGGGTGGGTGAGTGGGTGTGTGTGCGTGGGTGCCCATTCATGCTCAGTCTTCCACACAGGTATCCTGTCCCCTCCCAGCATCCCTCCCACTTCTGCTGTGGCCACCAAGCTAGGATGAGATCCCATGCTTAATTAAGCCCTTGGGAACAGATGGTACGCTGGCAGTCTTTGCTGTTTGTCAGCAGTACATCGCCACTCTAAACACAGCTAAATGCTTCCGTGAGGGAGGGGTTTGAGAGACAAGGCAATGGACTGCCAGCCGTAATTAGCTTTGAGAAGTAGGTAAAGGGGGGGGGGGGGGGGGGGGGAGATTGCCGTGTGGTGATGGGTGACATGAGTATATGACTTACTACAAAAGAGAGGTGGCATTCAGCAACAGTTTTTGTTTATACTTATTTTATTGTTGCATGTAAAGGTTGTCTTAACTGCAAAGCCTTTGCAATAAGGTCAGGTGAAAGCTTTCAAAATCAAGCTTTCAATCCGGAAATGTATTTAAGCCATAGCTGGTTGTATTAGCTATGCCACAATATGGTATTTACACAAACACATTATGTAAGAAATCAAGACATAGTTTTGTCTTTTCTGTCCTGTTATAAAACACTTTCACTACTCACTTATTGAAAGTTTTTTGGGGTTTTTTCTCATGAATTGACCAAAGCTTCATGTCTGCTGTACTCCCAGAATCAGATGAATGCATGTTACGTCCTTAAAAGTAAATAAAGTAGCAGTTTCATGTACATATATGTAACAGAATATTGGGCACCCATACATACAATAGAGTTGATTAAGCTTTTCAGGTGAGCAATTAGGGATAAGTGTAAACAAGCAAATGGCTGGATGGAGCTGCACTCAAGGGATTTTAATTGACTAAGGTTAAAAAGCCTTTCCTGTTAGGAGTTAGATTAGTGGTGAGACTGATGAGAGGACGTAGGAGCCGGTGCTGGCACTGATCAACAGGCGACACAAAGTCTCAGCATGACTGAAATTTTGCAATGTGAGTAATTTGAGACGTTAAAGAACTTCAACATGACAAGTCTAGGCTGCTGAAACATCACAGATTCAGTATGAGGTTTACATGCCTGAGCAAGTTTTTTAGTAAGCACTCATGAACTATTCATCGTGACAGAGTTATTCAGGTTCAGACGGCAACTTCTGAAACTGCTACTTAGTAGTAGCAGTCTAAAACAGTCCTATATGATATTCCCTGTACTGCAAAGTTAAGGTGAGAGGAAAAAGATTTGAGAAACTTAGTAGGAAATCTTTGCATATTTAGTTTGAAAATAGGTCTAATTGATAAATTAATATTAAATAGTGTGTTTAAATCATAGTTTATATTACATGATCGTAGACTATATTAATAAGGCATGCAAATGTTTCTATGGGTGTATTTTATTTTAAGTGTGAACAAATAAATGCTAAGAGCATATAGCAACAACAACAAGAAACAAATCGAGATTTTCGTTGAAACATTTATTTCTAAATTAAGTGACACTCTTTTTAATTTACAGTCTGTAAAATTATAGAAAAAGTAAATGTGCTGGCAGCAAAGATCTCAAAGATATTTTAGAATTAAGCATGTAAACACTTAGAGGAAGTGTTTTAAACCTTTGAAACTTTCTGTTTGAATTCCAGGATGACAAATTACAGAAAAAGGGAAAAGGACTACATCTTCCACTGCTTCAGTATGGCCCCTGAGTTGAGCAGTCTCAGCATCAGTCCCTCCTAACACTCCAGCAGATCTCAGGAAACACTGGAGTGCTTTGAGCGGTACACTGCTGCAGCAGGGATGATCACATCCCATATGAACGGTTATGTGCAAGAGGCCTCAGGCCTGATCAGGAGCCACAGGGAGAGGGCCGTGGACTGTCCAGGGGATGAAAGCAGCCTTGTCAAATCTCCACAGTGCAGTGCCCACATGGAGAGGATCCAGCATTACCAAGAGGAGCTGAGAAAAAGGAGGGAAGAGGACAGCAGATTGAAGCATGAAATTGACCTCAACTCTTCCCTAAGGCTCAAGAAGCTGTCGCAGAACCCTAAAGTGGGCATTGACAATCCCACCTTTGAGGGAAAGGAAAAGGCCACCAAAGACACATGTTCCCTGGATTCTGTAGTCGGTGAGTTAACAGGTGTGAAGTGAGAGATTGCAGTGAGGAAGACATGCTTGAAAGAATGGGATGTATGCATACTTAAGAAAAAAATTAGGTAAAACAGAAAGAGTCAAACTAGTGACTAAATAGTGAAAGGGTAAATTGAAAGATGTTACTAAAGATGGTTGGTTTGGTGTCAGCGATGTCCAGTTTCCACTGATTAGTTGAACCTATCCATCCATTCTCTTCCACTTATCCTTTTCAGGGTCACAGGGTACCTATCCCAGCTACCATAGGGCGAGTGATTAGCTGAACCCAGCACAAAAGTCAGCATTCCAGGAAAAAAATGTTGTTAGTAAAAGAGTGTATGGCATAATATGAACGCACCACTATGGATCAACATATTTTTTGTTTGTTTATGTTGAAAAAAGTGTCTTTGTTATATTTTCTATACAGTTTAAAGATCATTTAAAGTCATCAGTATATAGCTAAATGCACTCAGTGATCATGATTTTTGTAGTATGAGCCTTATTTTAGTGGGTAAAATACAAATTGTTAAAGTAATTTTTTTCAGCCCAGACTCTAATGTATTTATAATAACAACAACAACAGTAATAATAATAATAATGATGATAATAAAAAATTTTTTTTATCACAGCTGGACAGAAACAGTGTGATTTTCCTGGGAAGTAACTTTTACTGGGTCTTCAGGGTCTTATCTTTTTTTTTTCACAGACAGTGCCTGTGTACCTTGACCTGTCTAAGAGCTTTGCTGTGGTATAATAAAATACACACAATATTCTGTAGGATTAGTTAAAAGTTTCTATTATTTCTTTACTATATAAATACTTCAGATGATATTGGTGTCAAGCCACTTCTTAGCACGTTCAGTTATAAAATCTAATTTCAGTCAGTAGTAAATAATAATAAACATTACTCTAGACTGTAAACTATTTCATGAACGTTGTCCAAGAAAATGCGAAGTGAAAAAAAAAAGGATGCCACAAAATGTATTCTTACTATCTTCCATAGTAAATCTCCGGTGTAAACACTGCAGCAACTACTGAACTGAAACAAAGGTTGACTAAAAATAAAGACTCATAGTTAACTAGTGGCCTGGGAGCAAATTTCTGGACCTCCACAGCAAGATGTCTAATTATTGTTTTGATTTTTGCTCCCAAATGTTTTCTTATGCCATGACTCCTGAAGATTGCACTGCTAATCTTAAAATTTTCTGCCTTCTTTTTATATTTTCATTGCACTGAAAGTAAACAACTATTCATTTAGCAGAAGCATACTATGTACAGTATGCATGGTGGCTTTGCAGCAGAGGTGGCTATTACCTTTGAAAGCAGTGGAGCAAAATCAGCTCTAGTTCCACTAAAATTAAAGTAATTATGCCTCTGAAAATGATTTAAAAATGTCTAAATTTCAACATATTTTGTACATGACTTAGAAATAACATGTTTTAACAGCAACAGACAGCTTGTGTGCTACAGTACTAAAGTTGTAGATCTATCTGTGATATAGCTAGAGATTACCCTGGGCCAAATACAGAATGTGCTAGTGGAAAATTTTGATATACAGGTATAAGACTTAGAATTTAATTGCAGTAAGAAGCTATGCTGCCAGAAAAGTAAACCTAGAAGACAAACAGTGAGGAAAATTTTAAACTTAAAGGACTAAAAGCTAAAGTCCTGACTTTTCCTCGGCATTGCCTCTGTACTATTGTTCACCTGCTCACTGTCTGTGATTCTTTCTCAGAGATGGAGGAGTTGCTGCAGACTCTGAAGTGGGTGCAGCACTGCTTGACTGATGCTCAGAGCCAGCAGGATGTGGAGCTGATAATGCAGCTCCTGACCAAGGAAGACTTCAGGACTGCCTATTCAATATACAGCGCTGTGTCTCAGCAGATGAGCAGAGTCAGTCCCACCTCCCCCCTTACATCACAAGCTCAAGACCTCTGCCTGGAGGTATGTGGAATGATCATTTTCTAGTTGTTTGTTACGGCTGAAACATTGGCAATAACTAATATATTTGTAGATGAAGCTGTCCGCAGTCTTGGGTTGAGAATAATGAAGCCCTCACTTTAATTATTTGAACCACTTCACAAAACCAGTTTTGTACCTCATTAGTCCAAGGGTGGCCTCTGCAGAGGTTGCATTTTATGCATAAAGGCAAAAAGGCACTCGGGCTGCAATTCCTAATTCCTAATTCCTTGGACCCTTTCAGTTTATATTTGCTTTCAAAGCGCATATGTGGGTAAAGCAACTGAGCAAACTCAGTGAAGCGTGAAAAATCTTTGCTCGAGGTGATGATTAATTCAACAAAGCTGCCCAAAAGACAGCCATGCCAGTCTGAATAATTATGAAATGTAAATTGTCTTGCGGTTAACAAGGTGAGTCAAAACAAAAATGAGGGATATGTGAGATCCAGGCTGCGCATAAAAATTGAGTGAGCTGCCAACAAAAGAGATTCAAGAACGTTAATATGACAATTAGGTTGAAAAGTGGATGATATGACAGGGAAATAAAGGAGGAAGGTGTGAACTGTTTTTTCATATTTCAGGTTATTTGTAAATATAAAAAATAATGAGTTTTTTAACTAATTTTTTTTTTTTTTTAATTTTTGATATCTTTCATCGGGTAGTTGCTGTTTTCTATTTAAATAACAGTTTACAGTGCCTGCAGAGCTGCAGTACAGAAGGTGACAGAGAGCAACAAACCAATTCAATCTTTAGGTTTGAGTAGGTGGTAATCTGCCACACCTGAATTCCTTGTTGACAAAACACCAGCTGGTCTCTGCTGAAGCAAAGCAGCAGTAATTGATTTGTGTCCCGGCAGAACTGAGCCTCTGCACACAGTGTTCAAAATAGAGCCTGTCACACAGAACAGACCTTGTAGAAAGACTGAAATTCTGATGTGGTTTGCCATGAAACACATAGAAGCTCTGTATATCTGTGACAAGTTACACCCACAATAGGCACTTCATTAGGATTAGTGTCAACTTGTGATAGGTGTAACATGAAAGAATGTAATGGAGACTTTTCAGGACATTTAGACTCGTTCAGTGTGATGTTTAGCTGATGGCTAGATGTGTAATAGTACAACTTGTGTCAACAAAACTGACTGTGAGCTGTGTAGAGTTCATTCAAAGGCCAGCAAGCAGCACTGCAACAGAATTGCTATTCCAGTCATGACAGGAGTGGTTTGAAGATAAAGAGGCTGGGTGTGATGATCTGTTTTGCCTCACGCACACAGCACATTGTCTTCCCGTGTACAGTAAATCAGTGTGTGCACTCATCCGCCGGGCCAGCTCCCGAAGCGCTTATCAGTGCATTAAAGTTTGAGCTGCAGCATGTCTAAACTAAGTGGCTGTTCTGTGTGACACTCACTTTGACCACTGGGTAAACTAATCTCTCGGCAGCCCTTGATGCTGGCTGAGCAGTGCAGCGCACTGCGGGAAGGAGGCCAGGATCTGGGCGGCCAGAAAAAGAAACTCCAGCAGCTTATAGCAGCGTGGGCCGCGGCGCCGCACCACTAAGGGGGGGGAAGGGAAAGTGCGTCACCTTGTTAGTGAGAGCTTTGATTAGTGTAACGGATGAACTAAGCTCCAAACAAGAGAAGAAGGGGAAGAAACAGAAGGCCAAAATAATTAGCGATTATTCATTGAAGAGTCCAAAGCCATAGCCACTGCATTGTTTCATGAAATTACAACACAAGAGCCAAAGGATTAAAATGGAACAGAGAGAAAGAGAGGAAAGAAAGAAAACTGGAACATTTTTTGACAGGCTGGAAATCGACCAGAATTTTGACATGCTGCCGTTTAGATTGGGGATTTTCCAGTCCCCAGTGCTTGTTAAATTTGGTGAAACACAAAGTTCGCACATTATAAACACAGGATGAAACTTGCATTTAACAAGACTGTATGTGGAGCATACTGCATGGAATTTGAACTCCTGCTGTGAGTTACATGAGCGGTTCTAAATTAACTCTGTGTGAGGTACCTATGTTTGTGTGCACTTTGAAAGATATACTTTTTTTCCCCCCAAATGTTTGGAAATTCTTGTGTTATACATAGATCACTTCAAAAATGTTATTTGTCTTGCAGTTTTCTTGGAAAACATTTCTTCCATGCCACAGGCTTGTTACCAGAATGTGCCACTAGCATGGTTTTTATGATGTACGTGGGTTTAGGATGGGAACAGTTTAGCATCTAAACTTCATATAGATATTTACAGTATGTACGTTTTGGTACCCAGACAGCAAAACAAGTGAAGGTCACAAGGTGAAAGAGCTACATTTGTAAAATATGATACAACAAGGCAGATTCAGAAAATAATGTCCATGACAATGGTGATAAAGTCATTAGCTGAAACCTTTCATGCACATTTTACTTATATATTATTCATCATAGCGTTCTACTCCTTTGCATAAAAAGTTAGACCCCTTAGCTGTACAGTAAGGAGAAGACCATGGAACTATCAAGTGTTTGCTTTCAGATGTTAAAGTGTGAAAGAAGAACTAACCTTGTAAAGTTAGTAAATAGGATACATAATTATCCTTGAGGTCTACATTTGATATCTGTTAATTTGATAAAGGGGGATTTAACTTTCTAACTTTACTTGGATTCTTGTGACTTATTAGATGACTTAAAAGTCATCTTATAAAAGATTAAGAGGTTGATTGTCCCTATTGTGTTAAAAGTTTTTAATTAGCCATTGACAGTTTGTTCTGACTTGATGCACTGTTTATAGCTCTTGACAGAATTATTTTACTGTGGTGTGTCTCTGTTTCTCTTCAGGTACAGAAGATTCTCCAGTCCAGCCAACATAAGGAGGGTTTAGAGCTCAGAGCTCTGCTCACCAATCCTCATCTCCAGGTCAGAGATCAGCCTCCCAGCCATGACCTCTCCTTACCCGCAATTTTATTATAAGGCAGCACCATTGAGGCCAAGAAAGCCTGCAGAACCTTTTGGGCCAACTCATTTATTTAGTTAATATTCTGATAATTGCACAACTGGAAATATAATTAATGTTTTACTGGACTCTTTCCAAAAGGCTAATTGTTTTTCTTGCACCTTCCACTAGGACGTCAGAGGTCCTAGTGGAAGTATAGAATATGCCAATAAACCATAAGACTTAGCTGCCTACCAGCTCAGAGACAGTTGGACAGTTTTACATCTCTGTTGCTGTCATGTGTACTTTATTAGAAAGTGAAATAGGGCCCTTTCTCTTGAATGAAAGATATAGAGGTCAGGCTCTCCATCATTACAGCCACAGGGTTATGAAATGGGTGGAATTTACTGTTTTGATCAAGGACACTTGGCCAAGGCGGATGGTTATTAAAGACCTTAAATCCGCTATGACATATTAATTCTAAAACTGTTATTTTTAGCTGTTATTCAGGGTGGGTGTGTGTGGGTCAGTTTTTTTCAAGGTCAACTTGTTCCTCAAACAGTTTAAATTAGCCATTTGGTGTGTTGTTCATCCACCTGCTTTAATTAAATTAATTTTTTATATAGGTTATGAAAAATTAGGCTTGTTATGCTAGTTTATTTTTTACATATATTTACTGAGCACAACCATAAGTTTTAATAGAGGTGTGTAGTGTTGTTGAAGCAGTAGTGTTTTGGTGAGCTTTCCTGCAAGGAGTACAAACACTGAGCTCAAGCTTTAGCACTTTATGCTCATGTGTCCAAACACTCCCTCCTCCGGTCTGTTCAAGTTGCAGAATATACCATCACTTTCTTTGACATGTCAGTCCTGCCCATCTCCACTCCCACCTGTTTTGAGCCATCCACCACCCCAGTATCCATATGTAGTTTCCAGCGGGGTATTTACTCATCAATCATATTTGCAGGGAGTGATGAGCTCAGAAATTAGATGCCAGCCTCTAACTATGTTTTGCCACTGTAATAAATCATTTTAAACTGGAGTTGTCTCACTGAAATTAGCACTAATGATGTCAGACAAATTGAATTTGTTTAAAAAAAAAAAGAAAAAAAAAAGGACCATTCTGGCCCATGCCTACTTGTTATGAAGGGACACTTAAAATTTAAACTTAAATGTGGCAATATAAGTTTCAGGTATATGTAATTTGTAAATTGGTGAAATGCTGTATCTGTCCTTAAATTACGCATATGTAATTTTGAGCAACCTTCTTGTGAGACTGCTTAAAGAGCTTTTTTTGTCCACTGTTTGTGACATGGCTACAGTTCAACATAACGAGGTCCGACTTGTCCCTAACCCGTTTAGTAGTGACCTTACAGTACACTGCCAAAGGCTGCTGCTGGCCTAGCTGACCAACTGGACAATTAAGATGCTCCTCTCTCGTGTGCTGCTTTTTGCGTCTTTACAGAAACATTAGCATTGCAGTAGACAAAGGCCACTCGCACAGCTCTGTTTTAAAAGAAAAACAAAAATAAAAAAGCATTACACACTTCATTTTGGGTAACCCCTGCAGCATTACATTGGGAGTTTTGTTTTAAAAAAATTGGGGTGTCAACATGAAAAGAACAAAAGAAACTGCATTTATTTGATGCTGCATGACACTCTGCCTTTGTCAGTTTAGACTTCAGTGACTCCTCTGTAGGAAAAAATGAAGTCATATTATCAGGCTGTCATCGTCTATTAGCGAGGCACTAAGGTGAGAAAAGACCCCAGGTGCATGACTTGGCTATGATTTTTATGGTTGAGGGTCTTGACAGGGGAGCGCCACGGGGTCTGATGTTTGACCCAGATGACCGTGTGAAGCATCGCAATCTCCCACCCCCGATGCCGGTTAACCCCTCCACTGAGTTGGAACCGTGTAGCCGGCGGGGGCAGAGTGATGAGATGTGAGCCTGCCTTGTGGCACAGAAATTGGAACAGATTATGCTGGTTTCTCTGCAGGGAGCAGAGGCTCACATGAGTCACCCTGTAGTACAGGTAAACAGCTTCATGTGAAAAACTAATAGAGACATGTGAGAGAGGAGCAGGGCCCCCTCAAGTCCCCTTGTCTCCCTCTCATTGTTTTCTGGGACACCGTTTCCTCGGGAGCAGTCCAGCCAAAGGTGTTTGATGATTGATGGCCGTGCATTTTGACTCCTAAATGCAGGGGAGAGTAAGACGGATTGCGTGTATGCCAAAGCTTAGCCCGGCCTCTGCTCTCTCAGGTCCCCTCTGCTGCAGGATAGAGAAACTAATTTGGACCGACGGTTATTAATCGTGGGGTACAGAGCGCTTGTCACATTAAATGAAGTGAAGGAGCAATATCTGTATTATTTCTGGCTTAGAGGTGGGTTTGCTGACTGGTCTTGTTAAAAAAGATTGGGTGGAGGGATGCTTCTGCTTGCAGGTGCATGTCAAAGGGGTCTGGAAACTTGTTTGGTATCACTTCGTCTTTCATCATTTTACATTAAAAATCACAGCCGTGAAGAATTTGATTAAAACCATATAAGATTTATGATCATTTTATTTCCCATGTCAACTGCTATAGAACGCAGCATCCTTCGTTTCTTCTCAAATCCTCATTTATTCCTTTCACACTTTATTTTTGTTCATTACATGTTTGTATATTTCTGCATGATCATACTCTTTCTCTACAATATATGTGTGTTTGCATTGCAGGCACTGATGCAGGCCCATGACAGCGTGGCAGTGCAGGAAATGGCAGAGGAAAGTGTGACCCAGTACCTCGGAGAGACGGTTAAATTAGTGCGGCTGGAGAAGGCCAGAGACACTCCACTGGTGAGATGTCATCTATTTTTTTTGTTTGTATCTGCAAAGAAAGAATGAGAAACATGGTAACAAGGATAGTCAATCATAATTTATTGCAACTCAACCCATAAAAATTAACATAAAGTCATAAAATGCCTCACCTGATTTCATTTTTGCTAGTGTTCCTTCAAGATTATCTCCTCATATGTCTCTGCACTGCTTCTTACTTTGAGTTCACTGTCTGAAAGTCTCATTTTGACCAGTTGCACGTGTGCATCTGCGATTTCACCATGGATTGTAAACTGCTTACTTTCAGTAGTGTACATCAGCTTCTCTGTCAACCTGACCCTACTTCATCAGTAGAGAAGAGAACAGATACCAGACAGTAGTTTTCAGTTGAGCCTACAATACCACTCCCAAAGGTGGCTCATCATGTTAGGAATGCAAGCAAGGTATACTAATCCTTTTAATATTAAATGTAGAGTTGGACTATAACATCCTTTGGCCTCTGAGGGAGAATAGTTAGCAGAAATTACTTAAGCCATGTCTTCATGCACCAGTACATAGTCATCATTAACTACCTGCCCTAGCTCCCACATATGGTTCTCTTTGACTCTGGTTTCCCGTGAAATGAGGATGGAATTAGAAGGGTTGTTGCATTCAAACTGTGGAGGAGAATGAGTGCCTGTTAGCCTGAGTGTCACATATCCAATGGGAAAGAATTGGAAATGACAGTGGTGGTCGCATTTCTTTGTATTCACACCCGTTTCTCTCCTTGTGTCTTCAGACTTCTGTCTTTGCTCAGTGTAAGGTCTTTTTCTTGTTATGCCATCTGTACAAACTTTGTATGTGTTTGTCTGTGCGTGGTCATCAGGGTGCAACAGTACGTAATGACATGGACAGTGTGGTGGTGAGCCGTGTTGTAAAGGGCGGAGCAGCAGAGCGAAGTGGCCTCCTCAGTGAAGGAGATGAGATCCTGGAGATCAACGGGATTTCTATTCGTGGGAAACACGTCAATGAAGTCCACGACTTGCTGGTAATTTTAAGTGCTCTTTTATTTTTCACAGCAGTTTGTTTTGTTTTGTTTTGTTTTAATAATGGCACAAAGTATTTCAATACGGTGACATGAAAAACTATTTGTCCCATTTCTGATTTCTTTTTTTTGAATATTTGTCCCCCATAAATGTTAAATTAATCTTAAACGTCAGCTCATCAAACAGATTTTAAGATCAAAGATGGATAAAAGTTAATCCAAGTAAGGATTACTAAGTGTGGCTGAATTAAAATAATTCTGCAAAGAAGAAAAGGCAGAAATTCCTTCACGGCAATGTGACTTATTGCCAGCTATTGATTACAGTTCTTGCTGCCAAGGGTGCTGCAACCAGTTATTAAGTGGGGAGATTTTATTTCCCTTAATAAATTAAAAAATCATTTAAAAACTGCAGTTTGTATTTCTTCAGGTTATCTTTGACTACTATTAACCCTTTAAAGCCAAGCGGATCATATTTGATACATGTGTTTTTGTGAGTTTTTGAGACTTCTACATCATCAGTGTGACTTTTTTTTTTACCCCCAAAAGATGATAGAAATTGCATGACACACTTTTAATGACTAAATTGCGAAAATATTATTTATGTAGCAAATGTTCTTCAAATTAAAACTCATATATGCAGATTAAAATTTGATATATTTTTATATATTTTGTCTAAAGGTTCAACAAACACTCCATTATCAAAAAATTAAAGATTTCTGACAGGTCTCTCATGATTCAGGTTTTAAAGGGTTAAAATTTGTTTGATGATCTGAAACATGTAAGTGTGACAAATATGCAAAAAAAAAAACCCTAAGAAATCAAGAAGGGGACAAATACTTTTTCACAGGTACATGGAAACCTGGCCATGTTGTAATGAACATTCAGATTGCTGCTACCTGGACACTTTGTTTGTAACTTTAATGTCACAAAGGGCATCGGGATATATATATAAAACAGGTATCTTACTTGAGATGCTGGTTGCAGTAGGTTTCACTCACAGAGAATATAATTTTTAGAAATATTTTTATTATCAAAAAAGAATCATTTTTTTAAAGAGTTTTAACATATAATTCTTATTAATAGATAAAATAATGTTACTGCTAAAAAAATGTTGTTTAGGCAAATTGAATTTCAAGCTGTCATTTAAAAAAGATATGCAAATAATAGTTGTTTGAACTAAGTGCGCTCTCAGAATATAAAATCCATCTCCTAAATTACAAGTAAATGAATAATGTTTCTTCATATTCCTGTCGTGTTCAATTTTTTGCAATTCATGTTTTCCACAGCAACAAATGCATGGCGCTCTGACCTTCCTCCTCATCCCCAGCTCTCAGATTAAACCTGCCCCGCACAGACAGACTGTGGTAAGTATCTTACGGTATATGGCCGTGTGTGCGTGAGATGGGCTGTCTGCATGCGTGCAAGAGTCCTTCACAATGTAAAACCCTGTCCTCAGATGCACGTACGAGCATACTTTGACTACGACCCGTCTGATGACCCCTTCGTGCCGTGTCGAGAGCTGGGCCTGTCCTTCCAGAAGGGAGATATACTCCATGTCATCAGCCAGGATGACCCCAACTGGTGGCAAGCCTACAGGGATGGAGATGAGGAAAACCAGCCCCTGGCTGGACTCATTCCAGGTAGAAGTCAGACCAGAGCTGAATGTCATTATGAAGTTTATTGCTTAACAAGGACAGATAATAACTGCAAAGACATAATGCTGCATAATATTTACAAATACCTATAGTTGTGATGTCATACACACAGCATGGAGTAATAAAAGACATAAAAGACATATAACTATATTTAAAAAAACACATCGTATTATATTTTAAAATATACATGCTGTTTTTTAATACCTTTTGCAATGGCTGCCCCTCCCTGAGCCTGGTCCTGTTGGGGGTTTCTTCCTGTTAAGAGGGGGTTTTTTCTTTCCACCATCGCAAAGTGCTTACTCATAGAGAACGTTTAATTGTTGGGGTTTTCTCCAGAATACTGTAGGGTCTTTGCCTTACAGTATAAAGCACACTGAAGCTTTGTTGTTGTTGTACTTTGGCACTATATAAATAAAACTTAATTGAATTGTATTTATTTTTGTGGTCGGGTTAAACGGTCGGTCAGTAAGCACAAACAAAATGCTACGTGGAAATGTGTACATTAAGATATGAAATTATATAACTTGGGTAGATTTGTTGATTATTAATCATTACTAGATGTACTGAGTATCATCTATAATGGAAAAGCAACACAAAAAACCGGAGCCCGTATATGAATATATGCAAAGCGAATACTATTTGTGGGGTTACACGCTTAAAATTGGCAGAAAGAATAACTGTGACACTGCCGGTAGCGTACACACATAATTAATTCACATCGTAGTAACAACTTCTTCTTCTTTTTTCTTTTTTGCAAGAGCTTATTAATTCCAAAATGGCAGATTTCTGAGAGATGATACATGAAATGAAATCTTTAATAATTAATGCATGGGCTACATAGGAGAGCTTCTTATAAAATAATGATAAGCCAGTAATGTGCTCGACCCCTTCTAGTAACTGGAAACCCAGTCTCAGAAGAGTACTTGAAAGTGACTAATGGCTAATCTGGCACTACTACCCTGGCAGGAATCAGCATCCATCTGGCACGTCAAGCAGATTAAAGCAAACACCTGAGAATTATTTGTGATTACTTTCTGACCTAGGCCTTGTTGTGGTGGGACAAAAGAGAGGGTTAAGCACTGGAAATGGAAAGTGGGCCATATTTTTGTCTCCCCCTCTTTAGGTAGAGAAAGAAAAACAATAGTAGGCTTGCAAAAGTTTAGGATTTGTAATATTGGTGGTTTCTGGCCACTTAGTAATCGTCCAGTCTAGGCACAAATAATGTTCCAGTATAATATACATTTTTTTAAAGGGTTTTAAAGTACAATACAGTAATGTCTGTATTTATATAAATTACTAATAACTGTCTGCACGTTCTGTCTTTTTTTTTTTTTAGGTAAGAGCTTCCAGCAACAGAGAGAGACCTTAAAGAAAACTCTAACAGACAAAAGTCGAGAGCAGCAAGGTAAGAAGAAGTTGACGTGCTCAGCGTGTTTTAACAGTCTTGTGATAATTTGCCTTTTAAAGCAAATTTCTTTGTAATAACAGGGAAGAATTGGTACCCAAAGAAGAGTAAGAAACAGAGGAAGAAGATCACGTCACAGTCCAGCAAAAGTACAGGTAAGGCTTTCTTCTCTTGTGTCGCTCTTCAGTGGTTTGAGTAATAATCCCATTTAAAAGTGGGCTCTGGTTACAGTCTTAACCCAGTGTCGCTCTGTCTTTATCACACGTGAAAGACCACTTCCACACCAGAGCTGACACGTCTCGTCTTTCTCACTTCAGCTTGATCAGACTTGGTGTGTCTCCGGTCAGATTAGTCCTACCCTCACAGACAGGATCAGAGGGAGCACGAACAGGCGACCAGCAGGTGCCTAAATGGCTTGGAGGAACCTGTGCTGTGATTGGCTCACACATAGAAACACAAATATTCACTAAGTGGCACACATACTGTTCTAATGAACCTGATCCACGGCTAAAAGTGGCAGACTCTGAGCCATGAGGGTCAGATATGAAGCACTGTGGAAAAAAAAACTTTACTCAAACACTTTAAATGTATTGATCTCTTAATCCCATGCATCTTTCTATCCTCCACAAAGAGGTCACAGGTCAGCCCAAGAGCTAAAAGTAATTTGGTATTTAGGTTAGGAATGTTTCAATAACCCCTCCCACACCGTCTCCTCAGACTACGATGACATCCTGACCTATGAGGAGATGTCGCTCTATCACCAGCCTGCCAACCGCAAACGCCCCATAGCTCTGATCGGCCCAACAAACAGCGGTCACGATGAGCTGCGCCGGAGGCTTCTTTCCATCGAACCCGAGAAGTTTGCCGTCGCTGTTCCACGTAAGTCTCCGCTTGGTCAAAGCAACAGAGCCCAGAGCGAGGCGACGTGAAATGTTAATCACAGACCTCAGATGATGAGCGGAACGTGTTTCTGGTGTTCAGTAAAGAAGTGAAACCATTTAACTTATCACATAATGCACAACTGTTTGTCACACAGATAAATTAAAAAAAAAAAAAAAAAAAAAAATATATATATATATATATATATATATATATATATATATATATATATATATATATATATATATATATATATATATATATATATATATATATATATATATAGACAACTTAAAGCTCAGAAAATGTAAAACAGTTATATCTGTCCTTCTTGACGGCTCAGATACAACCAGGAGCCCGAGGATACATGAGCGGAATGGGCGCGAGTACCATTTTGTAACTCGTTCTGCCTTTGAAGCCGACTTGGCGACGGGAAAGTTCATCGAATCGGGGGAGTACGAGAAGAACTTGTACGGCACCAGCACAGACTCCGTCCGACACGTCATCAACTCTGGACGCATCTGTCTGCTCTGCCTGCACACAAGGGTAAGAGACCTCGTTACTGTCCAGACACTAACATGTTAATTACAAAGCCCGTTGGATCCTCCCTCATCTGTGATCTTAACCACTGTGGCCCTGCCAGAACATAATGACCCCTTTCCATTTCCTCAACATAAGTCTTAATCCTGTCTAAGCCTGATCAAAGCTGAAATAACACATTTGAAGACACCATATTTAATCTGTTTTTTTTTCCTTGTGTTGCTCTTTCCATTCATTTTGTTTCTTTGTGCCTTGATTTTTTTCTTCTGTCAGTCACTGCGAGTCCTGAGATCCTCCAACCTTAAGCCATATGTGATCTTCATAGCTCCTCCTTCTCAGGAGCGACTACGCACCCTGCTGGCCACAGAGGGGAAAACACCAAAGGTAAACGCTGACCAGCTCAGAAAAGAAAACCGTTCAGGCAGAGCAGGGAACGACCATTATTTACTCACATATATTGCATAAAAACTGGTCTCTAACTCACAGAATCGCCATGAGATAGTAAAACTAGAGGTAAGATGCACACAAACCAAACAAAAGTGAAATTGTGTGTAAACACAAAGGCAGAAATGGACATTGTTTCATCAGTCATGGAGAGCAGTACATAGTCCTGTTTATAAATTGCATACACTGTTAGCTCAATTCCCAATCCCAGCTTTAGTCATGAATTAATCTGGGTAATTTTGCTTGTGAAAAAAGACTCTTTAGACCATAAACTCTTAGACAAAATTGTGACTAAAGAAGTAGAGAGAAGGAAAGGTGTTTGGTTTAATGGTCTTAGAAACAACCAAGCTCACACAAACGCTTTGTGACTGTTTGTCTGTGAAAAGCGCTTAATTAATAAATAAATTTTACTCACTTTACTAAATAAAATGACATCATGACATCAACGGCTTTTCAAAAGTCTGTCAGCACAGCACCGGTCTTTGAAGTAGTGCCGGCCAAGATGATGATATAAAAATAAAAATAAAAAATGGATCAAAAAACAAAAACAAGATCTCATCCTTTTCATTTATGTGTTAACTTATAGAGAGAAAAGAATTTATAGCATCACCTGAAGAGAAATCAAATCAGTTTTATTCTTTTATGAAGAACAAAAGGTGATTCCATAATAAAAAATGCCTTTTTTAAAATTATTTTACATTTTATCACACTATTTTTGACTTGAACTTCATAACAGACTTACTCTTAAAAAAGAAAATGTGTGTACACATGGTGTGAAGTACACATGACACATTCTTATAGATCGCAGTTAATATGTGGGGAAAAGTCCCAGGCACGTTTTTATGTGTGTACACTGTTGTTTAAATGTATTGGATCCAAATTTAGATATAAAAATCAGTAAATAAACATTATCTCTGTTCATGAAGACTGCTATTGAGAATGAAAACACGTAATAATAAGAGTCACTACTGCAGTTTCTTGAACTGATGTCCATGTCCTGTGCACAGCCGGAGATGCTGAAGGAGGTCATTGAAAAGGCCCGCGAGATGGAGCAAAATTTCGGCCACTACTTTGATGCGACCATCTTGAACATGGATCCAGACCAGGCTTTCCACGAGCTGCGCAGGCTGATAGATAAACTGGACACTGAGCCCCAGTGGGTGCCCACGTCCTGGCTGTGTTAGAGGTCACTGTGTCCCAGCACCATGAGTCGAAGGAGGTAAACAGAAGACTGGAGAGTGAAAAACGAACCAAGGACGGTTGGTAAACTGTCACTGGAATTTGACTTGCACATTTTCCTCGTTTGTAGAGGAGGTGATCGTTACAGGGATGGACTCAATTTTAATCTTTGATTTTGTTGTCGGTGTGTGTGTGTCTGTTGGTGATTTTTGTTTCTCTGTTGATCTCAGTTTTATGCAAAGTCATTTATCAACAAAATAGAACCATTTCTATTCTATGCTTAATAGTTATTTATAATTGTACATACATATTTTCTAGACCAAAGGATCAAGTGTTTTACTGTTACAGTTTGTATGTGGGAGAGTCTTTATGTGTTGGTTTTTAATTGACTCCCTAATGAAGCAGCAGATCAGAAACTCTTTAGGTACCAAACAGAAGAGAAGCATCAGTGCTTTTTGCAGGGCACCGTCTTCCACTCAGAAGTGCAGGAGAGAGATCTGCTGTAATCTGCACAGCTTGGAGGTACTTCCATTGTCAGTATTTTATTTTGTGTCTCATTTTATGATTTTACGCTGTGATAACAAACCACTGTAGCTGGTTGTCGTTACAAACAGTAATGCTGCTAAGTACTGCCGAGTGTCTGGTTTTATTTTTTTTTTGTTTTTCTATCAGTATTGATAAGAGCTGTTATCAGTTAGTGTGATTCCAACAAATACTGTATTGATTCTTTGCAGTTCATTTGCAAATTCATAGGCACAATTTTGTGCTCATGAATTGTTAATAAAATAAAACACATGTGAACAAGTCACATATTTTGTCTGGCTTTTATATCAAAGAGAAGGTTTTCTTTTTATCTTTTCTGTAGTTCTGAGTTTTCATTTCAGTTCAGATTCCAGGTTTGGTGGTTTGAGTTTAGCTTTTAATGTTTGAGAATTTTTAGTTTTTGTTTTCAGTGTTAGTTTTATTTTTTATATGATTATATTTGGGTATTTGTCAGGACAAGATTTTTCAGAAGTTCAGAAAATATACATTGAGCAGCCACCTTGTTAGATACACTTGTACCTGGTTTGAATGAATGGTCTAAACCAGCGATCCTCAACCTTTTTGTGCCATAGACCGGTTTATGTCTGACAATATTTTCACGGACTGGCCTTTAAGGTGTGGTGGATAAATACAACAAAATAAAACCAGTACCAGAAAAAGAAGATTTAGTCCTAACACATGGGAAAAGACCCAGGGAAACCGAGTTAACGATAAAAACCCTGAAAACCATAAATTTCACACCCGAGCCTCAACTCTCGCGGCCTGATACCGGTTACTGGTCTGTGGCCCTGGGGTTGGGGACCACTGGTCTAAACCAATAGCTACTTGTCAGGGCCAAGGTATGCAGAAGAGCATCTCCGAATGCACAATATATTGAACCTTGAAGCAGCTGGGTGACAGCAGTAGACTATATAACCGGCTGCAGCTAAGAACAGGAAGCAATAACCATGTCCATCAAAGCCATCAGGCACGTTTACAAAAAAAAAATTTGACCAAACTGGCAAAAGACTTATCAGCATGCTAGATTTTTGTTTTTCTTTTCATTAGTTTAGATTGCAGTAAAAAACAATTTTCAACACAGAGTGTTAATGTGTCTAATTCTACTGTGGTGCCACTCTTGCCAGAGCCACTGGGTAACTAACCTAAGTTCCTTATTCAGTTTCTCCTCTCACTTAAATGGGGTGTATCCAATAGTGAGAACACCTCTGAAATGGATCTCCTTTGAAAAAAGATAATGTTTAATTTTTTAAAATGCATTTTAAATACATTTAGCATTCTGGTCCCAAATTTCCGCCATTCCTTATGAGTTGCTTAAACACAGTATAATTTGCACTTGATTAAAGGTTTTGAAGCCGTCTCTTAGCAGTCTTCACATATGGAACTTAAAATGTTTTCCCTTCAGTGGGGGGAAAAAAAAGAAATTCAATCAGTGGTTGAATATTTAGAACATCTTTATTTGGATGAAGTGTTGGGCTGTTTTGACTTGCACATCACATTTTACAACAGGGTCACATTGGGGCTTCTGGTGAAATGGTAAACAGCCTCCAGTGAGGTAACAGGAACCGCACGATATGAAGTGAGCAGCAGGACGGGTCTCCACGGCGCACACTCGCACCCTCTGAAATCCACAACCACTTTAAGCTGTACAGCATGCAATGCCTCTATATATGATAAAACTTGAATATCTACAAGGTGATCAGTCACACGGGACGCTTCTTTATCACTTGCACACCATGTGTAAACATATTCATTGTAATATTTGCTTAATTTGTTAGAGACTGCTTTGGTCTCACTTGTGTATTATACCGAACAGCACTTTGATCCCTGTACACATCTGGAAACACTCAGAACAAATCATCACGACGTGGACACAAAAAAAAGAAAAGAAACAACTTTCATCGCTGACGTAAAGACACGCAGACGTGGCCAGAGAGGCACAGAATAAATAAAAGGATTAGTGAAGTCGGTGGCCTGTAATGTTCCTCACTCAAACAGCAGATCTTCATCCGCCTCCTCTGTCAGCATGTTGGCGGGCTCAGCGATGGGTCCCAGAGCAGCTAAACGGGCGGCTATTTCCAACTCCGTCCTTTCCCTTAGCTGCTTCTTCTTCTCTTGGATCTTCTTCAGTCTGGCAAAGCAGAGAGCAGAGAACATTCTGTGTTATAACCAAAAATTGAGGATTGGGCAGTCTGGTTTTGGACTTAAGTTGCTGGGGTAGTGACAGAATGAATTCGGAGCTGTGGACAGCCAGTTGGAACAAGAATATCTAATAAACATGCAAAAGATGCCTCCTGATAATTGTTTTTTAGGTTTATGCACTAAAACCTTCACGAGGCAGACAGAAAACATCATCACCTGTAAAACTCCTCTCGCTCCCTCTCATCCAGCTCTGTGATGATGTAGGTGAGGGTGCGATCAATCCTGGGAATAATCACTGCAAAGCGGATTCAAAATTATTTTAGCTGCACCAACCCGTTTTTTATTTAAAAAAATAAATAAATCAATGTATTAATAAAAGGTTGCAGTTGAATGTTAAGTGTGTTTACCGTGCTCGATGGCGTTCACACGGCGGTTGGTGATCTTTATGGCTTCATCCAGAGTGACAAAAGATGTCTGCAAACCAAAATTGAGCAATTTTTTCCACTTAAACTTCAGCTTTTCTAGAGTATAGATTACATTTTATCTGCATCTGTAATCCACACAGACTCAGTGTAACGAATGTAGCCTTTGTGGAAATGTTGTAGTGATATGCCACACAGCAGGAATACACAAACTATAGCGGGAGACGCTACCCCTTTGTTTTCATGAGTTGTTTTGGTCATTTAGGATGTGAGCCTTTGATTATACACTCACATTGTGCACAGTTACATTTGAGATCATCAATACAATTTTAGTTTCAATGAGTGACGTTACATTGTGCTTTTTTCAATGATAATACCATTGGGGGGGGGGAATCACCCTAACTATAAAGCATGCTTTTAATATGTAACAGCGCCTCCTACCTGTAAGGAGGCCAACTCCACAAGCAGCTCCACAGCTCTGGCATAGTTCCTCTTCAACCTCGAGAGCTGCTCTCCTCCTCTCGCCAAACCGGTGAGCTCATAACCTGACAGACACAAACACATCGTGGGGTGAGTGCTCTCTGCGATTCCCTTCAAACCCGATGTACAGTTACACCAAACTCAGACATGTGACTGGACTTACTGTCTCCGCCTTCTTGGTAGTGTTCGAATACTGGAAGGGTGACACCTAAAAGAGGAAAAGCAGCAGATATTTTAAACAAAACAAAACAAAAAATGATTAAAAATTAGAAAATATTTTTGATGCTAACCTGCCACATTATCTTTCTTGGCTCTGACCTTCACCTGGGCTTTGTTAACATTCTGGATTACAGTTGTGCTGTAGGCAAAAACAACAGATGGAAGTTGTTTGTGTATCTGCACCAGAACACAACATCACGTCGCTGACACGTTATTCTCATTCTTACCTGAAGTCTCCTGCAGCAAATTTAGCTTCAGCCAAAGAGAAGGCAGCCTCCCTCATCACCTCTCCCATCTTGGTTTTAGTCTAAAAGTATAAATAAACACACCTCTGGGAAACACGTAGCTGAAAGCCTTCAGGAAGATTTTATTTCATGAGGTTTTGATTCAGACTGGCTGTAATTTGTTAGTTTATAACAATGAAGGTACCCAATTAATTACTATAGAAACACCTCTTAGTATCAGATTAATTGAGCATTATCATGAGCTACAGCCTCCAACCAAAGAGCATGATGTATGAATAAAGTATTTTTTGCATCATCTGTTCTTTCAGACCGCATTAGGACCAAAAATGAAGGCTCATTTTAAACTGACTTCAATAATTTTGCGAAGGATCTGACGGAAGCGCATGGAGAGGGCATCGGACTTCTTCTTGAGCAGGTTGCGGCCAGTCTGTGCTCCCTTCAACCGAGCCTTCATGATGGTCTGAGCCCTGCAAATCCAGAGAAAACCCACATATTTTTAACACTCTATTTGAATCAGATGGTTAAATTAGGGGTAAAATGACACAGCCAAGTTTCATTCATTTCATCTCCTTGTCATGTTTTCACTCAGACCTTAGGCCATCCCAAGGTCTCTGTCTCTCTTCTCTGGTAGTTGATACCCTCACCCCAGTTTTCTTTTTTTTTTTTAACCGGCAGATTTTCCTCTTTTCTCTCTCGACCTCTATGCTTGTTAAAGCTCTTTTTTTTATGGATTCACTTCTTATTTTCCCCATTTCATCATTTTATGTCATATACTGGTTCAATGGGTCATCTCTGAAGGACAGGAACAGCCTTAATAGCATTATTAAAGTCCAAGAGTACCAAGTCCAAAGAAATGTGTAGTTCAGAAAGAAAAGGGTCTTATTAATCAAGGTGGCCACATTCTCTCTAGTGAGTTTATTTCAATGCCCTCAGGTCAGGGTTATCATGCGCCCATGAAGAGAAAAAAAACACTACTGAAACTCCTCTGTTCCCTCTTCTACCAGGCTACTAAATGCTAATTGTCAAGAGTAGTAGTTTGTTCTGGAGCACCAGTGTGGTTCACTGGTTTTACCAGGCAAACCTGTATATTATAGGGCTATAGTGTGGAGGCCTGGGTTCTAATTCATCCAGCCATTTGCTAGCTTACCTTAAAAAATGAATAAGTAGTAGTATCTGTTCTTCTCTTTCATCTAGCTAATATATAAGTCCATGTGTTGTAGTTCTGGTGGGAGACCTTACAATGAGCTGCTGACAAGTTGAATTTTATCTGCTAAATGGCTAAGTAGTTGTAACTCACTTGTCATTGACTGTTCATTGACTTTTCATTTAAATTATCATGACTGATAACTTTAAATTTAAATAAAGTCTGAATAAAATTTTCCAAATCAGAATCTTTCCCCAGCTCTTTCCAGACTTGAGCAGGTGACTCATATGCTACCTTAGGCCTGTGTTGGAATTTAACATGGCTCCATAGTGTAAAGGTTAGAGATCCCTGGATTAAGACCAGTTAAATATGGGGATCCATCTTCTGTGGATCCCTCTTTGTGAATAAGGGAGCAGCCGAAAATATACAGCCATCAACATTCAAGCCCACTTTTGTGTCACATTACTCACAGATTGTTACATGTTAGATTGTTAACGATGTCATCCTGATCGTCTATAATAGAAATTTACTTTGTTGCTCTATGCTGTACAACATCTGCTGAATCCCTTCCCATCCTGGAAGTGAGATCCCATTAATTTTCCTGAGATTTCTTCTGTTTTTCACCATTTCAGAATTTTTCAGAAATTTCAGAATTTTTTTTTCAGGAGGAGATCTTATCTGAACCAAGAGTCTACTGACAGAAGGTGTTACATGCTGTAATTTGTGTAATAGCGTTATTTTTAAAACAAGGTAAGGAACAAAACAATCTATACCACTCCTCTACATACACAACTCATTGATATTTGCACCCAGGACCTGATAAAAGGGTCAAACCTCTGTTTTATACAGTTTCAGTAGTCCTAAATGTAATATAACTGGATGCAGGTGAAATTAGATTAAAATGAAGTCTCTCCGACTGACAGCTCACACTTGGATAATGTTAGAAATGTCACATGACAGCAGAAGGATTCTTCCTCTTTTAAACGGTAACCTTGGCACAAAACAAAACGGCGATCCCTGCTTTTCAAATGCATGCAGAAAATTATCCACAACTTTCATATATAAAAGCAAATATGTCAACAAAACAGTGGTATATGAGATTTAAGGAAGCTACATTGCTTTAGCAACTAGCCATCGCACAAGCTGCTTACATTCTGGAGGGGAATATGTCGATCCTGTCTTTTCCAGACATCTTTCCGTTTTTTGTCGATTACTGCGATTTTCAGTTCACTCCCGCTTCCCTAAATCAACACTACAACTTTAGCTTGAATCCTGAATTATTAATCTAGACATATAACAGCTAAAATCTTGCTCTTCGTGTAGGATTAGAAGAGCAGATCGAGTTGACGGTCGTGATCTTGTCGGCGATGATCAGCTGGCCCTCCGCGTCATGTGACCAAAGAACCAAACTCGTTCCGCACATGCGCGCGTGTGGAAGGCCCCTACGATCTTTTCCGGGTCGACAAATTAGCACACCCATGTATGTGAGCTAGCGGGCCTGAGTTACTCATTAAAAAAACAAAACACCAGAAAGAAAACCGAATCTGACATTTAAACAAAGTCAGCACGGAACATTCAGGCGCGTCGTTCTGTAACCTTATGACACAGGTGAGTTTGTTTTATGAAGATGTCGTTTGGCGGGGACTGGGGAACGATCGGAACTGGCAGATAGCCGGCTAACAGCTTAGCCTGCGTGTGCCGCATGTGAGCTGTGCACCGGGTTATTAGCTGGGAAGCTAACTGATGTTGAAAGAAAACGTTTCTGCGCTTGAATGAACATTCTTCTCGTGGTTTTAAATGTGATAACTAGGAAGTCATACAGTCGCTGGTAACACGTACTAAATATTTGGTAAGCAGCTTTTTGTGTCCATATCTTGTCGCCGATTCTCTCTTTTAAACACTAAGTGATTTTTCTGCGATGATGATGCGTTACATCAGTCCATTCACAGCAACAGGGGAAAAAGACAAATGGCAGAAGTTTTGTTTCATTTCCCTGCTTTTATTTTATGTCCTGGATATTTTTATAAGCTAAACCTGGGCTTTGATTTTTGTTCAGTGGGAAAACATAGAAACACAGATAAGTGGCTCCATTCAAACGGCCTGGGACTTTTCGTTTAATATTGAAGGTATCTCTCTACTATTTTGTCCACACCTTTCTTGATAGTAGACTAAGGATTAGAGAGAAAACGTCTGTATGGCCTAAGTCTTTTTACAGGTTAAAACCTCTAAAAATGACCACAGCTAATATTTTAAAATCTGAGTAAAATAGAAAAAGTGATATTTTTCATTACAGTGTTCTTCCATAAAGGAATGTCTTTACTGGTAGCTGAGTTTACTTCATGAACAGGCACTGCAGTGTATAGTTGAAATACTCTGATGTAGAAAGGGATTGATGTTAATTGGCTGACTGCAGCATTTTACACCCAACAGATTGTTATTCAAACTCAGAGTACTTGTGGTTGCTGACATTGTGTCCCATTGCCTGTCTGTGGCCTGCATACCCATGATATCACATCAAGGTGGTTATCATCTCAATATGTTAACACACAGTTTATCAACTCTCAACGAAATGGACTAGCCATATACTAGCCCAGATAGTGGGTCCTGGAAGATGAGCCGACTCTGACCCACCAAAGAGGCATGGCATTTGTAGTGGTTTACACAAGAGGAAAGGGAGAGACGACTATCACTAGAAGATGATTTATATGTAAATGTTAAACAGAAGCAGAAGATACAATGTCTGGAGTCTGAAAGACAACAATCAGGAGTGATGAGATCAAAGAATGGGAAAACAAAGGTGATAGGATCTAAGGGTCAAACACTCCAGGGGGTAGGCTGATGTCCTCAGGTTACAGGGACAACAGGATGTTAAAAGCAAAAGATTTGGGGAACCAATCAGTCATAAACCTGGATAAGCCTACTGCCAGCAGGGACGTTGATTTTAAAGAGGAGAAAACTATGATATTAGAAGAATATAAAGTGGTCATACACATAATACAGGCCGATAGCAGCACAGCTGCTGCAGACCAGTCAGCGGTATGAGTGTTTGTAACAGAAAAATGTCCAGGAGATCTTGAATGGAATGATGACGCTGTTTCAAGGAGAGTTTGTTTGGTCATTAGGCAGTGATTTCATACAAGCTAATCTAGAAGTTAACATGGTGATGTGCCCTGGTAACAAGAGATTTGTGCTTCTGTGTTGAAAGCTTATGTCGTAACCTGACATGTAATTAGACGCAGCCCACAACTATTATGATTGTTCTGTATTTTTGAGTCCTCTTGTGCATTTCTGTCTACTTTTTCACAGCATAGTTTGTATTTTATTAGTGAGAGAATAATAATCATTGGCTTTATAATTTGTGGCTGACCCCACATATAAAACACTGATTCCCAACCATTAAGTAATTAACACGTAATAGACCATGCACAAGCATGAATGGGTCATGGGTCCTTTACTTAGGTTACGTTATAGGTGCTGTAGGTGACTGCTCCCTTTAGGGGTCACCACACCAGATCCTCTCATTCTGTCTCTAGCATCTGCTCTGTCACATGCTCTGCATGTCTCTTTCACTACATCTAAAAGGAGGATTGTCAGAGGGATGGTGTGACAGATTATTCACAAATTACTATGACTGAGATTAAAAAAGACAAAGAAAACCAGAATGAAATAATTTATACATGGTTCTCTGCTAATTTAATGTTGCGCTTTGATTGTGTTTAGTTGTGGGACTTCTTTTTAAACAACCTTTGGTGAAAACTGAAGCAGTGGAAGCAGAGATGCTAGTTACGAGTTATTGACTATTTTTTATTAACTAGAATAAAAACTGTATTTATTAGTACTGAAACACCAAGTTACAGTCCGAGCAGTACTTTTCACAGTGTTTAAAACTGCAAAGTGAAGATTTGTGCCATGACTTGCAGACGTTAACCTCCCCCTGTCTTCTTAACTGTTTCTGACCTCACAGCAATGCCGGGGCTCAGCTGTCGATTTTACCAGCACCGGTTCCCAGAGGTGGAGGATGTCGTGATGGTGAACGTGAGGTCCATCGCTGAGATGGGCGCCTACGTCAGCCTTTTGGAGTACAACAACATTGAGGGCATGATCCTCTTGAGCGAGCTGTCGCGTCGACGTATCCGCTCCATCAACAAGCTCATCCGCATAGGCCGCAACGAGTGCGTGGTCGTCATCCGAGTAGACAAAGAGAAGGGTGAGTGTAGACTAATATAGTTGAAACTGGTGGTGTGTCGGATCTGCAGTGCAGTGGTGGAATAAAAACCATATGAAATGAGATCTTTTTGTGTGATCCACATTTCCTTTTTTTGAACTGAAGCTAGAGGTGTTATTCTGTGACGGGCTGTGGTTAGTAAATGATCAATAACTTACATTAAGTTATAACATTCACCAGGTTAATATCAGGACAGTCTCACATGACACACAGAATATCTAATTTGGAGTAATTAAAGGGGACCTGCTGTAATGAGGTCACCATATGTATGAGTAATTCCTAAAGCTCAGGCTTCAGGCTGCTTTTTAATGCACCATTTCAGACCCTTCTTGTGCTTTCGGCTCTGTATGATGTCACTAAGAGGTGATATCTTTATCTGTTCAACAGTTCTGTGGGAACTGCAGCTCCACCCACCTGCTGTTCAAAACTTCTCTTTTCCAGCGGCAGCCCAATCAGATGCAAGTTTGCCTTAAACAGCTTGTTTGAGAGAGTGGGTGAACTGAGGAACTGAGGCTCATTATAAGATGAATGAAGATGATGATTTTTGAGTTTATAACACATAGGCATATTTCATACATTCAAAAAAAAGAAAAACAAAACTAACATGAATTAAGCATGACCACTTTGAACTGAGCTACTGAACTGGACATTTTCTGCTAATCGCAAAATATGCAGCTCATCTGACTCATATTACCTGACTATTTTCTTTATATAGATAGATAGTTGTGCAGATTTGACCTGTGATCCATGTTCCGACACTCGAGTAGAGACACAGGATGAAAATGCAAAGCTGGTAATGAGGAAATAAAGACGAGCACATTTTGAAACTTAGACCAGCAAGTGGCCATCGAATCCCTCCCTGTTAGTTAATCGTATCATTCCTAATCGTAAGAAACTACTTGCTGCACTAAAACAGCGTTTGTTTTGCATTCCTTCTGTTTTCTTCTCAGGATACATTGATTTATCAAAAAGAAGAGTTTCGCCAGAGGAGGCCATCAAGTGTGAGGATAAATTCACCAAATCTAAAACTGTAAGTTGGTCAAATGCTTTTTATCTGTCTCGGTCATTTTGGTGCAAGTTGCCCAGCCTGGAGAGGACTTCCTTGTCTTGTGTAAAGTTAAAGTAGATGGAACTTGCCTTTGAGCCTTGTTGTGGTCATTTGGTTCAGGCGTTCATTATAATATTGTGAGACAAGTTAGACGTGTATTTGTAAGAAATTGTAAACGTCTATCTTGTTTGTTTTTACAATATTGTTTGCGCTGAGCTGATTTTTAAAGTGTTTGCAGGTTTACAGTATCCTGCGACACGTGGCAGAGGTGTTGGAGTACAGTAAGGACGAGCAGCTAGAGAGCTTGTACCAGCGCACCGCATGGGTCTTCGATGAGAAATACAAGCGGCCAGGATACGGCGCTTATGATGTCTTCAAACAGGCTGTATCGTAAGTTCTCATTTCAGCACCTCTTATTAAAATGAAACACAGGTTGTTCAGTGTGTGCACACATTTACATTTTGATGGCTTTCTGCAGAGATCCTGCTATTCTGGATGGCCTGGATTTAACAGAGGAGGAGAGGAATGTGTTGATTGATAACATCAACAGGCGACTCACTCCACAGGCTGTCAAAATCAGAGCAGGTGACTGTTTACTCACAGTGTTTCTCAGTTGGACTTAGGAATAAATTAGAAATGTGAAGATAACCTCCTCTACCTCGTGCAGACATTGAAGTGGCGTGCTATGGTTACGAGGGGATCGACGCCGTGAAAGAAGCTCTGAGGGCTGGGCTGGGCTGCTCCACAGAGGCAATGCCCATCAAGGTAATCCTTCTCTCTTCCATCAAGAAGTAAAAACTCTTATTTACCTTAATGAGTCTCTAGCTGTAGGCTCTACTTGGATCCTTCTCTCATGGCGTTTACCTTCTACAGATCAACCTGATCGCTCCCCCTCGCTATGTGATGACGACGACCACCCTGGAGCGCACAGAGGGCCTCTCTGTCCTCAACCAGGCCATGGCTGCTATCAAGGAGAAGATTGAAGAGAAGAGGGGCGTGTTTAATATCCAGATGGAGGTGAATGATTTCATTTTTTTTTCTTCTTCTTTTTTTCATGATCATGTTTGTCTTTAGCTCATCTGGCCAAAGGATCAATATGCTTAAACTGTAAACTTTGTCCTGCAGCCTAAGGTGGTGACGGACACGGATGAGACGGAGCTCGCCCGGCAGCTGGAGAGGTTAGAGCGCGAGAACGCCGAGGTGGATGGAGACGACGACGCTGAGGAGATGGAGGCCAAAGCAGAGGACTAAGAGTCGGTCCTCTTTGGAAAGCTGGTGGGGAGAAAAGCATCAAAGGAGGAAAGAAGAGAAAGAAACGTGGACATACCTGGCCTCAGTCACCCAGTCCAACAGATGTTAACTTTCACATTGCAACCATTAACTGGTGTTACTATTTTTATTGGCAACATCCCAGTTTGTTCAAGAGAGGTTTGTCTCAGAAGAAGGTAACTGAAACGCGGTCTTTTTAACCAGACACGGACACAAGGATGGTTAAATTACAAGTTAAACATCACTTATAGTTTTTATTTTAAAGTACCCCCATTTGATTAAATAACTCTAAAACAAGAAAAGCTGTTTTCAGGCTGTGGCCTTTCATTTTACCTCTTGCTTTAAGAGCCCGGTGTCTTCAGTATCCATGCCGCTGTATCTCCGGCTGCTCACTGGATGTGACTGACTGAAGGGGAAACGCATATGCTTCGTCTGTCTCTACACCGGCCAGCGGTGACTTTATGTGCTGATTCTCTTCCAGTCAAAGGGTTTTTACTGGCTCTTGTTTAGCTCCCATCGTATCAATAAAGATCTGGAAGTTTTGATCTCAATGCCTTTTTGTCAGTTTAATTAAATTGTTCCACCAACAAGAAATAACATTTATTCTCCCAAAAAGCAGCAATTATTATTGGATGAATTCAAGGTAAATCTTGTCGGTTACTCTCGCCTTTTTTTTGTTTTGTTTTTTTCAAATGGAGAGATTGTAATGAAGCCAACTGGAGATAGGTTTGACTGTATATCAATGTATGAATGCCAAAAACCCTAAACATTGATTTAATATTCAGAAAACTTAGACCTCAGACTGCTTATGTGGAGGGAACTGGAGGTAATTTTCTTTTCTAAATTAGGAGACTTGTTACAAACTCATTGCTTTAAGTTTCTTGCATTTTAGTTTGAAACTTTAAGGCCCTATGGTTTATTATTCATTCTGCTCATTAAGAGTTAGTTGAATTCTGATACAGGCAGCACAGTGGTTAGCACTGTTGCCTCACAGCAAGAAGGTCCTGAGTTCAACTCCACCATCAGGCTGGGATCTTTCTGTATAGAGTTTGCTTGAGTTCTCTGGCTTCCTCCCACAGTCTAAAGACATACAGTCAGTCGGGATAAGTTAATTGGAAACTCTAAATTGCCCATAAGTGTGAATGGTTGTCTGTGTTAGCCCAGGTGTTGAAAATCTGGTTATTTGTCTACTCACAAAGAAACAGGGAACAAAAAACCCCCCTTTAACCCTAAATCCAGCTCCATATTTTAGGACATGAACTCAAATTAATGGTTGTGATTTAATGCAAAACCAAAAAAGTCAAATGATTATAAAAATTATTTATTCAAATGTTCACCAATACAAAAACAAATGGAGAGCATCTTCACAATTTCAATTGTTTTCGTTCTTAGCTCATTTTCCTATAGTGGTTATGACGTGTGCTTTTACAGCATTGAGGATGACACATGGCCTATGGGTCTTGTCAGTAGACATTTCAAATGAGAACGAGATGTTTTAGAGATGGTCTGAAAACAACATGCCAGTTTGTCAGGAATGTGACAAGAAATTGAGGGAGAGGGGGAAGAATTTGTGTACTGATTACAGAAATAAAATTCAGTTGCATCCAAAAACCCTTAATAAATACCCCTGTAATTATTTTAAAAACATCATAGCTGTAGTCATTCATACGCTTTAGTTTGTGTCTACTTAACCAACCCGCATTCAACTGTAAGCCCAATTTCACAACTCAAAAGAATAGTTTGAGAAATGGTGAACTGTTTGTAGCAAACCTGCAAACTGTTCTCACTCAGTGTGTGTTGGCATGTATAAAAAAAAGTATGGGACTAAAGGGTCTCATCTCCAACACAGTGACCCTGGGTGGCCAGAGCTGTAGCTTCTTCATAACCAAATAATGACAAACTGTATATACACAAAAGCACACAGACACAATCAGCACCTGCAGAGTGGAGGAGGTGGATGCAGCCTGAGTATGTTTAAACAGAAGAAGAAAAAAAAAAGGAGACCCAACAACTGGTGCAAATGTGAGAATGAGCAGAATCTGCAGTTACAGTCTGTACTGGTATGGTCAGTCACGTCTTCTGGGGTGACATAAATTCGCTACAGTATTATACACAATGAAGGTAAAGGAGAAGAGGAATTCATCTTCATTCGGCCGACGATTATTTTACCAGCCCAATCTTCTTTGCTTCAGTTTCATAAATAAGCAACCGCCACATCTTCACTATGAAGACCTCAGCTTCTTCATCAAGAACCTGACTCGGAACAAAAGGAAAGTTAGATAATCGAAAGAAACTTAGAGGACTAACCTAAACTCATGACGTGTATGTGGAAAAGGTGAATATGTTAAAATACTGACCATGAACTGCTAATTAAAATACATCTCATTTGACATGGCTCTACTTGTGCCATCGAATGAGAGACATTAAAACATTTCAAGGCCAGTTTCTTTAAAAATCTTGAACTCTTAGTCAAATGTTACAATTTCAGTTGCCTTAAAGGGTTACATTTTTATCTGGCACTCACCTTGATCGATAAGAGGTGCGCCTGAAATCTCACCTCATAAATCTCCCCCCACACATTTTAAATCAGATGGAACTAACATACTCTTCAGTTCATTAGGTACACCTTGCTAATACCTGTTGCACTCTTTTGCCTCCAGAATTGCCTTAATTCCTGATGTCCCTGATTTACTAAGGCACTAGAACCATTGCTCTGAGATTTTTGCTGATATGATGTGAATCTTGCACTTTTTCACATCTCAAAAGGTGCTTTCTTAGTTTGATATCAGGTGACTGGAGGCCCATTTGTGTACAGTGAACTCACTGTTATGTTCAAAAAGCCAGTTTAAAATGATACGAGCTTTGTGACACATCCTCCTGGAATCAGAAGGCGAGTACACTGTACACGGATGGTCAGCAGAAATGCACAGGTAGGCTGCGTAGTTTAGGTGATGCTCAGTTGGTACTAAGGGATCTAAAATGTGTTTAGAAAATATCCCCCTACACTATAACGCAACCACCATCAAGCTAAACTGTTGATATAAGGTAGGATTCTGACTCTACTCAAGATTCAGTAGATCACTCAATACTTTTCAATCTTCTGTTGTCTGATTTTAATGAGACTGTGTGTGATCCAAGCTTCCGTTTCCTGTTCTTAGCTGACAGGAGTGGTCTTCTGCTGCTTTTGCCCATTCAGCTTCACGGTGTAGTCATAGATACTCTTCTGCATACTTTATTTGTAACAAGTGGGTAACTTGAGTTGCCTTCATATCAGCTCGAGCAGTCTTTTCCTCTGACAACGCTTTTGAACCCAGAGAACTGTCACTCACTGAATATTTTCTCTTTTTCAAACATTAGAGGTGGTTATATGGGAAAATCCCAGCAGATCAGCAGTTTCTGAAATATTTAGACTATGCTATGTCCAAAGCCATTTAAATCACCTTCCTTCCCCGTTTTGATGCTGTTTAAATTTCAGCAGGCTGTCTTGATCAGGTCTACATACCTAAATGCATTGAGGTGCTGCAATGTGATTGGTTAAGTAGATATTGACATTAAGCAGCTGAACAGGTGTACCTAATGAAGTGTATTTTGGTATAATTTGATTGAGAAGGTTAGTAAGGAGGTTAAAAAAAACCTGCATCCTGACAAGAAATATAATCACAGAGAAACCCCATAAACAAGCATCTATAAACTGTGTCTTTGCTCACCATGGCAACATCATCCAAGATAGTCTGCGGTGTACTGTGGGCCATCACCTGAAAGTACACAGAGGAAAATATCAGAAAGATTACATTTTAATCGTTCCACATTCCCTCTAAGACAGATGTCAACTAGTGACATGACTATTACCTTGGAGCAGACAAAGTCCACTAACGTTGGCTCTTCCTCTCCAATGTACTCAATGATCTTTTTATTGATCCAGGGACGAACACGCCGTTCCATTAACGTCTGTGGAAAAAGGGATGACAAAGAGAAATATTCACCGTTTCTATATTATTTTTAGCAATAAGCAGAAAATAAGGTTGTGAATTGACCCTCCTTGATCATTTAAATCCTGTGAGTAAAATATTCTTAGCACAGGTTTTCTTTTCTAACTTGCCTAATTACAAATGGATTAAAAATAAGACACACTCAGTGAGATGCCACAAATTGTCCCTCTTCTCCTCACCGTGTCAACCATGGACCAGTCCAGTGGGTACGAGAAGAGCTCGGGCTTTGCGGTGGGAATCTTTTCGATCAGGCTCTTGATGTGTTTGCGTTTCTCCTCAGCATTGGCTCCCTTTATGCTGGAAAGTCCAGCACCGTCCACCCCGAGGCTCTTGTCGTCATCATAATCCAGGGGCACCAGCTTCCTCTTGCGCGGCTGCTCGTCAGCCTCCTCGTCATCAAATTTGTCGAACACGCTGTCCACCGGAAGCTTCTTCCTCTTGCCGGCGTTGGGTTGACTGGGGCTTCCCGTGGCACCTGGCAAGGACACAGAGTTTAACTACTGTTCTGTCTGTAGAATTCTGTCTCTGCAACCCCAGAGTTATTTAAACGCCCTTAACAGCATCTGAAAATGTTGAAACAATTGAAACACCTGCCTGACATTCATATAGTTCATATCAAAGCTCATATTCAGGCACATTACCTTGCAAAAATTTAGCTGATTAAAAACACTAAAAACACTGTCATAACTTCCATTTTGTTACTGTCTGATTAAAATTTTGATTCAAGAAAACATCAGATGTAAAACTGGAATTCTGCCAGATTTCATCTATTAAAGGGAAATTAGGTTTGATAAATGATGCCTGAGCAGATGACACCGATTGAAATAAGTCCCCTCTGTTTTTCAGACGAATGTCATGATTCATATTCATATTCCTCAGTCCACTAGATGAAAATTGAGGCTCTGCTCTTTAATTATCTGTTGCCATGGTGAATATTGGTATTTGAGCTCCATTAATGATGGCTTTCTTTAAATACCCACACACAAAGTGAAGACACTCTGAGGTGACAGAAATAATGAAGTGGACGGGAGTCAGAGTTTGTTAAACATGCTTTCTGGAACACGGCCTGATCCATGTAGGAATTTGTGTATCATAGATTTGTCCCTATGAAGTTATTTAGCTTCAAAATAAATTAAAATATAGAAATATCCTTTCCTTCAGTCCAATTCACACTAACCAAACAGTGTAGCAGGTGCCAAATTACCTTGAATACATTCAGACAAGATCAAAACCTGAAGAAAAGCAACACATCACCTATTATTCTTTTTTTTTTTTACCCTAAACCCAGTTTTAAACAATTATTTGTCTATAGAATGCAACTTATTTCCTTGTTATGAATTTTTATCAATTATTAAACATTTTGCTACTTTCATCAACTAATCGATTAATGAATTCATATTTACATGGGTATGCTGTGTGTCTGTTCATCCTGTAATGAGGTAAAAGATCTTTTAGACTCACCCAGTTTCAGGCTGAGGCCAATCTTTGGCCGGTGTTCCTCTTGCGGAAGAGCCTCAGGTGGGGAGTTTTCATGGGGGATGATGATGCCACAGGGTGACTCTTCCCCGGGCGTGTTGGGAGACACATTTCCACTGGCTGATGACACAGAAGGCGCTGCTGTGATTGGTCGCATTGTGGGCTTTAAGCGTGGTTTCACGTCTGGGTTGTCTTCATCGTTGTCATAATCTTCCTCCTCACCCTCTTCCACCTCGTTGTCGGACTGGGGGGGTCGTGAGCGTGAATCTGCCCTCTCCTGCTCCTGTCGGCGCTCCCGGTGATCTCGTGAACCTCTGTGGCGCTCACGTTCCTCCTCAGGTTCTGGCTCTTGGACGATGGGAGGTTGTCTCAGACGCTCCTCCTCTTCCTCCTCCATCTGGACCAATAACAGGCAGATATGCAGAAAATAATCATCCAATCACAGCATTTTACAGAAAAGAAGGTCAACAGATAATGACTGCTAGACGTACATAATGTGCAGAGCGACTCAGACGATAAAGTGACCTTCACACAGACAACAGACAGCATGCCCCACTCAGCTCAGACAGATACAGGCAAACACACACATTTATATTACATTACAGACAAGCATACCCTGCGTAGCTCTGCGTCTGGGTCTGGATGTCCCTCGTCTAACAGCCTCTGTCTGATCTCTTCCAGCTCCTCCTTCTCCCTCTTCCTGTCACGCTCATCCGCCTCCATCTCCTTCTCTCGGTCTCTGAGACGCTTCTGCAGTGCACTGCCCCTAGGGGTCATACGGAAAATAACAGCTTTCAGAACAATGGCTGCAGTACTGCATGCGCTGCCATGAGCCACATGTGGGTCACACAGGATCTGCTGATAGTGAGGAGGCCCTATTGTGTATGCTCTGTTTTTTGGGTTTTTATTTTTAATTTCTTACCAAAAATAGAAAAGAAAAAGAAAAGAAATTGGCTTATTTAAAGTCCTACACATGCTCTGATTCTAATTAAATTTTGCACATGTGTCAGGTCTGCTGATAATATACACATGTTATGGGCCACGTACATGGGTGGAGCAAAATGACTCTATAGCACCGTTCTGCAAAACAGGAGCCCCACTGCTGTGTTGTGTGTATATGTATAACATTTAATAAACATACGTAACACAGCACGGTACACACACAAAAATAAATAATAAAATTAAATAAATAAAAACTCTTGTAGGTAAATTGCAAAGCATTTAAGTTTTCACTGAAGAGCGCCCCTATGTTGCCATAGCAAATTTCAATCAGTCCCCATGAAATTTTCATTTCCTGTAATTCACTCATTATCAAACATGAGAAGTTTGGTTAAGGGTCTGCCTCTGAACATGTGTATGGCAGTATTTAACTATAATCATAGACTAGTGGCTATGAATATGGTTAAACATTGCCATCTGGAAATCTCATGTAAAACTCTTGCAGCCACTACCATAAAATTTAGAGATTGCTCATTTCCTTCACTGTATGTGTCAATATTAGGTCACATTCATAGTGCCGCCTGGTGGCAACAGGAAATAGGCAGTGTACGGTAAACAACATATGTATAGGAAATTTTTTAGAGTGGATTTATAGTGACCTATAATTAGCCAATTAGGATCCTGCATGAGTGCATTTGTTTTTGATGACCTGGGTTAACACTCACCTGTAATACTTGGGGTCATCTCTGTCATCATCATAGTCTTCAAGAAACTCTTTTAACCGTTTGCCTTCTTTAATCTAATGAAAACAAAGGACAAAAATGAACTTCTCCACAAAAATTACTTCTAACAAATTCTACTGTCTGAATTAGTAAACTAAATCATATGAACAAAGAGAACTACAACGTGGACAACACAAGATATGAAGTAGAATTCTTTTTAACTGACAAAAAGAGCAGACTTCAAACTTGTTAAATGCATCCCACAAAGACAACATTTCAACATTTTAGCTTAAAACTGAAAAACAGACGTGTTTAGGTAGTTTTGCGGGAAAAACTGACTGCTCTGCTATAAAATATAATTAACATACCCAGGATATGACTTCCTTATCTGGCTTTAATCACACCAAGATAAAAAATAAAAAAAAATAGGCTAAGCATTTACACAAAGGTGGTTATCAATTCGATAAGGCAGCCTTGGGTCTAACTATAAGTGCATTCAGATGAACAGGGTGTGTTAGTGGGTCTGTTAGTAAAGAATTCAAACCAGTAAGCAGGTTTAGCCTTCTTGCAAATCTTAAATTAAGTTTGGCGAGTACAAGGCTTAGGGTGCAGACCATCTCAAAAGCATACAAAGCCTCCAACTAACTGCACCCCGAGGTCCAAAGGTTTCTCCAAACAAGGCAATACCATTTCCAGAAAACTGATTAGTTTGTAGGCTGTGGCTCTGTGTGTTCATCTCTTATCTCTATTCTAACCTTTACCAGAGCAGGTTAAGTCTGCAGCGCAACATACCAATGTAGTCTGGTAATAAATAAACCACTTTAACTCTGTAACCCCAGAGTTAACCCCAAAGTTACTTTGCTATACAGATCCCTAGTTAAATAAATACAGTATGAACTTAACCTGTATAATAGTACAGAACCAGTGATCATTCAGAACCCGCTTACCATTTCTCGTCGGCGTTCATCTTCTCTCTCAGCCTCCTTAGCATAATCCCGTGCCTTCTTCCTCTCCCTCAGCTCCCAGTTTTTCAGCCGCTACAACAAATATATTGTCAGGCAAGCTGCAAACATCACACAAGAACTACCCCTAGCTAAGGTAAACGAGTAATACAAGGGCTGTTACTCTGCTTAAAATAGAAATGATGCTGAAGATTTATTGGATTTTTTTT
Source organism: Pelmatolapia mariae (assembly GCF_036321145.2). Lineage (NCBI taxonomy): Eukaryota > Metazoa > Chordata > Actinopteri > Cichliformes > Cichlidae > Pelmatolapia > Pelmatolapia mariae. The sequence continues at coordinate 16,377,621 of NC_086240.1, read as the reverse complement.
GACATATAAAGAATCATTTTAATTGAATTTTTCTGCTTGTATTGACTTTCTCAGACAAACATTTTGTATAGTAGGAAATAGAAGCTGTGACCTCACTGCTAGTAGGATAGCTTATATTGCTCTTCAGCGCATGGCTTTTATCATTTTTAGCACAGCCAGTCCCACCTCTTGATAGGCTGCTTCCTTGTCTCGAAGTTTCCTCTCTAGTTTCCTGCGTTCATATGCTTCTTCTTCATCCTCTTGGTCTCTCTTCTTTTCTCTGTCTCTGCTGACCTCCCTACAACAATGAAATCATAGATACATTTTCTTTTATTTGTGACCATATAGAAACACATGGCAAATCCAAGTACTAAGGTGTTGATCAAGCATGGTACATAGTCTTAAGGAGTTTCATCAAAATGAGATGATATAAATTTTAACATTTCAATTTAAAATTCAAGTGGTTTCAATTAAATCCTGAGAAAATCAGCTTGCAGAAACTTGTCAGAATTCAATCACCAGCAAAGTACCTGCAAACATTTGCACGTGTTTAATTGTAACATGTGTCTTTATACATTAATCTGGTTTTTTTTGCTTCACCTGGATCGGCTGCGGTCGGCACTCCTGTCACGGCTTCTGTCTCTCTCCCGTTCTCGCTCTCGTTCCCTTTCCCTGGTCCTGCGGTCACGGTCTTTGTCTCGGTCTCGATCTCTGTCTCTCTCACGTTCTCGTTCCCTCTCCCGTTCCCGCTCTCGCTCCTTTTCCCTCTCGCGGTCCCGCCGCTCTCTTTCCCGCTCTCGCTCTTTTTCCCGTTCCCTCCTTTCACGTTCAAACTCCAGCCGCTCCTTCTCTCGTTTATCCTTCTCTTCCTCAAGTTTCTGCAGAGTAAAATACAGACAGGTTCAGCTTATGCCACACGAGATGCAGGGAGCCCCTGCAACCAATTCACAGCTGTGCACAGATCAAGTGGTTTCCAGGTTTTGGTTTCACAGATGAACATGCTCTTTGCTAATCAGCGCAAAGCTTGTATAAGAAGCCAGAATCCTAAATGGAAAACCAGGAACAATCAAAAAGCTCTCCCCCCACAGAGAGACAGCTTCAACATTAATCTAAAACTATAGGACAGTTTATTGCTTGAAGCCTGCAGCATAAACTACAGCTTAGCAAGAATAGAACTGGAAACCACTTTAATGGCCTTAAAGACCCGTGGAACATATCCAACTTGAGGCATTCATAACAAAAAAACAAAAAACAAAAAAAAAACAAAAACAAAAAAAAACGCGGGAAATGACAATGCTTTTTGTCTCCTTAAGAGTCCTCCTCTCAGAACAAGGAAAACAAAAACAGAAAACAGGCATCAGTCTTTTTTTGAACTAGTTGTTTGTGACTTACAGGTGTTGAACTATGGACTCAGCCCTTCGCTGCCCTTACAAGCCTTTTAAGTTAGGCCTGGGAGGAAAGCAGGTCACACGGTATACAAGGGAAAAATGTTATGGGATTCTGTCTTGCTTAAGCATCATCATTATCATCGTCATCAAACAACAACAGCCTTTCCTTCAATGAGTAACATGGCATTTGGTATTTTGCTAAAATCAAAAAAATAAACATTATGAACATCAGTTATATTTCTGAACAGATAAATGAAATTGTAGAAACGGTCTTACCCCTGCAGAAGTCTTCAGGAGCTCTTCAGGACTGATTATTCACACACACATACACACACACACACACACACACACACACCAAACTCTGGTTTTATGGACATCACACACAAGGCTTTAACCAGAATTCCTTTGCAGTTATACTGGCATCTGATGCAAAATAAGACTTTTAAAAACAATGATTGAATATACTGAGCCTTAATATAATACTATGTTCATCATTTTGCATTCCTTTTACATTGGCACTGTTGTACTTGAGATTAGATGGAAAATAACTTTACAAAAGGTTTTCTTGTACAAGTCATATGCAGTCAGTTGGTCTTTACAATGACTAACTAATTAAAAGCCTTGGGTGTTATGCATCTCAAGAGAAAGAAACGTGTGACATGACAGAGATAACATAGATGTTAATTATTTTAAAAATCTATAATGCTCCAGTTAAATTGTCTTTATATTAGTTAATACCCTAGCTCTAATTCAAATCTATGATTTCACGTTAGGTGTTTTTTCCTTTCTTTTAATACATTTTTTTTACTTACCTCTGCATTGTCTGCCAAGGCTAAATGCTAAATAAACATGCGACCATGAAAAAAAAAAAATTTTTTTTATTTATTTACAGTAAGCATGTATGGGTGTATATAAACAGTAATATTTAGGCAAACTTATAATTATAAAGAAAAATCTGGTATTATTAAAACATTTCGCAAAAATACTCTTTCAGCATTTAAGCGCTTCCTTTAATTTTCTTTCCCCATAAAAAGCCTGAATTCACTCCCTGCAAAGTCACTCACTAAAAACTGATTAACCACATTAAATAATCATAATGATATTGAATTAAGTATGATTTCTTATTTTTTTCTGGGGCTAAAAATCGATCAGCCCAAATATGATAGGTCACAACAGGCAGCTGAAATTTCTCCCTTTCTTTAAACGCTGTTTTGGCAAGATCATGATTACAGCTGGAGGACACTTCAAGCAAACCAGAGTTATGCATCCAAAACCCAACTAGATTGCTACCTTCCCTGTTGTTTTAATAAAAATTAGAATTTAAACAGTTGATTGAATAAACTCACTAACTAATCTTTCATAAAAAAAATAAAAACGAATGCAGAGAGAGTAAGATATTTATCAAATGGAAGAGACAGAAGAAAGAAATTCCACAACAAAACATACAGAGAGCACGTACCTTGTTAGTCTTCAGATCATCTTACTGCTGTGGAGAGGGCGCCCCCACCCCACACTAGAATAATAAGGCTACAGCCAAAGTCACTGCAGTAGTTACTGAGTCCTTGTGCTTCAACATGAACACCATTATGACAGACCATAATTTACAGAGGACTCGCACAGGTTCACTGACTCATCAGCTTTCAAGTGAAGCACCAATGCTGTCATAAATTCAGGATGATCTAGGGAAACTGTCTTTGCATGGTGGAAAGGTTGGCTAAATCAAGGCCAACACACACACACACACACACAGACACACAACTGAGCAGCACAGTTGCCCCAATGCAAGTCCTCAAGAGGGGGACGCCCAGTATATGTATATAGTAAATGAAGGCTGATACTTACATCCTATCCTGGCAACTTTTTCCAAAGCTCTGAGATTCATCTTGCTTTAGTCACCATATGATCACTATCATAATGGTGGGGTTTAATGAATAGATTAGCTTTTAAGTAACTTTACATCGTCTCCATGCATTTTTGTGTGATGAATGAAGATATGGATCTATAATGGTCACACCTAGATATTTTGGCAATAGTGGCAGGTGTCAAATCACGCCTGAGAAAGGTGACAAGAATACACTAGCTGTCTGCCCACTTGTAGTGTTCAAACAATGAAAATAAAACATTTCATATAGTTTAGGGCAGAATAATATGTTTGGTGGTGTTGTTTTAGGGACCGCCAATCTATAGTAGAGTATGCATGTTACTGAGTTAGGGCAAAAAAAAAAAAACTGTGTCAACTAAATGTGCAAGCTCTAGGAGTGAACTGCTGTCCAAAACCTGAAATGTCAACTACAAGATCAAAGAAGCCACTTTACCTTGTGAGTGTCACGAAATTTACTAATCTCTCTGGAAATCAGGTCCCTCTTGTCCTCCTCCATGTCAATAGTGTTTATGTCATCCTGAGGAAAAACAACGCATTGACAGGTTGAAATAACAATGCTCACTTTCAAGCTAAGGAGTAAACAAAACAGTAGCACAAGTTAACAATTAATCAAAGTTAGCACCTCTTCTTTTTTCTCCTTTTTTCTCTTTCGTCGCTGGGACTCATCATCCTGTGAAGGTGCATTAAGTTCCGCAGCATATTCCCGCATCAGTCCATCGATGGCGCCCTTGATAATCTGATCTTTCTTCTTTGTCTCCTCATCTAACACTTCTTCCTCATCCTCTCCTGCATCTTCACTCTTTTTATCCTGTCAATATAATGAGTCAAGTTTAGCAATATTTCACCTTCTCTAGCTGCTGCAAACATTTATTTGAATTGCTGTTACAAACTTCATACCCCATTTGCAGTCTTCTTCTTGGCCTTCCACTCATCCAGCTGTGCTTTTGTCTTGGCATCAACTTTCACAAGTAGGTTTTTATCTCCAATCTGGAGGTCGTGAAGCAGTCGCAAGGCTCGCAGTGTGGACTCTGGCTCCTTGTACTCACAGAAACCAAAAGCTGGAACAAATATTGACATATAAATAGACATAAGGGCATGATCAAATGTTTATTTATAGACTGAATTGACGGTTTGCCATGTATCTAGATATTCTTCATCTTTTAATACCCATATACTGACTACATAATAAAAATTACCTTGAAGCTTGCCAGAGGCTCCTTGTACTCTCTTCCAGCTCAAAACAATTCCACATTTCTATATAATTACAAAGAAAAAAATAAAGTTGTCAACTTAAGAGGGTGTCTGCCTTTGCTGGTGTAGTTCTACAAATAGAATGGGTGTTCCCCCTCTTACCGCCAGCAGCTGTCTGATCAACATGTCTGAAGCCTTTTCTGATATGTTCCCCACAAACACTGTTGTGGTGGGGCCACTGTTCTCATCACTGTCTTTGGCAATCACAGCAATGGTTTCCCTCTTAGGGACTGCAGGCTTGCTGAGCACTGGTACTGAAGGAACCATTACTGCAGGTGTGGGGGCCATGATACCCATGTGAACTGGGATCATAGGGGCTCCTGAAACAGCCAAAGAAAACATGCAACAAGCAATTACACCATTTTCACTTAAGATCTATGACTGCAGATTAGTAAAACGATTCTCAAATATTTTCAGTAATGTAGCGAATCTCAACTACCTTGGGTGTTGCGAATATGCCTCTTAATAATGACACTGTGGTAAACCTGAAACAAAACAGGTGAACGCCAATCAGAAGGGTGCTTACCTGGGGGAAAGCCTGTGTACTGAGGAGGGATGCCTGGAGGTGGCAACAGCGGCCGATTTAAATGAGGGGGGAAGGACATTGTGGAAGTGAACTGGACCGACCTGAAGAAGGAACCAAGATACCCGTTATCAGCAGCACCAGATGTGTAATTATATCAAGTCCTCTAAACAATGTAAATTAAAACAAAGACCCAAAGATTCGTTTAACCCAACAACACTATAAGCGAGAAAGCACAACGATGTTTATTGGTATCTAGTCATATGAATTTGAAGTACCCGTCGGTGACTTCTGCTGCCCAGCAGCAACAATACTTAAACTTAGCTTAGCTCAATGGGATGGCGTTCGCAGGGTGACTATTATAAAGTCCCAGGAGCCACGTATTGTTATTGTGTTACAACGAGTTAATTTGTTCACTGTTTATGCGGCCAAAAAACTAGCAGCTTAGTTAGCTAAAGCTAGCACCGAGCACGCTCCAGTGTCCCCGGCATAGACTTAGGCTAAGCTAATATTAGCGCAACCTGGCGTTACTTAACAAACAACACTCAACTATTACCGGGCAAAGTTAAAGTTCAAGATAAATCTACACATGCCCAGGTATACATACCTTTAATCGGGTGGTGTTTAAAAGAATAAAAATACTCTCAGAAGGTTAGTAATTATGAAAATTCCTCTAACGTTCCAAATGTTGGATTAGCACGTTGGCTAGTCGGGCCTTCAAAAAAAAAACATTTGACGCAAGCGCTTTACGAGCAACACTACATGAGCGCTTGCTTTGTACACCAAGACTTGACCACTGGACGGAGTTTACTAACGATACTAGTATCTACTGCGGCAATAACTGTACTACTATTATTACTAGCATTAGAGTATAGTTTTATACTAGTATTATAATATTAACATCAATAAGAAAAATCACTACTCTTATTATTATTAATATTTAGATAGCAATCCTAAAGGTCGTCTAGAAGGTTAATGAAACATAAGGTTAGGGAGCGTTTGTCGATGTTGAACGTTTGCTGGGTTAGAAATAGATTTCAATACTATAAGACAACTCCTGCACTTGTATGTACTACTTTGTGGAAATTTTAAGACACCGTCAATTTAGATTTTTATTTTTATTTAATTACATTAATATGTAATCCAAAGACGTAGTCTATTATTTGTGCATAGGAGATCCTCCATAATGTCTTTTACGAATAAAATAATAATTTTGACATCCGACAGAATAAATATCTGAAGATTAATTATTTATTTATTGCATAAGCAGCGTTTTGTTTTTGTTTGTTCGTTTGTTTTTTTTTGTTTGTGTGTTTGTTTTGTTTTGTTTTTTGTCGGTGCCTCTCCGAGACAGCGGCTGTTATGTGAAGACTGCGACTGACATCGCGTGACGTCACTTTAGGCGGGATTTTCATGGAAAGTGCTAGAAGAAACGAAGCACACCCTGCATGTTTTTGAATATTCCTCCATCAGATTAAAAAGATCTAAAGTCTTTGTTGGTCTCTCGGGAAATTAACAGTATACTCGTGAGTTTTATTGACTTTATTTGCTAGACTGATTTAAATTCTGCCTTGATAGCATATCGCGGCAGCTCTGGAAACTGGTATAAAATAGATCGGTTCTGACAATACTTTCGTTTTTGGTTTTAACGGCCACAAGATGGCAGCAATGATGCGCTTGTCTCAGAAATAAAACTGTAATACTGTGTTTTCCAGGAGATTAGTATAAAGTAGTATAAAGTGTTTTTGGATTCACTTTACTAATTAATCTTGAAAAAGTCCCCTTGTTTTTGTATACCTAATAATAATAGCTTTAATCTCCAGAGATTTGTTTTCCTTAGTACACATTACACTTCAATCCACTGAATTAATACCTGCTAAAATGTCTTAATAACATCATATTTATTTATTTAGTTATCGTATTTCCTCAAGTCTTCATTCAAACTCATCACATGGTGAATGTAGCCTTAAAACATTAACTGTAATTCACTTGATGTACTTCTCCTTACTAGATGGCGCACCGCGGATGGATACGACTGCACAGTCAAGCACGTGTATAAAGATACCGGTCTATTAAAAGGAGGTCCCTTTCCATTTCTCTGCGTCAGACAGCGTAAGGGATAGCGATTTGGTTGCATTTTATTCAAGAAAAGTCAACGAAATTAACAAGGTATGTAGACGAACGTTTTCTTGTTGGTTACTACGTGCTTTAGCCTTTGATTTTTGACCTTTTATTAAACCGTCAGTGAAGTATACAGCTCGTATTCTCACGAGTTACGGTTGTAACCTTAAGTAACTTTGGTCAGGTACGGCTAACATATCACAGTTATCACTGTAGTATTCAAAATTTTGGTTTTTAATTACTGTGGAGTAAGAAATGTTTGCACTTGTCATGCAGACGTCGAGCAGTGTAAATGCTGTACTCTGCCGCACTGCCCCAGCCGTGTGTAGTACCAAGGCAGGTGTGGCGAACATGACAGCGCTGTATCGGTTCATATAGTGTACGACTGGTCCACATTAACCGAATTAATCCTTTTAAATCTTTATAAGAATAAAGTGAACTGTCTTGAGTCGATTTCGTTTAGTCCCCGTGTTCACCTAGCTGTCGCGTTTCTATAAAACGCACGAGTTAGTCTCTCAAGTTGCCAATGCTTTCAGATTTATGCTCGTCTTAAGTGACTGGTGTTTTTAGCTCTTATTTATTCGAATTGGTGGCAGAGCCGTTTTATATGACAGTCACGTTTGCCGTCGTTAATACACGGCTTTAAGTTGCTCTTCTGGGTGAACCTATTTTGCCGCATTGCATAAGCTTTTTTTCGTTATTTTCATCGGTAGCTTTTCCTTAGCACGTGTTTGCGGGGTCCATTGTCTGTCGCTCGACGCCATGTTGGTTAACGGCCACTTCCGCAACATGACGGCAGTTATCCATATTATGTAACCGACTTCTGACAGGATCAAACGATGATACAGTTTGCGAAACTGAAAGTAGTTGAATGAATGTAGTTTAACCGGATCTCTGTCTTCCCATAATTAGCTTTATCATCCTGTTTTCATCGAAATCCACCATTTTATTAAAGCATACACAAACTGTTTTAATGCAGATGCCTGAAGAAATGCACCAAGAAGAGGAGGCTGAGACCTTTGCCTTCCAGGCTGAGATCGCTCAGCTGATGTCGCTGATCATCAACACCTTTTATTCCAACAAAGAGATCTTTCTCAGGGAGTTGATTTCCAACGCTTCTGATGTAAGTTAGCAGAAGCAGAGCTTTTTATTCAGCACTAATGCATTTATTTTTAGCCATTTTTTTGTTTCTGAATGCTTTAAAGAATGTTAGTTTTAATTCTGTTGTTTAAACAACAGGCTCTGGACAAAATCCGCTATGAAAGCCTGACTGATCCCTCCAAGCTCGACAGTGGCAAGGATCTGAAAATTGACATCATTCCCAATAAGGCTGAACGCACCCTGACCTTGGTCGATACTGGAATCGGTATGACCAAAGCCGACCTCATTAACAACCTGGGTACCATCGCAAAGTCTGGTACCAAGGCCTTCATGGAGGCCCTGCAGGTATGAAGGGAATGAGTCTCAGTATGGAACAGTAGGGACGCTTTATAAGAGGACAGCATTTTCCATGTTCACAATTGAGCTGAAATCTAACATTAGAACTGACTGTGTTCCTCTAGGCTGGTGCTGACATCTCCATGATTGGTCAGTTTGGTGTGGGTTTTTACTCTGCCTACCTTGTTGCTGAGAAAGTGGTTGTCATCACAAAGCACAATGATGATGAGCAGTATGCCTGGGAGTCCTCTGCTGGAGGTTCCTTCACAGTCAAGGTTGACAACAGTAAGTGTCTTGATGTTACAATATCAGAACTAAACCTGTTTTTAAATATTGTGGGTACATCTCAGGATGTCCCTGATTTCTCATTAATTGGAAGCAGTTCTTACTACTGTTAATGGTCTTGATGTTGTTAATTGTGTATTGGTTTTCGTGTGTCTGAGGTTACGATGTAGCTTTAAAATATTAAGAGGGTTGTTTTCATTCTTGGCGTTAAAGTTGGCATCGTCTAGCAAAGTGCGCTCCTTTAGAGGCTTAAATATGGAGTTGCAGTATCTAAAAATTGAATCTTGAATCCATGGACACTGTTTAGTACAAAATGTACTAAAAGCATCACAACTATTCACAGGTGAGCCCATTGGCCGTGGAACAAAGATTATCCTGTACCTGAAGGACGATCAGACAGAGTACATTGAGGAGAAGAGGGTCAAGGAGATCGTGAAGAAGCACTCTCAGTTCATTGGCTACCCAATCACCCTCTTTGTAAGTGACTTTTAGAGAGGACGTTGTTAGAATACCGTTGAAGAACAGCAAAGTAAAAATCAAAGTAATGTGAATCTGCAGGTGGAGAAGGAGCGTGACAAGGAGGTCAGTGACGACGAGGCAGAGGAAGAAAAGGCAGAAAAGGAGGAGAAAGAGGAAGGTGAGGACAAGCCAAAGATTGAGGATGTTGGCTCAGATGATGAGGAGGACTCCAAAGACAAGGACAAGAAGAAGAAAAAGAAGATCAAGGAGAAGTACATCGACCAGGAGGAGCTGAACAAGACCAAGCCCATCTGGACCAGGAATCCTGACGACATCACAAATGAAGAGTACGGCGAGTTCTACAAGAGTCTGACCAACGACTGGGAAGATCACCTGGCTGTTAAGGTAAGCAGGTTAACCTGAACTGCTCTGCCATGTTTTAATTGGCCTACTGGGTTTTTAACCTAGTCATAAACTACAATAAAGCTAAAATGAGTCATTTTCCTCTACAGCACTTCTCAGTGGAAGGCCAGCTGGAGTTCCGTGCCTTGCTCTTTATCCCCCGTCGCGCACCTTTTGACCTCTTTGAGAACAAGAAAAAGAAGAATAACATCAAGCTCTACGTCAGGAGAGTCTTCATCATGGACAACTGTGAAGAGCTCATCCCCGAGTATCTGAGTAAGAGGACTTGCTTTTTACCTTTAGCCTGAAAGTACTTTAATTTACAGCTTAGCACACAGTAAGGAATTGCTTAAAGGCAAAGGCTTAGTGTAGCATTTGTATGTTATTCCAGACTTTATCCGTGGTGTTGTGGACTCTGAGGACCTGCCCCTGAACATCTCCAGAGAAATGCTGCAGCAGAGCAAGATCCTGAAGGTCATTCGTAAAAACATTGTCAAGAAATGTCTTGAGCTTTTTGCTGAACTGGGTGAGGATAAAGAAAACTACAAGAAGTTCTATGAAGCCTTCTCAAAGAACCTCAAGGTATTTATAATTTTCTGGCTACTTTTCTTTTTTTGTTTGTCTTTAGGAAAGTTGGCTCTTAAAATTCTCTTCATTTCATGTCAGTGCATCTTCATGGACCTCAAAGGTTTACCTCTTTATTCTTTAATCTGGTTTGTAAAGCCCTCTTGTTGTTCAAATTAGTGTAGACCTTTGTTTATTACCAAAAAAAAAAAAAAAATGTTTAAAACCCAGAAGAATAGCTGTTTTGGCATTTATGTAATCCCATGCAGTCAATCCTGCATTAGGAATAGAAACTTCCCACATTTATGCTGTAGACTGAAAACATGAAGTTAATTAAAAGCCTAAAGTGACAAACTATGTAGCAGAATTCATGCCGTGTGCAATGTCAGTGTGATTAGAATTGTGACATTGCTGGCAGTCCATCCCACCTGACCATACACAGGTGGGATTGAATTTTTATTTGAATCCATTAACCTACTGGTGTATGAGGTTGTTTTTGGATAAGATGATAAATCTTACTTGTTCACTTGTAGCTGGGTGTGCACGAGGACTCGCAAAACCGCAAGAAGCTGTCTGAGCTGCTGCGTTACCACAGCTCCCAGTCCGGTGACGAGACCACCTCCCTCTCGGAGTACGTGACCCGCATGAAGGAAAACCAGAAATCCATCTACTACATTACTGGTGAGGAAAATAAAATTAAGTAGCTTCTGAAATGATAGAAGAGAACTGCATTTACAGAAGTTTTAAAAATGCAGTTTTATTCAAACTTTATCGCTTTTTTGTGATTTGTAGGTGAGAGCAAGGATCAGGTGGCCAACTCTGCCTTTGTTGAACGTGTCCGCAAGCGTGGTTTTGAGGTCTTGTACATGACGGAGCCCATTGATGAGTACTGTGTCCAGCAGTTGAAGGAGTTTGATGGCAAGACCCTGGTCTCTGTCACCAAAGAGGGTCTGGAGCTGCCTGAGGATGAGGAGGAGAAGAAAAAGATGGAGGATGACAAGGCTAAATTTGAGAACCTCTGCAAGCTCATGAAGGAGATCCTTGACAAGAAAGTGGAGAAGGTCAGTGATCCTAATGAGAGCCCAACTAAGATTAACCCAAACTTGCCTTCGTGCTCTAGCGTTTAGGGTCTCAAAGTTCACAACTGTGGCTGACAGGATTTTGTTTGGTAACAGGTCATCTAATTGGTCCCAACTTGTACTGTGGTGAGTTCCTGCAGTCTTGGTGTGATGTGAATGATTTGCATTCTTTGCCAGATGTGTCACTGTACATACATGTTTGAAATCTGAACCCTAAAGTGAATGCAGTCAAACTCATGCTTGTTGCAGTAATGTGCATCTAGTACTTAAGTTTTTGCAAGGATTTGGGGAAGTAAACGAACTAGACTAGATTTAAAGTTGTAATGTGCTGGTATTATTTCTAACATGCTTGACTAACTTGACTTTTCTCCTTAAAATTGTCAGATGTGTCACCTGAGCCTCTTTAAATCTTAATGTCTTCTGTCTCCTTCAGGTGACTGTGTCAAACAGACTGGTGTCATCCCCCTGCTGCATTGTGACAAGTACTTACGGCTGGACCGCCAACATGGAGAGGATCATGAAGGCCCAGGCACTCAGGGACAACTCCACCATGGGCTACATGATGGCCAAGAAGCACCTGGAGATCAACCCTGACCACCCCATTATGGAGACTCTCAGGCAGAAGGCTGAGGCTGACAAGAACGACAAGGCTGTGAAGGACCTCGTCATCCTGCTGTTCGAAACCGCACTGCTGTCCTCAGGCTTCTCCCTGGACGACCCACAGACTCACTCAAACCGCATCTACAGAATGATCAAACTTGGTCTTGGTAAGAAAACGCTGCAGATCCAGATCCTCTTTACTTTCTAGAAGTAGGTATCGATCTAGGTGAACAACGCTCTTCCTTTTTTTGCTCTCAGGTATCGACGATGACGACATTCCCGCAGAGGAGACCACCACTACAGCAGTCCCAGATGAGATGCCTCCCCTAGAAGGCGAAGCTGAGGACGATGCTTCACGCATGGAAGAAGTGGATTAAACAAGATGGCACCCCAGATTTCAACACATAATCCTCCCTTTCCAACTGTTCATCCTTAAACTGTAAAAAAATAGCTATTAATGTTGTGTGGTGGACCGATATTGGTGCTCTTGAGTGTGGAGCATCACACTGAAGAGCTCTTTAAGAGGCCGTCTTGATTTTTCCTGTAGAAGTTCATGGTGACGCCACATTTGTTTTAATGAGAACCCTGTTGCACTGAGTTTTAAATGTCAGAGCGGTAAATGTGTGAACACAAGTACATTCCACAGTCGCATCTGGAGGGTTTGGGGGGAGTGCTGTTCACGTGCAACTCTGCACACTGCATGGAGAGAGGACTGTATGATTCCTTTGCCTGAGTTCAGGCTCGTCTGTAATTCCAAGTCTTGTTTTGCAAAAAAATTAAAGATGTGAGACCTTATTTGTCTTGTAGTATTTTTATGTCTTAGGGAATTTAAAATAAGTGTTTGCACACATACTTGGACCTGGCACACGTCTTCAAAATTCTTACTGGGGCAGTTGCTCAATGTATCCACTAGGTGGGGACATGCTACAGTGTGAGAGCCTTTTCCAAACATCAGCATACAAGTGGTTTAGACACAGAAGAATGGGTTTTGTAAGTGTTACTATTGTAAAGAGGAGTCGTTGTCGTCTCCCCCCCCGCACCTTGCTTAAAGCTGCATCAAAATGCCAACTACATTACATCTTAATGTATGATCTGATCAGTTTAATGTAAATCTACTTTGTCTTCTCACTAAAATCCATAATTTCTCTTACTTTAAGACCTCTCATACAGCTGCATAAATTACAGTGCAGGTGTGCGTGAGAAGGGAGTAAAAAGAAAAGCGAAGTAATCCTGTTAATCTGACAACAGCACTGAGAAATGCAGATAGTTGCATTAAAGGACGCAGCCATGTGCTGGAGGCACGTGTTTCTTCAAAGCGTGAGGCAGTATCAGCTGAACATTTGGGGGAAATGTAGAGCGTGTAGCTTTCCTGGAAGTCGTGTGTTTTGTACAAGCTTGAGTAGGTGGCAGCAGTTTTTTCTGCTCTTGTCAGTAAAACAGTGACGTGTGGGTGTCTGTCCCCTCACACACTAACTCACTCACACTCGCTCCAGTCAAAGTGATAGTGAGGAAACTTGAGCTCTGTCATTCAGAAACCGACTCCGCTGCTTCTTTGCCACCTCTTATCTCTGTGACTTGACCACCTTCTTAAAACTTGTGCTGTGTGCGCAAATACTCACAACGTTATGTAAATAAATGTAAAAATACGGCACAAAGTGACAGCGGGACTAACGGCATCAGTCAGGCACGGTTAGTAAAGGTCATGTTAAACTTGCCATGACAGTAAGGGAAAGCTGAGTGTGCAAAGTATATTACAATAAATATGTGGACACTGAACATGAAAATTAAGTTGCTACTACAGCAGTGAGCCCCTTTAATCAGGGGTGTAGCCATATAGTGAAGCTTGGGGTGACTGTGTCCCTCAGTGCCATTCTCTACCCTGTGTTGTCCTATCAGTAACACCATAATGAACCAGTCCATTTCTGTAAGAGTAAATAAATGAGTTGGTCTTTTAAGAATATCAGTGTAAATATCACCGTATAATCAACACATCTACATTTCTCAGCCACTTAAGAGCATTGTGTGGATTTGGAGCCTATCCCAGCTGTATCAAAGAGCCAACAGATAACCTTTTACAGCCTTCTGCTGAGTCTACAGCAGAAGTAGACTCACAAAGCATGTTTTTGAACATGCAGTGCAAATTAAAGAAATGATTTGCCCCCAAAGAGCTGGTGGTAAATGTAGATTTAAAAACATTACATGTTTAACTTTTAAAAGACAGCCTCTCCTCTCCTCCCCACTCAAACCCCTAACAGTAGTTAATGATACAGTACCTTATAATACAGTAGTATGTTTTTAAAATCTGAATATCTTTAAGGATTGGATAAGACCATCCCTATGACACAGCTAGGGAACTGTGTGTTCCCTTGATGTGTCTTTGCAAACCCTACTCACTTTGCAGCAGCAGTGCAAGTCTTTTTCTCTCCATGTGGTATGGTGTAGATAAAGACATGCCTGAGGTTGGTTTGGAAGGTACACCACTCGTTGCTATACCTTGTCATGTTTTCCTGGCTGATGTTTGTAGCTTTGGTTATTTGGCAGCTTAAAAACCACAATTCTAAAAACTCAGTCTCATTTTAAGCTGGGGCATATGAGCCGGTTCCCTAAATATTAGGAATATAACAAAGGGTCCTATTCATCATTTCTACATACTCTTTCTGCTCTCCCAGAAGCACGTGTATATAAATATGTTGTGGAAACTCATCAAAGGATAAGGGTTAGATGAGGTAAATCAAATAACACTATAAATGTTAGTTTTTTTATGTGTTTATATAGCTGATCTTAAAGGTTTGATGAAATGTGTGGAATATTTTAACTTGAAACTTGCCTGGACCAGTGAAACTGTACTTTCTGCCAGTGTACAGATGTTTAACTACACATTTAATCCCTGAGATATTTTATATAAAAAAATGAAGTGCTATTTTAACAGGAAGAAATCTCTCAGCACAACTCCTTGGGCTTAAATTTTAAGAAGCAAATGAGTAAAATTACAGAAATCTATAACTTAATTACTTTGGTGTAGCATGAAGGGCCAAGGAGAAGAGGAAAAGCTGTAAAACTTATGAAAGTACAATTAAAAGTCCAAAATATATGTTCTCTTTCAACCTTTTCTGCAGAGCCATCCAGTGGGCCCCACTGGAGTCTTTGCCGGGCTGATTCTGGCCCCCGGTCCTTATGTTTGACACCCCTGATCTAGACAGCCCTGACCATCTTATCTTGTTTATCTGGCAAGGACATCGATATCCCCACATGTCCTCAACTCCCTTGCCTTCTGAGCGTACTCCCTTTTCAAACTATGAAAGCACAACCATACATGAAATTTAAGCATGTGAGCAAATTAAGAAAGATTCCACTACATCAGCAGGCTAATGCATTAAACACTGATGGTGAGCATAATCAAAACCTTTATTGCCGTGGCATGGATGCACACCAGGGGTCTGAACTTGCTTCCCAAAGGGTTCAATGCGGCCTACGGCATGGTTATGTAAAGTGTGAAAATTGCAGAGGAGGAAGAGCAGAAGGAGGAGGAGGAGAACCCATTTCTGGACTTTCCACTGCATTTTGCACCAGTAAGCACGGTGACACGAGTCTTTCAGAATGGATCACAGCATGAGAGTGGCTGAACTATTAATTTCATCTGAGCCAGAAGTCTGAATCATCACACCTTTACAGCAAACAATAAACATGACCACTGTGGATCAGTAAGCTGACTAAATGTGAAAATGCTGAGGCATATTATTCAAATTGGACTCTTTTTTTTTAAAATGTTCTTTCCCAGCTTATCATTAAAATACTAGTTTTTCAGATTGCACTTGTACTTTGCGCTAAAAAGAGACCGTTTTCAGGCACTCAGGTGTTCCAAAAAAAGGTTTACTGGTCTGGGTTTGGCCCCCATAATTCAAAATATTATCATGAATGAACTTTGGTGCCAACAAGAAAAGTATTGTGAAACAGACTTGCCCACATGCATGGACTTTATAGTATTCTTGCTACTATTACTGATTATTGGCCTGTCTATGCAGGTGTACCTAATAAAGTGGATATTTACTTATATGTATCAAATTCCTTTACTCATTCTCAGTCCTCCGTGTGATGAACATGCTTTTAGCTGTACAACATGAAGTTTAATTCTTGCCTGTGCTGAAGAATTAGCTTTTTTTTTTACATGCACAAAAAACATTTTGAACTCAAACACTAAAAAATGATGGTTGTCCTCTATTTAGAGGAAAGGCAGATTTAATTAGAAGGAAAAAGGGGAAACAGGGATAGATGCATTACTGTTTTTCCCAATAAACTGAATCTAGACTGACAAATAGGTAACCTCAAAGGGATGTTCTAATATACGGTGACATCTGTTTACGACAGCACTAATGGAAATTTCCTTGTGAGGTTAATCAAGAGTCAGAATAGGTTTCCCTTGTAAAGTTGAAAGGTGCTTCTGATCTGACTTGTCTTTTTTCTTTTTTTCAACAAAAGACATCCTGTGGAAACATAACTCCTTTGTGCAAGTCTGTTCTCAGCCCACAAATGCTGAGCGCAATAATGGAGGGGTTCCTGCTGTTTGGCAGCAGCGTCACAGTTGTGAATGCATCTTGCGACCTTTGCAGACTGCAGTCTGTCTTGCTCTGGTGCACGATGTCAGCGCAGAAATACCAAGAAACTGGTTTAAAATGCGTCAGACTACACAGCTTTTGTTCTTGCAAAGGAGTGCTCCTGATAATTTTGGAGGACCCTGAGAAGAAATCGAAATGCTCCTCTCTCTGTGTGGCTCTGCCTATGTCATGATGACCTAAACGAGAGAGTTTGTGTGTTTGTGGCCCACTGATAACAGACCACCACAGACGTGTAGTTTTAGTATGAGTAAACAATACCTATCATATACACCGCAAATCTAGCTTGACATTACAGTGCTTACTTCGACCACATCACCTTGGTGTCATGTGTTAAACGTGGCGTATTTTCGTTTCCTTGACATTTGAAATACTAAATGTCAGAAAAATCATAACTTCTACTCATGATGTGAAACATTTTTATTACACCCATAAGGCAGGGTGTTATAATTGTCATATTGACAGCAGTTGGTAAATACTATACAGGAACAGGATAAACACCCACACTAAGTAGGAAGGAAGCAAGATGAGCAGATAACAGTTTATCATGAAGAATAAAACACAAACATCGGTTTAAATGTTAACCTTTATGACTAGCTGTAAGAGGGTGGCAAATCACACAAGAGCTGTTTGTGTTGCTCTACAGCCCAGGGAAAACTTCTGAGAGACAGTTTAAAGTAAAACCTGGTTTAAATTGTTACTGAGATTTTAGGGGGAACGCTGTGGCGCCAGAGAAATGCAAATCAAGTGAAGTGCACATGTGCACACAGTTTTCAGTGGTATAAAATGAATAAAAAAGCCAGTTGGCTGCTGTTAATAAGACATTCAATGTTTTACATTTTACACCTGTGTACACTGTTTAAATGAGGGTTAATTATTAATTGTAATATCAGCCTTTTCATCTGTTTATGATTGCTTCATTTGACAATATTGTCACTGTTTTTTTTAATCTAACAGTTTAAAAAGTTAATTTGAAATAGTATACTAGAAAACATAGCAGAGTTATTACCACCCCACCTCAACCTCAGCCTGCCAGGCCACGTGAAGCTGTTGTGACCACATGGAGAAAAGTCAGTCCCTCTTTATATTTTGCTAGTAAAATGGGAAATATATGCAGTGATTTATTGAAAGATGTGCAAGCATTTGTGGAAATTCAGGCCTTTATTCTCCAACACAGCCTGAACTCTCTTGACTAAACTTTCTTATAATTTCTTTACATAGTTGTCAGAATTGATTCAGGCTTCTTGATGGACACTCTAACATCTTTGGATATTGGCGTCCTTTTGTTCTGTCTGTGCGAAGAGAATCCTGCACTGCTTTAATGCTTTAATTACATGGAAGTTTGTGCTAGGTCTATGGGGAGGCCAATCCATGACTGATGCTGTTTCATTGTGTGTTTATCTATCCAGATGTGTTTACTGCATTGGTGCTGTGTTTGGGATCATTGTCCAACTGAAAAATAAAGCCACTGCCAATCAGATGCTTGGCAGGACTGTACTTTTCTGCGTTGTTGGTTCTATCAGTTTTTAGAAGATGTCCAACACCACTGAAATGCAGCTCCAAACCATGACAGAGCCTCCACCGTGTTTTACAGATGCCTGTAGACACTCACTGTTGTACCTTTCTTCTGATCTCCTGCATTCATATCAATCCATAAAACCTTTTTGCTACTGATTTTGAGCCCGATTCTTGTGTAATTAACATACCCGAGCCTTTTCTCCCTGTTTTCTTTCCCTTAAGAATGGCTTCTTGACAATCGCCTTTCCACTGACCCATTTCAGACAAAGCTTTGGTGAACAGTCACTAGATTAGCTGAAGGGCCAGATCTCAGGTCTTGGCAAGTCCACGAGTGAATGTCATAAAAATAAAACTCCCAAACTTTAAAATACCTTCAGAAACCCTGGAGTGCTATTTCTTAAGACCACTTTAAAAAGGACAAGAAAGTCTGGCTCCTTGGAAGCAAAAAGAGTAAGGAAATAAGGGTGGTTCAAGACTTTTGCACAGTAATGTATGTTGGTTTCATCATAGCTACATGTACCAAGAGAGGAAATGCAGGTTAAGGTTAAGTGAATTTCACTGGTGAAAGTTCCATGAGTCACAGAACTTTCAGCAGCATATTATGAAAATGAAAAATATTACTTGTGGTATATCTCGGTGTGCTTTAAAAAACACTTCTAGATTTCCTATCTAGATTTTATCTGGATTTCCGAGTACTAGGATTTAAACATAAGGTCAGAGCAGAGGTCAAAAGGTAAGTAGAGAAAGTTTAGTATTTGAAACTGGACACAGCATTTCAGACTTGGTGGAAATCCAACTCCAAAAAAGCTCAGTTCCTACAAAACAAAAGAATAGCTGACTCAAATGACTCACATCTAGGCCTTTGTTTGTCAAAACCCACTGGTCAAAATGTATTTTACTCCTTTCTGGTTTCAGTTAAGAAGTTTTGGTCCAAGAACTGACGTCTCAGCATATCACAAAAACTAGAGACAGCTAATCATTTTAAGCATCTGTTTCAGATTCAGTGACCCAGAGTTAGTAAAATCTTACTGTAATTATTTCTGAAGCATTCTGGCTGCAGGTCAGTTTCTATGGCTAATCTGGAAATCTAAACACATTCCATCTTTATGTAGTTCCCCCCTAAAAAATAAGATTCCAAAGAGAAATCCAGATGCTCTGATTCTGGGAATGGTAATTATATTTTGAAATCTTTGTCTTTTGGAAAATACCGCTATTAAACATGAAGTTGGAGTTTGGAGGATTACAAAAACAAGCCATGACTTACAACTTTCATGACTTTGACCTAAAAAATGGTGTCCCAAGTCTGTCTATGAAAGTTCCTAGATCCTTTACACTCACAATGAAAACTACCTTTAGTCATTATCATTATATCAAGTCTTATTGAAGTCTGGTAACATCTGCATTGTTTTAAACTCTGCAACATTCCCTTCTTCTGTATTGTCTTTTCAGTGTAAAATTGATTTATGATTTTTATTTAATTCGACTGATTCAAATGTTTATATTACAGTACTGTGCAAATTCCTAAGCTGCCCCCCATTTCTTTAAAATTTGCTTCTATATTTTGATTTTCATTATTTGACCTTTTGAACTGTACTCTGACCGTAGATTCAACTAGGAAATCTATTAAAAAACTAAAAGACAAAGGTTTTTTTTTAAAAGCATATTAATATATACCACACGTAATATTTGTCATTTTCATAATAAGCTGTTGAAATGTTAGTGTCTCATTGAATGTTCACCATTTTAGGTCACTTAACACTGACCTATGAATCATCCAAGCATAAAAAAGACATAAGGGAATGAATCAGTGATGCATCTACCACGACAAATGGCTTCTTTTTTTCTTTCTTTTTTTTTTTTACTAGTTCTTTATCTGAATCTATGAAAAATGTCAAACATAACACAGTGTTGTTGCAATAGTATAGTATTTTTGCAGCAACAAGGTGATCCCCAAAGAATTATTAGCCTGAGAACTTGAGTGTATCTCGCCATGGTGTGCACTGTGTCCTTAAAAAATTTGAGGAAACTTAATTAGTGGTGGTCAGAAGAGGTTACAGGCCTAAAAAACTAATTACATCAGATGAACAGTATCTGAAAGTAATGATCTTAAGAAATAGGAAAAAATCCAGCAAAAACCTGATACAGGACCTGAGAGATACATCTGGCTCTTGAGCCGTCTGCTGTTCACCGAAGCCAGTGTCAGTAGAAGGGTGGTTGTCAAGAAGTCATTCTTAAGGAAGGGAAACAGGGAGAAAGCCTGATGTATGCCACATTACATAAGAACTGGACTGTAAATCAGTATCAAAAGTGAATCCAGATTTTAAATTTCTGGGTCAAATTTTTTTGTCAAAATGAACGAAGGAGGTCAAGCGAGAGGAAAAACAGTGAGTATCTACAGCTATCTGTAAAACATGGTGGCAGGTCTGTCATGGGTTGGGTCTACATTTCACATATATCACATACAAAATTGATGAAAGTATGTACACGGAAAAATACTGTCAGATTTCGATCCACCATTTATATGGAAATTATCTAATCGGTAGCTGCTTCTGCTTTATTTTTCAGCAGGACAATGATTTCAGACACACTGCCAATTCAGTAAAATTGAACTGAATCACTATCAGTCATGGACTGGCCTCCCCAGAGCTCGGACATCAACATTATTGAGCCAGTGTGGGATTATCT
Source organism: Pelmatolapia mariae (assembly GCF_036321145.2). Lineage (NCBI taxonomy): Eukaryota > Metazoa > Chordata > Actinopteri > Cichliformes > Cichlidae > Pelmatolapia > Pelmatolapia mariae. The sequence goes on along the minus strand of NC_086240.1, from coordinate 16,356,838 downwards.
TGACAAAGAACATAACAAAAGGCTGCCAACATCCAAGGAAGAGCTTTGAATGTTCTCCAAGAAGCCTGGAGAACTGTTCCTGATGACTACTTAAAGAAATCAGAAGAAAATTTGCCTAAGAGAGTTCAGGCTATGTTGGAATTAAAGGTGATCATACCAAATATTGACTTTCAAGCTTATATGCTTCAGTAAATTGCAAAACCCATTTCCCATTTTCTTAGCACTATATTTGAAACAAAACTGAAGTGGTGGCTCAAGACCTTTTGCACATTACTGCATCTGTGTCACAATATTCAAGGTTATTAATGGAACTGACATTTATCCATGTGACAACATCTCCACAGAATCTTCCCTTGGCCTCGCAAGCTGGGCTCTAAATAAAATCAGTAAATATATTTTCTTTAGGTGTATATTACCATATGATTGTATTGTGAATATCATATTATCATTTCATGTATCAAAATCCAGACGAAATAGCACATTTTATCTCTAAAACTGCTGATTTCTGAGGCATGCTTTGTAACTGATCTTTATTCATTTCACATTTCTCTGGTGCTGAAGTGTTACCGCTAAAAAAGAAACAGCGTTTTCTATCCTATATATTGTATTCATATGTAAGCTTGCATGTTTCATTGTCCATATTCAAAATAGAAAGAAATTATCGTGGCTCAAGACTTTTGCACAGTAGTGCAGCTTCTGTGTAGATTATAAGTGATGATAACCCAGCTGGAGAGGGGGAGAAGTCTTCTTATATTGATTAACTAAAAAGAAAATGTCTGTATTTCCTAATACCTCCACCATTTTCTTTAATGTTTTCGATACCTTTCACTTTGTCCTTGTCAAAGCTGTGAATCTTCTTCCAGGAAGGCAAATATTGTTTCGGGAAGCTCCCAAGTAATGGAAACAGTCAAATGTTCTTTTAATAAAGGAATAAAAAACACTCGGAATGTGTCATCCCTGCAGTCAGAGCGAGAGCTCACAGTGACTGGTCCAGTGGGGGCTGAAACCAAAGGTCAATCTGTTTGCAGCTCCTATTATACCCCACCTCTCTTGTTTGTTTTTTTCTTTTTAAATCTCTCTCACTGAAAAGAAGAGTGCTAAGACTGACGCAGTGACGCACTTCTACAACCCAGATGGGGTGTAGGACTTGTGAAAACGAGAGGTGTAGGGAAATTCCCCGATTGAGCCGCTTTGAGATCGATAAACCAGGGGGAAATGTTTTCTGGCACTTCACAGTCAAACCCAGTCTTCGTTTTGATGTTCAGTGAATCATAATAGTGGACTGATTAATGAATCAGTGACAAGCGCAAAGAGTACCTCAAACGTATTTCGAAAATTATATTTGCTGTCTTGCCGCTCGATGAGACAGGAGACGGTGGAAGGGGCACGGGAGCCGTGGCATTTCGGAAAGAGAATCAAATGATTTGAACCGGAAAACTTGCAGTTATGGTAAAAACTCAGGCCCCTAAAGCTTTGAAGCACAGCAACCTCAGCACTGTGCTGCTGCTGCTGCTATCACTGCCAATACAGAAATATACATTCGCTTCATGAAAATCGATTATCAGCTTTTTTTTGCAGATGACACCCACCTTTATACAGATGTAAATCCTATTCACCAAAGCCAAATTTACTCCTTTGAAATCTGTATCTCTGACATGAACAGATGGCCCAAAGTAACCTCCAAGGGACAAAAGACAAAACCGAGATTCTAGTTATTGGTTGTGAAAGAGCAGAGAGTAAAACTGTACTTTGATTTTACCATCTCGGGACCTCACACCTCCTGAAAGTGTGTTGTATGTGACTCAGACTGAACTTAGTAGCAACATAAGATTACTGAAATAATATCACCAGATTCAGACCTGCCAAGTGGGCTTTATAACCACATTGAACTTTTCATACATGTTCAGAAAAAGTCGGTAAATCAAATACCACTCATACAAAACGTGACACCAATTTTATCATAGACTAACCTTAAGACAGTCTGCTTAATATTTCCACCAGTCAATCACCAGTGGGCCATTGGGCCAGTGGGCCATTGGGCAAGATTATAGGAAAAGTAGAGTAAAGTTTCTTCCTGCTCGTGATCCTGTAACAAATCTCAGTATACTACAATGAAGGAGGTCTTCATTCCTGAAATGCAACTACAAGCGAGAAGCAATTTGCTAAATTAACTATAATCAAGGATGCACAGGTGTATTCATGCAGAAATACATAAAACAGGCTTGATTCATGTGGCACACTGTTGGAATTTACAAATCACATCACAGAAGAAGGACCATAAGGCGCACTTAAAATCCTTTGGTTTTCTCAAAAATCGACAGTGCGCCTTATGTATGAATTCTGGTTGTGCTTACTGACCTCGAACCAATTTTATGTGGTACACAGCACTCACAAATCTGTCAAAAAATGTTTTAGTACCACTTTAGTAAAGTACGAAGCCGCACCAATCATTAGTCAGGAGCCTCGCAGAGTAATCTGGGTCCAAAACTATGCCTGCTTCAGGTCCCAAAGTCAAATGAACACTGCAGTAGGGCTGGGCCATATCATACCGTTCACGGTAATACCGGTATAATGTTAGGCAATAATAAGAAAATGAAGTATCGCGATAGAATATGGGTAAAACGTGCATGCGCAGTGCCCTTGTTTTTATACGCACATGGCGGAAAAAGCATGGCGGCGACGGAGAATGAGAAGGGCGAAAGCGGATTGTTTAAAGCTGAACTAGAATTGGTTTGTAAAAATGGTGCAGCTTCAGTGGTGTGGAACTGGTTTGGCTTTCTTCCGTCAGATACACACCAAAGCACATTTTTTGGTAGAGCATGCAAGCGGGCCGTCGTTATTACCGAACTGATTTTATGTGGTACACGGTGTTCTGACAAATCATCCTACTTTGGCAAAATGTCCTACCGTAAGTAGTTTATGCACATTTCTGCTGTCACAGAGTAATTCCAGCACAAATTTAAGTAGGTATGACGGTTTGCCACTTAACTTTGCCCATCAGAGTATGCTTGTAGCTCATATTCATAAAGCCAGGACGGTTTGCCACTTAATCTTACCTGTTAAAGTATGCTTGTAGGTAACATTCACAAAGGTAGCATGGTTTGGCACTTAATTTTACCCGTCAGAGTATGTTTCTAGCTCTTATTAACAAAGGTAGGACGATTTGCCACTTAATTTTAGCTGTTAAAGTATGCTTGTAGGTCACATTCACAAAGGTAGGATGGATTGCCGCATTGTGTGTGTATAACCTCTTTTTAAGTTTTGCGGAAATTATACATGGTTATGCTCAGGATATGTTGGCCAATTTCCACTGGAAATGCCTTTTAGTTAAACTGTGAGCAAGGAATTTGCATTTGCACTGTTAAATTTTTATATAGCTTTAATGCACATAAAAAAAACAGCTCCTTGTTTAAGTGAAAATACATTGATGGTTTTTTTTTGCACTAATAAAGTTGTGGAGATGTTAAGTATTTTGTCTCATATCAATTATATCGTCAGTTATATTGTTATCGCAAATTTTCAAATTTATATCGTGATAAATATTTTTGGCCATATTACCCTGCCCTACACTGCAGGATCACTGAGAGTTAAAAACGGTCTAAATTCTTTCATCTGTAATGAAATGATCAGCGTTGCTGCTTTACCAGGTGTAACAATTAAGTTTAACATCCAGGCATCCATGAAAACAGGATTTATTAAATTTAACTGAGTTAGAAGTTAGCAGGAAGTTAGCTCGCTAGTTACCTAAGCATGATATAGCATGTTCTGACTGAGAGATTTCTGAAAAAATTAAAACGTACAGCTTTGCTATCACTTCCAACATAAATGAAGACAGAAAACTAAACAGCAGTGACTGTTGTAGGGTTAATGAAGTTGGACTAGCTGGTATATAATGATTTGCTATGATATCGCTAGCGACACAGCTATGTTATGTTGCATAAACACACAGTGAAGCTGGAGGATGAATGCTTACTTTTTCCACTCGAAAAAAGTTAACGTGAGGGTTTCTGATGGTTAGGGATAAATGCAATCGCAACACAGGATGCTGTAAACGGACCAAACTTGAGTCACGAGAACAAATGAATTAATCCATCCACAATACGAGGTTAGCCATTAATATACTGCAACAACACAGGAATAGAGCAGCTGCAAGAGAATTCAACATTAATTAATCAATGGTACGGAAGTGGGGAAAGCAAGAAAAATGAGTTAAGTAAAGTTTGACTTATCTGACTGTTTTGTTTCGCTTAATGCGCCTTATGTATGAAAACAGTCCCATCCATCGACAGTGCACTTTATAATCCAGTGCACCTCATGGTCCGAAAAATACAATGCACGCAAAGTGTTTCTTTGCGTGTATTGTATTTGATTGAAAAAGGTATAATTCCATTTAGTTTCTTTTTGTATTTTTCACCTGGTTTTACTCAATTTGATAAAAATGATAGCTTCAAAGAAATTGCTCATTTACACAAAAAATGGAGTGTATTAGATAAAAATGATTCAAACCATTGCAATGAACTCCCTGTAAATACCAGGTTCTAAGATTGTGGTCAATGCCATTGAATGTCGGGCTGAGGCCTAACAGGAAAAATGATAGGTGACGTCCAATAACTCTTTGGCGACATGGCTAGTTCGATTTCTCCAGATGTTCTAGACCTTCTTTTCAGTCTCCTCTGGTTAAATAAAAACAATGTAAACATCACTGCAAAACACTTGATAGTATTAAGTTATTTTAATATTAATCCAGTTACCAGAGGAAATAGTAGAATGATAAAAACAAGGAACCAGTTACATTGCATTTCCCTTGTATGCACTCCGTTCTGCAAACTGACCCCTGGGTCTACAGTATCTTCACATCATTTGTGACAGCAATGAGGCATCAGAATCATCCATTCAGTGTTCCCCAAACATTCACATCAAAGCAGTCCTTTTACAAAAGTACACAACTGACAAGTTGGCTTGAAAAAAAAACTGATTTAAGATATATATATATTTATACATTTTTTTTTGCCCAAAGTTCAAAACATTAAGTAAAACAGTGTGGAAAAAAAATTCTAAAACAACCCACAGCAGCATCTGATTCTTTCATTATGACCCAGAATTTTGTTTACCTGAACCCTAACTGATGCTAGCCTATGTGACATGTTAATATATCTTAAATTAAACTAAAATGTATGGACCATGTTTTGACACCATCTTAAGCCACATAAAGACCCCTGCTCTCCAACACAATAGGTTGATAGATAAACATCTGGCTGCTGCGACTGAAGGATAACCCAACAAATGGTGCCATTAGCCTGGATAAAGTTAAATAAGGGACAATATCAGTAATGCTTGGGAAATAATGCCTAGCTATTAAACTCGTACATTTTCCATAGTCATAGAAACCCTAAACTGGATGCATGGGCAACGTATGGAGGTTTAAGAAAAAAAAAAAAGATAATAAAGAGCTGAAGAGGCAGTTTGCAGGCACTCAAAACTTCTCTGACCTAACGAATCACATGAACCCCTTGGGGGTACCTTGGTGTAAGAGTAAAAACTGCAGAATCCCTTTCTGTACCATTGCTAATAAAAATAACATTTAAAAGAACTGAACGGTAAAAAAAATTAATAAAAGAGAGAAAGATGCACACAAATAGACAAATAGCACCACAGAAAACGTGGTCTTAGTTCCCAGTTTGGTGCAACTTTGGAGCGCTACACCTTCTGTGCAAGCGGCTGCGCTCCCCGCCGACCTGACTTCATACGGCTACGTGCATACACCCGTAGAAAAAGTGCCAGGAACACTACAACGACACCAAAGCCACCTACTAAGGTAACGGTGTGACCGTAAAGGAAACACGAGAGAAGAATGGCGAAAGCCTGCCGTAAGGTCATAATGATGGTGAAGACGGCAGCACCAAACTGGTTGATAGTGTAAAAGATGAAGAGCTGACCGCATGCCGAGCACACGGACAGCAGCACGGCATGAAAGGCAAACTCGGAGTGGCGGGTCATGAAACCCAACGACTCAAAGAAGGCACCCTGCTCCAGCAGCGACCCGACGGTGAAGAGGCAGGAGAACAGATTGACTCCAAACATCATCTGCACTGATGACATTTTGTACTTGAACAGGTTGTCCTGCCAGTTGGAGGTAAAGCTGTCGAAGATGATGTAGCCGATGAGGATGACGACCCCGCTGAAAGTGGTGACGGTGGATGGATGTTTGTCGGTTGTGCTTGAGAGCAAAAACATGCTGACGCCGACCGAGATCAGCACAGCAGTGAAGTACTCCCAGTATTCATAGCTTTTATGGGACACGATCTTCCCCATGAGCATGACAGGAATGACTTTGGAGGCCTTGGCCAGGACTTGAGTGGGGAAACTGATGAACTTGAGGGCCTCGTACTGGCACCAACTGCTCAGGATGTTGGAGAGCGAGGCGAAGGAGTACTTGTACATGGGTGCTCCATGGCGAGGCTGCTTGAACATGACGCACCAGATGCCCGACACAGTCAGAGCAAGGATACGGTTCATGAAGACCAAGAACTGCGAGTCCTTAAATTTCTCTCCCTCCTGATCTGTAGTTGCGGCTCCGTAAGAACGAGTCATCACCCTCTCCTGGAGGACTCCCCATGTCAGATATGAAACCTAAGATAAGAAAAGTTTATTCTTAACACTGAGTTAAATCACCTTAATAAGAGCGTTAAAAGAGTTATTTCGGGTGGTGTGAATTCTGACCCCAGTTAAGCAGGAATCACACTACTACTATTCAAACCCTTTACTCTTTTCTCATTTAACCGTTACTGTCAATGGCTGAATTATCCATCATTTCCCCTATTATAAACTCACTGCCTGTATATTGAAAGGAAAGCGGAAGTATTCAGGCCCTTTACTGAGTACTTAGCTGAAGCTTTGAAGTTTTGTACACCTCATTTTTGGAAATGTTTTGCCATTCTTGACTGCAGAGTATCTAAAGCTCTATCACAATGGAAGATGAGTGTCAGAAATTTGAGATCTCACCAGCGATGTATGTTTCTGTTTGAGAAGGGGGTTCAACTTTGCCACTCAAGAGTTATCCCAAAGCCACTCCAGTGTTGTTTTAAAGTCACTCAGACAACACTGGAGTGGGCTTACGGTCACTCTGTTTTTAAACAAAGAGGAGAGCCTATCTGAGCTATCACTGGGTGAGAGGCGGGCACACCCTAAGCAGCCATCCCCGGTCGCCAGTCTAATTCAACACAAGTGAAATTTATGGTCCAGCAGGTGTGGCGTGTTTGCGATCTGCTTTAAACTGAGGATGGCCGGTCTGCCTGTAGTGAGCTCTGTTATCAATGAAGGCAGAGTACAAAGTATCTAGTACGACTGGTCTGTGAGCCACTCTCAGGCGGTTGCTGGTCTGTCTGTCAGCAGCGGAGACGAATGACGTTATAAGTGTTAAAAAGAACATGTCCACTGAAAATGTACATCTACAGCTAATTTAGAATCAACAATTAATCTAACAAGCATGTCTTTGGCCTGTTGGAGCAAGCTGGAGGACCAACACAGACGTTACCATCATGCCGCCTTTTAAAAAAAAATGAATTACACAACCTTCACTCCTCGAACAAATCTTGTAAATAACTAATTTGTCTGCATGGATCAGTACCTTTATTGCTGTACTGCATTGCGCTTGATGTTGCTCTAAATACAGTATCGACAAACAGTGGCATACTTCAACTTCCAAACATTGGGTCCTCAGAAATAGGACATAATGTGGTAGCATTAGCATATGCAATTAATGACTGAAGGTTTTGGGGGAGGATACCTGAAGTCCGGCAGCGCAAAAGATTAACTTTAACGCCTGTTTGAGTGTTGAACCCGAATCAGCATCATTCCTGCTTGCTGCAGACGTGTCATCCAACAAGCTGGTCTTGGCCTCGTTTCCAAACACGCAGGTCTTTATGAGAGGAAAGCAAAACCCACTCCCTAAATAAACGTGAGAAAGACAAAAGCCCAACGAGTTTTAGATCAGCAGCTTTCGTGCATTTAAAAATAAGACAGCAAAATTCTCTCAAATCCCGAACCTGTTTCTGCATAATTGGTGCGCTTGAAATAGCTAATGAGGAGGTAGCCAGGGATGATAATGGTTGAGTATCCCAGCATGTTGACGAGAAAGCGGAAGAGCCAGACATCGTGCCAGCCATCCAGCAGCGAAGGCTCTTCTGCAGTCACGGCGGAAGGGAACAGGAGCAACACGAGTGCAGGCCAAATCCTACAGGGTGACACAAAACTACCAATCAGGCTACATAACAGAAACAATATCAATGAGAGTCTGCTGGTGATTACAGCTTATACACATAAACAAGACAGTTTACATTACTTTATATTTTAACAAGGCTGATGATAAATATTAAATGAACAATACACAAATGTTGTTTATGTCTGCTAAATTAAGCATCTAAAATTAAAGCTAATTTGTGAGCATTGCAATGGTTATTCAATTTTCACGCACTTTCATTAAAATCTAATCAATCCCCAACAAGGAGTAGCGATGCTTAGCAAAAATGAAAACATGCCCGTAAAATGACATATGTGACCTTGTCCCCGAGCACAGTTTGGGTGAAGGTTTGATTAAACTGACCAATACTGTAGTAGAAAACACCATCACATTATGCATCTTCACAATATCTTTAATTAATTATCTTTCCCTGATCTGTCTGTCTGTAGGTGGATCTGTCTGTTTACAGATTCACCTATATGATGGAACCACTACACCCTCATTCTCCAAACTGGGTTATCAAGTCCTCAAGTATCTCCCTTCCTCTGAAAACTAAGGGGGATTCTGCCTTCCTTCCAGACCTGAGCTCCAAAACTGTGGGGCAACGTACCACTCTCTGTGCCTTTAACTCTGTAGCATCCTTTAAAAAAAAAAAAAAAAAAAAAAAAAGCAGCTTTGTCTTGAAAATAGTTATAAACGTAACTTGCTATCTTTTAAACGTAGTTTGTAGCATGTTAAAACATTTTTTGAAAACATAAATAGGGCAATTTTTTTCAGAAAACCTCCTCCAGAGCCAGAAAGCCCACCTTAAAACTGTTTTTCAGGCTAATAACATAATAATAAAGCATCAACCATAGTGTAGTCTGGTTGTGGCTACAGCATGAGAGCACTGGATGATGAAATGAGCTAATGGAATCAGTTAAAACAACCAACTTGCTAACTGAGCCGTGAAGACATCAGATGTGCTTCATCACCCATTCCCACAAACAGCTTAAGTGTTACTAATGACTAAAGGACACCTGTGGTGAAACTCAAGCTTCCTGTGAAAAGGTGTGTTCCTTGCCGACAACAGCACTGAGATGTATCCCATTTGGAGTGAGGCAGGGCCTCCTCCTGTGGGGGCCTGTGAGCCCGGCTAACACAGAGCCTCTTTGTGTTGGGACTCTGCAGCGCCCTGGTCAGCCAATAGCCTACTGCAGGGAGCCCTGAACAAGAAGCTTATTACATGAAGGAATGCACTGCACACACCAGACAAGCCATCCTACATGCTGCTACGCCATAGACACACAAAGAGAGAAAATGAGCACTTGTTTAGACTGACGTGTGCACATATATGTACCACTAAAACTGGAGCAACAGGTCTTCATTACAATAACGCAACTGTTTCTCCCAAGTTGCTAAAAAAAATAAGGCTGGTGGGGTAGATGTAGAAAGTGTAGAGTGGAAAAACACCAATACTTGTACCAGTATTAGGTATTTTTCCATAGGTGTTGGAACCATTTATTAAAGCTTTAATGAATGCACACTGTTCGATAACTCTTGGGTTAGTTGCAGTAAATTGACTTAGATATGAAACATATTTCAACATATTTGCCTGCAGACAGACACGCCCACTATCAAACAGCCGTAGACTGTACAGAAAAAGCAGACTCTCTCTCTCACTCGCTATAAAACTAAATTAACCCATTTTTTGGTAAAGGCTGGCAAACGAAAGGGTGTTTAGGTCGGACCTTTAGTTGCTAAATTAGTGTAAGCTAATACCGGTTCCGTAGGCTACTTACAGCTTCAAAAATCTGCCCCCGTAAGGCTGCATCACAGAAAGGTTCACCGTTACCTGAATGAGCCCATACCTCAAACTCATCTTCAGCGTGACACATTTTCCCAGTTAGCTCCACTTGTGTCTGAAAAATATTACCTCTGTGAGAAAGAAGGCATTTTCCCTGCACTCCGTGGCCGACACCCGGCGTAGCACACACGCCGACAGACTCAAGCGTCCCCGCTGTGACACACCATGAAGCCCCGTGGGTCCGCCAGGTGAAAAATGACTAAATAATGAGATGCTGTTTTCTTTCAGGCTAGTCGCCTTTAGATCAGAGGTCTTCGACTTTTCCTCAATAGCCGATGTGTTCACTTCAGCAGGAAAGGCCACCTCCTCTTTACTCAGCAGCATCACCACAGGATGCTGGCGAGAGACAACAGCGCCCTCCCGGCGGCTCTGACCCCTGTCGGTGTGGAGGAGGAACTGCAAAGCGAAATATAGGTTTATACACAAAGGCAATTCAAGAGCTGTTGGGCTATGACGTGTACAGACAGCAGGGCAGTGAGTGGGCCCACCATAGCCCTGTGATCAACTATTGCGATTGGAATGCCATGAATTTTCACCGTGGTCATCTTTTGTCCAGTATATCCACCATCTCTCCTGTGGACATGTCCAAACCATCTGAGCCTCGCCTCTCTTTGTCTCCAAAAGGCCCAACCTAAGGTGCCAGTCTGATCTACTCATTTCTAATCCTGTCCATCCTGGTTACACCCATCTTCAGCTCTGCCACTTCCAGCTCGGCCTTCTTTTTATCAATGCTGCTGTCTACATCATCGTCTTGTAAACTTTCATACTATTGCTGCTGACACTTATCCTGAGCCAATCCTCAGCCCTGACACTCATTTACACTCACTCCACCTTGCTTGCACTCTCTCCTGCACTTCTCGTGTGCATTGTCCTTTGCTTTGGATGGTTAACTCCATAAGTAATTAAACTCACTTCCACACTCCTGCCTTTCTTTCTCTCTCGCTGCCTCTTAACATGGTTTCCCCCTCTCCTCTTTGGCCAACAGTAGCACATGTTTCTCAACCAATCTAGTATTGAAATCTTCTTTGGGCCAAGATTTTACACCAGATGGTGGAAGCTATAGTTTGGAAGTATTCTACTCTATACTCCGTGTTATTCATTTTAAAGCTTGACATACATACTATTTGTCACATTTTAAAGTATAAATATACCACTGGGTTATATTGTGCTACGCTATGTGTTATTATAGATAAAGCCACCCAGTCTTAAGTAAGTAATTAAAACAATCACCAGCTGCAAAGATAGACTACTAGTCTAGGGATGCTAAAACTGCTGTATCTCTTTGAGTACACCACTTCACAAAACATTTATTCAACACAAAACAATGATTAAACTCTTCTGTATTGCTTTTTTTTTTTTAAATCAAGTACAATCTATAAGATGGCACATGAGCCTAAAAATCATACCTAAAATAATTATCTGCTCTAGTTAAAGAAATACCTAAATTCAGACCAAAACATATCATACTTGTGGTGGAAATGTAAACGCATAACATAAAAAAAATAACAATCCAAAGATTCAGATCTTGGAAAACGAATCAAACAAACAAACAGGGGGAAAAAAAGATTAAAATGTAAAGATACGGGTCTTTACTTTGATGCCAGTGCTTCCCACTGCTCAGTGTCTGAAAATCTTCATAGTCTAAACTTTTAAGCTGTTGTTGTGTTTCTTAATTTGGCTTTTTCCCCCTGCTCATAGAGATGACTGTCTGGATGACATTCCTTATTTTTATTGATATGTAAGTAAATACAAATAAATGCAAAAGCAGCAAACAGATCTTCTCTTCTTTACATGTAATGACCCAGTTCTCCCGTTTCTTGGAAAAAAGAAACATCGCATATAAGACATGACATACTGTTTTTATATGTATATATAAGAAAAAAAGATTAAAATGTAAAGATATATATAGTTTTTGAAGATTTCCAGTATAAAAGACAGTATAAAAGGCCCAGACAACCAAGACATCCACTCTATGCATCTCTGAAGAAGGTTAAGCTGTGCTGGAAAGCCTTATGCATGAGGCATTTCAAATGAATCCTACTTCATAAACACGTGCACAGTAAAGCACTTCCTTCATGCCAGTGAGTGAGCATCTAAATAGGCTGCTGTCATTGTTGCTGATAAACACATCTGAGCTGCTTCTTCAACGACGCCACAGTACCTGCCGTACCCCTGACTCACTTCTAAAACAGGTCACCAGTAAGGAATTCCGTTTATTTTCACGCAGGGGAATGTGTGCCCTCGTTCCAATACACCTCAGTAGTAATTCCTCCAACGTTTGTCTCGTCTTTGTTTCCTTCTGACTGCAAAAGTGAAGAGAGACATTCCGTCATTAAAAAAAATTCAATAGAGCAGCTAACCATTAACTAAACCAAGATATTACAGCGAAGCCGGATTTCAAGATATCACATAATAACGGCTGATATATTTATCTGAATAATATCCCACGCAGGCTATGTTGCGCCTTTCACTGACCGCAGCCTGAAGGTGGATGTCTGCAAGAATGGAAATTCCGGCATTCCATTAGAAAGAAATGTTATTTCCAGGAGTATTAGTCAGACCTGATGAGATAATTGACCTGCTGAGTGTATTACGCATACTATCATCATAGATGTTGATTGAGAAGGATCGCACAGAGCGGAATACATGACTTGAACACACCATTTTTAAAAACTTTTGCAGCACTAGCATGGTCTTTACTGTACATAACACAACAGTATCAGTTTTCCAGATTACACTTGAATGGGGAAGTAGACTAGTATAGTTTCATAACTCTGTTCTAGCTACTGACCACAGAGGTTTGTCGGTTTGGTAGCTGTTGCCATAAGTTTTGTTTGTGCACATGTGATAATGAAAGATGAGAAAATCCCATAATATTAACTGTTATATTCAATTAAAACTTAAGTTGTGCTTTGCAACCGTACAGCTAATTTGACCGGGAACTAGATAAAGACAAATCTGCTGCTACTGCTTCTGCTGTCATGTTTACCTGGTCAAAGGAAAGTAATTTTGTAATTGCCAGGTAGTTATTCAGGTCAATATACCTGTATGAACATGAAGTGAACCTGTTCTGCGGTGGGTATGTGTTTATAATAGAAAATCCAACCAACTGGAATTTCCACAGTTCCACCGGTCATTGTACTGTAGGACCCACAAGGAAGAAGCCACTTACAGGAAAACAAAAATAAACCGTGTTTCCAGTCAGCTGATTTTTTGCAAAGAAAGGGCTTTTTTGTTAGGAGCATTCCTGTACAACATAACATTTAATCATCTCACCTTTACTTTCATTTAAGTGGAAGCTAAAATATATCTGCATCACCTGTCTCTCTGCATATTTGAAACACCTTGTTTTGAAGCTTTCAACAACTTGGAATTGCACATGTAAGACCGTTGGTAAACCGTGTCAGGCTTGTGCATGTGCGCACATTAGGTAGAGACGCATGCTTGAATAAGATAGGAAACCCTCTTTCAATTCTACGGTTTTACATATGAGGAGATTTAAAAAAAAAAAAATCCAGTTTTTATCATGTTTTAAATTAGGTAAACAGCCTCAGATGAACAGCAACATGTGGCATACTGGCAATGTGTGAAAAATTCGGTATTCCCCATGATTCCATAGCTTGTAGAAGCATTTTTGTTTCTATTTCACTATCACCCGCTCACATCGTTATGGAGGAATTTTGCCTCACCCTTTTTACAACGTTGCCTCAGGAGGTTTGTGGGGATTCGTTTAGGCCCCGCCTAGGCATTTGGCAGGTTCAGGTCTGGACTTTGACTCAGCCATTCCAATGCCTTGATTCGTTTCTGTTGTAGATTTGCTGCTGCGCTTGAGATCATTGTCCTCAATAAGCTTTAACCGCTGAACAGATGGTGTCATGTTCGGCTCTAGAATACTTTGGTAAACAGAGGATTTTACAGGTGACTCAGTGAGTGCAAAACAAACTCAAATCATGACTCCTCCACCACTGTGCTTGACAGTTGGTCTGCACACTTGTGAAGAAATGGCTGTATAATCCTTCCCAGATTTGTCCTCCTCTGTCATCATGTTAACACACACCCTAAAGTTTCAGAGCAGCAAACTACCAAAGCTTCTATTTTCATAGAGGTGCTTACACTTGCTTGGCTCAGTTAATAAAGTTTACTTGATTAACGGCACCTGGCTGCTGTTTATCTATTTAGTTCCTAAAGAAGTCAGACTGTACTTAGTTTTCCACACATAAATAATGAAACCGTGCCACATTTTGTAGTTTATCTGAAGCTGTATTCAGCTAATTTTAAGATCTGATTATCTTTTTTATTATGTGCTGATATGTAAAACCTTCAAAATTAAACACGTCCTTTACCATGACTGTTTTTGCAATTAAAAAAGACACAACATTCATGAATTTCCTGTCTTTTTATTACAAAATAAATGAACTCTTAACTAGACAGGCCAGTGTAATTACACAAAGAACAGTTTCTGCTGATGAAAGCTAGGTTGAGATAAATAGTTTCACTATTTCAAGCAAAAAACAAAAAAAACAAAAACTACAAATCAAAAAGATCAAGCTGCATTTCCTGTTATATACACTACATTTTTAACCACTTGTCACTTTTTTTTTTTTAGCAAAAGCAGAGATGAGAATAGTTTGTTTTTGCAGGATTTACATTTTTTAATATCTGTTCACACCTCTGATTGCATTCTTCCAAAAATCTCTTTTATGCACTACAGTGAAAGGCCACATTTTCAGAGTTAAAAACAAAATTAAAAAATAAAATTAAAATTTACTTCAATTTCAATGCAAAGTCACTGATAAAGTTTGAGAAACTGAAACTATGCATTTTGCATACTCTATCTGTAGCCACTGAAACCAGGTCAAAATGATAAAGAGGTAGATTTTTTTTGTGGGCACTGAACAGGTTTAGAGACAGTCTGGTACTCACAGTGAGGTGGGGTTTTACAGCTGAGTACAACCATCTCCAGAGGCATGCGAAAAGAAGCAAAATAACCAAGCTTGTAAAATCTTTCAATTAAGCGGTACTACTCTGTTTAATCAGAGCGAAGTGAGATTTATACTGTGCACATACTTGTCTAAGCATATGTATACTAATCAACAATGTTAGCTCAAAATATAGGTTTTTAAATTTTTTTTTAAATGAGCTGCAGTGAGGCTCCAGACAATTAGAGGACTGTTGTTCAGCCCGTGACTCAGCTCAAAACTTCACGCCAACCAACGACCTTCCAGAGATCTGGATGTCATCAAAAGGAAACAGAGCCAGAATCTGAAAGACAAGAACAAGAAGCAGGTCAAACTTTACTGATCCTTAAATAATGATTAGAAAAAATACCAGAGAACAGCATTTATACAAGCGCTGCCGTACAGATGACTTATCCCTTATCTAAATGTCTTTCTAGGAAACCCAGAACTAAGCAGAGAACTTAGAGCACAAGAGGTCAAAATTGAAACCATGAATAGTGTTTGTCTGTGAGCTTCATACAAACTGGAGTAAAATAAATGAAAACAAATGAACCAAATCCACTTCTGCTGTGACTACTCTGCTTTTTAAAAGAGCACCAGGTCCCCTGCTTGTATGCTTTGGTAGGTTATTCTGAACTGGTAGCTTAGTGATGTTCAGGGTAAACCCAGCCTGACATGATGTTGACGTCAAGACTCTGTAGGGGCTATAACATCTGTTGCAGATGGGATGGCCCCACTAAATGTTTGTTTTAAAATGTGCACCATTACTTGGGGGGGGGGGGGGTCGTTGAGTGCCCCAGACTTTTAAACCACTTAAAGAGTAAACGAAGAATGAGTTCAGTCAGGCAGTAGGAGGAGGCTTGACAGATTAGGTTTAATAAACCAAACAGTGTGCAGTTGAGTTAGTGCACAGTTACCACTGAAAGTCTGCAAAACATACATATTGCTGGTTTTGTTTTGGTTTTTAAACAGGATTTAATGGGTGAAAAATAAAAGACAGTCTTATTATTTAAAATATGTACAGCAGTGCATTTCAACCCTTAATATTTGCTTACATCATCATTGCCGTCAGCCAAATCCAACGCCGTCTCGTCCTCCATGTTTCGCAGCATTTTGTCGGCGCCATTCTGACAGAGGATGGTGGCGATGGTGGCGTCCTGTCTCCCCACCGCAAGATGCAGGGGTGTGCAGCCATTAAACATTGCAGCGTCCACATTGGCTCGGCTGCCGAGCAGCAGCTTCACAGATGTGATGTCATGCAGCTCCACGGCGAGGTGAAGAGGCGTTTTGCCGCTGGTTCCTTCCTACGAGGGGAGCGGACGGAGAAAAGCGATGAGAAATTCCACAAAAAGGGCAGAAATTCATTATGAAATTTAAACAGTTTCACAGTTTTCTTTTTGCAATTCCACATTCTTGAAATCAGCGAGTAAAAAGGTCAAAGTACATTCTAATTAGAATAATGAATAATTCAATACATCGGATGTGAGGCAGACTGATATGTTAGGCCAGTGATTTAAACTAAGAGGAATGTCTGGGGTGGTTTCGGGACTGCCACGTTCCCTACCATCAATAGAAAGTTAAGAGCGGCCGGCCAGTCTGACCTAATCATATCTCAAATCTAATTATGTCTCACTGAATCCTGCAGGAAGCCCCGAGCTCAGCTCATATCACTATCAGCATTGCACAGGTGCAGCTGATTTATGATAGGAACACAACATAAGGTCCCAATGTGGTAAACACAGTTTAAACAGGACGTATGTGATTATAAATGCAGACATATGACTGGATTAAACAAGTACGGAAAGCCCTCTTAGGGGAAAAAAAATAAATAAAGATTGCAGCTTTGCTTCCACAAAAACAAACTCTTCATCCGGTCCTTCAACCTTTTCCTTTTCAGTGTTATGAGTGGAAGTCTGCAAGTGGAGCTGCACTGTTTGTGATCATTTCAGGCTGAATTACACGAGTGCAAAAAAGGCTTTCTGTTTAGTGTGAATTCCGCCTTTATGCAAAACTTAATTACACAAATACAGCTCATATGATGCATTGAGTTAGGGGGGGATCCACAGACTAACCTGTATATTCAGATCTGCACCATTTTTGATCAGGAGCTTCATAATTTCATGTTGCCTGTTCAGTGCAGCCAAGTGAAGACAGCCAAGACCTGAAATTACAAATGTTGTCTGAAATCTGCAATTTGGAGCTCATTTTTAGGTCAAACAGTTTTTACAAACTTCAAGCAGAATATAGACCAACACTGTATCGATACAACACAAAACATGTTCTACATCAGTGCTAAATGTGGGCGCTATCTCTTCTGCTACTGTCCAAGGAAATCTTCATGTGTCTTTTAGGAGGACATCACGGAAAGACAAGCTAGTTAAATATTTCTTTGACATTAAAATGTAAAAAAACCCTTTTGACTTTAATGCATAAAAACTCGCATAAACAGATTTAGTAGCAGCCATGACTGTTTTCCCCTCACCTCTCCAGTTCTGGGTCTCGAGGATCGGAGCTAACTTGCTGGGAGAAACGTCTTTGGTCATTTCGGTTGCGCACTCTAACTGCCCGTGCTGGCAGGCCACGTGGAGCGCCGTGTTCCCGTCCTGGTCCTGCAGCTCTATGCTGACCTGTTTCTCCATCAGACTCTGCACCACCTCTCTCAGGTTTAAGTAGGTGGCGAGGTGCAAAGGGCTCTGAGGAACAAAACAAAAACTTTAGCTGCATGTCTCTGGTTAAAATGAACAAAAACAAAAATATTTAAGTTGAGATGTTAAATGATCTACTAAAATGTTCAGCTGAGATTAAGCAAAGACAAAAACATTTACTAGCTGTCCATTGATTCATCAAACATACTGACAATAACAGGTTGATGGTGGTCTTATATATTTCTTCAGCTGTTGTCCTTATACCCTGTCACTTCTCCTTCACAGCTGCAGCTTCCCTGTATTTCCAAGAACGCTTTTATCCTCATTTCTAACTCCTCATTATTATTTTTGGACTCTAGTAGAGTAGCTTAGCATGAATGATGATTCTGAGCATTAGAGTAATCCAAAGCTTCACTAAAATTTCGGCTCATTGAGATTACCGACCTAATTATACCAAACTTTTGACATGTTTAATGTGAGCACCCACTACTGAAGTGGTATAAATATGAGAGGAAATAGGTAAAAGTCTAATAGTTCCCTTTGAAAATCCCCAGAGCGCAGGCCTGTACCTGCTGCATTCAGGTACAAGTGAGGAAAAGAGAAAACCCTTTCTGAGAAATTGAGTTTTATCTTTAATCCACAACAAGTGATGCGGTTACTCTGCACTGTGGTTTACTAAGACTGCTGTAGGTGTAGAGTATGATAGTGCTGTCTCTCTCTTTTTTTTAATGTGTTTTGCATTTTTTTTTGTTATCAGAATTGTGCTGTGAGACTGTACTCACAGGACCACATGTTAAAATATGGCAAAAATCCCTAATCCATTTGTTTTCCTTTTCCTTCAGAAATAAAGATGCATTTTTATTTTAAACCCCCTGGGTTGCAAACAAATTTCTTCTTGGTAATGTGTCCAAATCTGAAATCTTAGAATGACTACTAAGAGGAAATTAGGAAACCAAAAGAGCCCAGCACAGAGCTAACTGAGTCACTACATGAAGTGCTGAGTCTCAACTTCACATGTTTCCTTTTGACAGTTCTGCAAGTTCAAGTTAAGTCTCTGGTCGGACTTCTTGAAGGACTGGAACAACTCCTCCACCCACATCCACACAAGGATACACTCCACAGCTCCCTGTGGTTCTATTTCTACATGAAGTAGAGGAGGGGAGTTTCCATTCAAAGTCCCTTATGAGTTAACACTGGAACCACCCACAGTGACGTCCCCGAGTGAGGACGGACTGCAAATAAAGAGGAACAAGAGTTCTCTGGAAGTACAGAGATATAAATAAAGCCACCGCTTCCACAATCAAGGTGCAGATGAGGAAGTATTTGTGGATTAAAAAATTCCAGCAGAAGCAACTTGTAGGACCTGTTGCACCTACCTGATATAAATTATTTTGGATGTCCAGGACTTCTGTTGGGAATATCTGTATCAACTCCTTAGCAAGTGGTGATATTTCGTGGATAATTGCTAAGTGCAGGATTCTATGGGAGTGAGAAAGAAAAAGAGAAGATGAACATTAACCGTTATGCCTGGAAAAATCTGCAGCCCTACTTTATCTCAAATTGAGCAACTTACCCCCCCCAAAAAAAAGCAGCGCTGTGAATTTCAACAAATGTTGCTTAACAATTTTCCTCGGTATTCATTTCAAGAGACTACCTCGAAATGTAACACTTAGTGGGTTGAATGGCAAGACTGAGTCGTTGGGGTATTGAGCAATACAAAAAAATTCTAGACAGCACAGCAAGGTGCTGGTGGTTTAAAAAAAAAAAAAAAATCAAACATCTGTGAGCAGATATAATCGCACAGGCTTCAGTTTAAACGCTTACAGCAAAAGACAAAACAAAACAAAAAGCACGCCACCCAAAAAAAAAAAAAAAAAAAAAAACACAGTGGGAAGTTCTAGCAAACAAATGTGTGCGCAAAGCAGGAAATGGAACTGAGCATTAGTGCTTAATTTAGACTCAACAGCAACACAGCGAGAGCCCCATCTGGAAAAGGGATCCTAACAGATTAAAATCAAAGTTTGAGGCTTCAAGTTCTTTAAACTCGCTGCTGAGTCCAAATTCTGTGGACATCAGGTTTTATCTTACAGGCTTGAAGCGTTGATGTTTTACTGCTGCACGATTCGCCGCAGCAGTTACTTCTCTGTTAGTTTAGCAGCGAGACGTTCTGCTTTCAGAGTAAATGTCATTTAACCCAACGCTGGACGCCACAGGCTGCTTCAGACGCAGACAGAGTGGGATCAAAAGTTCCCACGACATCTCGCTGTACACTCAGCTTTGAACACTTACAGTGCCACATGTCTAATTATACAAAGTAGTAAACAACGTGGCATTTATCGATTTGTTAAATGGTAAATGTGGTTACCTTTCTTTCAAAAGACCCACACCAAAGGGAGGGAAAAAGAATTCAGTTTTATTTAGTCACAAATTTAAAATATCACTGTTTCAAAAACTAATGTGCAGCGGTAGCAATAATACAGCTGCTTTTTTAAAGTGATCAGTTATTGAAATCTATAAGGATTAATCATGCAACTGAACATTTTGTTTGCAGCTACTGACACCGAGAAACAAAGAAAAAAAAAGACCTGCATAAGGTTTATTTTAAAAAGGTGGCAATATGCTATGCTTATTTTTGTCACAAAACAAGGGGAAAAAAAGCATTTCTTGTAGTTACTGCCACAAATACATAAGATGTATTACTACTTTACTATTATCAACACCAATTAAGCATATAATTTGGCTTTTTTTCCACTGACTTAAACATCTTTGGGCTGTTTGAGAAAAAGCAATGAGGAAACAGACGTGGGGCATTTCTCACTGTGAGTAAATTAGGAAGGTTGCAGGTGACAAAGTGCATGGTTCCTTGTGCATTTCTAGAAATTTAAAATTCCCAAAACTGTAGAGAAAATGAAAATAAATGTAAAAATACAAAGCTGCTTGTGAGTGTTAATCCATCGCTCGAGTACCCCAGTAATGGTTAAGATGAGAGGATACTGCACGAGAAGCCACATTACATTTTTGTGATGCTTAAATGTCAGCTACGTCTGCAGACTGATGGAGCTGCACTGACATAAACCTGTCAGCATATGTCTTTGTGTGAAAGGGACTTCCTGGTTTGAGTAAGACTTGAATGAATAAGAACTTTAAAAAAAAAAAAAAAAATCCCACAGGGGAAAATTGGTGTTTGCATGATTCTGTCAGTCGAAGCAATGCACTGTGGTGTGTTTCAGGTGTTTTTTTTCCCTCCACCAGGTATCTATAGTTAGGGTGTGAGAATGAAACCATGTGGCCCCAACAATCAGCAAGCGGAAATGAAAAGAGGTCAGAGACACAACAACACTTGTGCAGTGTGATGTGACTACATCAGGATCACACCGGCTGGTCGTGGCTGCAGGATTCATTAAATCGGTCTGCTGGTTGATGACGCTGCAACTCTAGATGAGTGGGTCACATAAGAAACAAGAAGGTCTGCATGGGCTGATAAGGTTGTGTGTGTGTGTGTGGAGGTTGAGGTGTTTAGATTGTGTGCAAAAGTTTCACTGACTCAAATTGAGAAATGAAGAGCAGCGAAAAGCCGCTCAGTCACAAATGATTTTTTTAGCTGTCTGGAAGAAGGAAGGGGGAAGAAAGTAAAAAAAAATAAAATAAAAAAAGAAGCAAGGGGGAAAGAAAGAAGCCTGTGAATGAAGGGAATGAAAACATGCGTACACACTGTCCTGTCCTGATCAACAAGTTTCTTGGATGAAAAGCGGGCAACACAGCTACCTCACAGCATGTGCTTTGTCTGTGCTGCATGGGGGAAGTCCAAACCTATCTGTTTCACTTCTGTTTTCTGACTGAGAGTCGACAACTCAATGGAGACCGGTCACATTTGCGACAAGGACAAAGTTCATTACAAAAGTTTGCAGTATCACACTCTTATGAAATCCCCTTTAAAACCTGTATCGCCATGGGAAAAACTGTGCCTGAAATCTAATGTGATTTACAGACTCCAGCTGCAGTAGAATTGCCATTCATGGGGATTTTAAGTTCAACAGCTTACAGCAGACTTAAAAAAAGAAAAAGAAAAAAAAAAAAGAAGTGAGAAGCTACTACCCTGCTCAAAATTAAACCAGCAACTATTCTGGTAACCTTTAAATTATTCTGTGCAATATTTAGAGCAAATACACAAAAAGATCTCTAATTACAGGTCACCAATTATAAAAAAATATATATACTTTTTTCTTGTTTTAAATCACTTTGAATTGTACATTGTCTAATAAATCCCCACCACTACATATCAGGCAGTGATCCAATTAAAACTAATGTGGTGGCATTAATGTACAAATCACTAGATAATGGAAATGATAATAATAAAGAGCTTGTGCAAACTAATTGTAGGATATTGCCAACCATATCAACTAAGGATAAAAATCACGGGTGTCAAAAAAGCTGGTGAAACCTCTAAGAGAGAAACAGTTAAAATGCAAAAAGGTTTGTATTCACCCACCAGTGTGCAGCAGCATCCCTTTCAGCAAATATTCTAGCAAGCTGTGCAAGAATTTTTAATTTTTGATGGAAATTAAATGAATAACAATTAAAAACCTACGTGTCTCCATCCTCTGTAATAGTTGTAAGCAAGTTCTCCTCCTGCTCCTGCTCCTGCTCAGAGAGTTCAGAGCTCTGTACTTGCTGGTTGCTGCTGGAAATCGTGCAGCCCCCGACTATATCCGACAGGCTCTCTACCGTGAGAGACGAGGAACCGTAGGCTGAGTCCAGCCATTCCTCCCCGCCGGAGAACTTGTCCCTCGGCCCGCTGAGGTCATTGCTCGGCCCCCGGGGCTCCTCCGACTTCACTATGGAGCGGTACGACTCAATGCCTGAGTCTGTGCGGTTATCCTCCGGCAAGTGTTCTTTAGTACAGTCATGGCTCGCCATGGTAGTGCTGCTGTGGTGATGGTGGTGGTGATGATGGTGGCCTCGCTGGGTTTCCCCCTCCCGCCTTCCCCAAGGATTTAAAGGCTTCCTGCGGGCGCTGTAGCCGCTCGGTGCTCGGTGATGTGACCGGACAGCCCGGTGACACCTGTGATAACCGCCGCACCGTCTTCGTGAAACCAGAGGAACGAGCCGCTGCGTATCATGCCATTAACTGACAACACTGTGCCCTCTGTGTAGGAAGAGGCGTTCACTTTTTACCGATTTAACGCGTTTTAAAAAGTTTCGAAAACATGGCAGATCACTCACGAGTCGGTGAATCGGGTTTAAAACGAGTGAAACGACACACAAACGACTACCCGTCGACTAAATATCCGGTAAATGCGTGAGCTCCAGGCGGAGAGCATATGAGCAATGAAAGGCGAGAAGGGGAAGAGCTGACATGTGAAAGGCAAAGCTGTTTTTGTCACGCGGGGGAATCCCCAGTGGCGTGATCGAACGCACACACACAGTACGTTCCCTCGCGAACACGCGCGCGCAGAAACGCCGGAGAGTCGGGTGTGAGAGCGGAATTACTTTGCGATTATCAAAATAAAAGCACACAATGTAAGGCTTTATATATATATATCTATATATAGATATATAGATATATATATCACCCATTGATGACTTTCCATTTCGTGTCTTCTCATTTTTTTGTTAAGTTAATTTATTAATATAATATAGCCACAAATCACAACAGCAGTCTCCTCATGTTGTATAGAGTAAGGTAAAGACCCTGCAATAATACAGGGTAAACCCCAAAATTAAAACAACCCCCTTGGGCAAGCACTTGATGACATTGGGAATTAAAAAACTCCCTTTTAAAAGAAAGAAACCAGGCTCATGGAGGAACAGCCATCTGCAACCATCCTTTGAGAGCGGAAGAAGACAGGACAAAAGACATACTATGGAAGAGCGTCAGAGATTAGTAATAACTAATGATTAAATGCAAAGTGGAGTGTGAGTACATAATGAGTGAAAAAGATGAGTGAAGAAGAAATATTTAGTGTATGGGAAGCCCCCAGCAGCCTAGGACTATTGCAGCATAACTAAGGGGGGATTCAGGGTCACCTGATCCAAAAGTAGAGAGAGTGTCTGTCTCCTGAATCCAAACTGGGAGCTGGTTCCACAGAAGTGTAGCCTGAAACCCGATGGCTCTGCCTCTCATTCTACTTTTAAATATCCTTGGAACCACAATTAAACCTGCAGTCTGAGAGCAAAGTGCTCTATTAGGATGACATGGTAACAGTTCGCAGGCTTCTAACTAACTTTTACTGGAATTTATTTTCAGGGGCATGTCCAGAGGGGGGCATAGGGTGACATCTGCCCCCCCCCCCCCAAAAAAAAAAATCTTACAGTGCTAAACATAGATAAGACCTGTTGTCTAATGTAATCATGACACGTACAATCACGAGGTCTGGGTAGTGGCTGAAAGAATGAGATTGTGGAAGAAGTTCAGTAATTTGGGAGGGATTTGGAGATTAAAGTGATAAAGACATTAATAAATCAATAAGGAAACGACTAATAACTATTATTTTAAAAAATGATAATGATTCTGAAAAGGACGATTCTGTATAATCTTCATTTTCCATTAAGTGCACTTTGATGCCTCGCTGCACAGTCACAGTGGAAAAACCCCAACAGTCAAGGGGATAAGGAGGAGTACAATCAGTAGCTTTTCCCACACCCTCTCCTTTTCCCCATCGGTCTTTATCTAAAAGCAAAGTTGAACTATTAAACTCCACCTTCCCTCAAATGACTTCAGTAAGCTCATCATTCATTTCTGACTGTCGGCAGTGTCAGGAGAATTCCTGCTAACAATACCTCCCCCACACTATGAAATCAACCTTGTCTAGTGTGCTAATAAAAAAAAAACAGTAAATATATAATCAAATAAATTAACTGTGTTGGTTTGCATTTCCAATTTTTGATGTTTAAGTCTCAGTTGTTCTGAGAACCTTAGTCTTCACTGTGTACCACAGCTGCAGGGATACTGAAAGCAGCAACATCACATACAATAACGAAATAAACGAAACATTAAAATCACAATACCAAAAAACTTGTTTATGTGATTATTCCCTGCTTGAGTTGTGTGATTATTACTGCCTCTGAATGATGCATGAGCCCATGCACACTTTCTTAAACAGCATTAAATGAACTGCTTTAACAAAACAAATACTCAACTGTCAATAAAACCAATTAAGTATGCAAAATCTGACCACAGAACTAAAACTTGCTAACACAATGACATGTTCCTTTAAGCCCTTTTGGAGCATATGCAGGCCTCACATCTTCATAACTTGTAATCCTGGTTACACCCTGTGCAATACAATTTACCACAGAGGCTACAAATACTTTGGAAGGTATGCTTGTCTGTACATGGACTAATTATATCACCACAATAGCATGTGTGCAAGATGCACTCAAACTTCACATGTGTGCAGTAGATATCAAAATAAAGTTTGACCACGGGTGTCATCTGACCCATGGAAAGGAAGGAAGTTCTATTATTTTTGTTTGAAAGATGCCATATGAAGTAACCTTCATCCGGTGTGCATTTACAAAATCAACACAATACCAATTTGTGTTTATTTATGATTTTTATAAATAAACCCGTTGGCCTATTCAGTAGGTGTGATAGAAGAGCTTATCAGTCTGAGTCTGTCTGCGTCAAAACAATCACTCAGAACTGTGCAAGGTGCAGTCATGAAACCTTATTGATGTGTATTTGGTATCAAAACAGCGGGGGAGTTCAAAGGTGAGCGTGGTTCAGAGCACAATCACAGTAAAGTGTGATAATCTAAGTATGGGATCTAAGTCTGACTTGCATAGGAGTATCAAATCTCATTAATGTACTCATTCAGAACACAACAAGCATCCCACTGTGATACTCCATTCAAAACATCTGGCTTTTATTTTTAAAGTCCACAGCGGAAGTCTCGGTTTTCAGGCTTGTCACTGGTAGCAACAATAAACCACAAGCACATTATTATTCATTGAGCTTTAGTCCTTTTTCTAAGAAGCTGCAAAACCAGAGCTTGGTTTATATAAATCTCATTTTGCTGTATTTAAAAGTGAGGAGACATTAAACATGAGCAGCTACTGATATGTGCTGAGGGGTCCTGTCTGTAGCAGCAGCAGCTCACAGTGTCAGTCTGTAGTTGTTTTGCATGCTTTTGTGATTGATGCAGTCAAATAAAAAGAAGAAAATATTCAGAGCTTTCCTTTTTTATCATCTGTATTTTTACTTTTACTTTTTTTGAGACGCTTCCTGTGGTTTGGCCTTTAGAGGGCTCACTTACACAGCTGCTTCTCTACTTTAAGGGGAGGGGGGTAGGTCCATGATGAAAACAGTCTACAACATAAAACAATGCTGACTGTTAGCATTTAGTGCTGTTAAGAGTTACCATCTGTTTTCCTCTACTGTTGTGTTTACTTTTTCCACTTTACGCCAGGAGTCCAGTCCAATGTCCATACTGTGCTCTGTGATAAACACAGGTCGGTGTTCCAGGATCATACAGGAAAGTGTTCTTGTTTAAATAGGGCTGTGCACAAGAAAAGCAAGGATAAATATTCAGTTTTCCCTACTTGGTCTTCTTATGGTCTCTTCTTTCACAAAAAACAATGAAATTATGACAAACGCTTTAGGGCAATTCTGTCTTTTTGCCCTCTTCTCCTTATTCACAGCATTAAGTAAACCATATCACAGCTTAAACTTGAACTTTTGTACTCTTTTTCTTTTTGTCTGAAAGCTATATTTGGTGGAGTGATGAGATTAATTTGCTAAGAATTCAAAATACAACTTTATTGTAGAATCATCACATGTTCTTTAGGAAGTTTATTTGAAATGAAAAGTGGAATCATCCAATCACATGACAGCAACTCAGTGCATTTAGGCATGCTGACATTGTCAAGATGACCAGCTGAAAATCAAACTGGGCATCAGAATGGGGAAGAAAGGGGAATTAAGTGACCTTGAAAATGGTATGTTCGTTGGTGCCAGATGCGCTGGTGTGAGTATTTCAGAAACTGCTGGGATTTTCCCATGCAACTATCTCTATGATTTACAGAGAAGAAAATGAGAAAATATGCTTTGAGCAGCAGTTCACTGTGTGGAACTGCCTTGTTGATGTCAAAGGTCAGAGGAGAATGGGGAGACTGCTTTGCGCTGACAGGAAGGCAACAGTAACTCAAAAATAATCAATCGTTACAACCAAAGTATGCAGAAGAGCATCTCTGAATCCACAGGACATAGAACCTTGAAGCCGATGGTCTGGAGCAGCACAAGACCACACCGGATGCCCACTCTTGTCAGCTTAGAACAGGAAACTGAGTGTATAATTCACACAGGCTGAACAAAACCGGACAACAGAAGATTGGAAAAATTTTGGCTGCTTTGATCGATTTCTGCTGTGACACTTGGATGACAAGGTCAGAACTCGACATAAACAACATGAAAGCATGGATCTATCCTGCCTTGCATATAGAGTTCAGGCTGCTAATGGCGTGGGCCACTTTGGGCCACTTGAGCGTCACTTAAACATCACAGCCTGTAGCCGATTGTGTCCATCCCTTTATGACTACAGTGAAATTATTTTCTAATGGCTCCTTCCTGTAGGATAAAAGCTATTAAAGTCTGACCAAAGTGTCTAACTAAAACACTTTTCATCGCAAACGCTGTCTCATGTTTCATCTTGTACAGCATGTCTTCAAACTGCGGTGGTGTCCAGGGTGGACGAGAGGGACCCAAATGCAGCACACATAGGCAGACTAAAACGAAAGAGAGACATTTATTGACCCATATAAAGTCCAAATGGATAGATCCAGGGAATATCCAATATAGACAAACAATACATAACAAAAACCCACAGAAATAAAACAGCTGCAAAAAAAAGGAAACATGACCTGGGAATTATATTTGCATGATATTATCTGATGATTAGGCCCCTACTCATAAGATGTGGTTAGCTTTTTGGGAGTCCCATTTAACAAATGGCTATCTTGTCTATTATGTTGGAATTTGTATTTTGATTGATTTGTAAATAAACTAAACTAAACTAAACCCTTTGACAAAAAGAAACAAAGCCATTTCCAAACAAGCCAAAAAATCATAATATCTCAGGAGCATCACAGATGGCTTATTTAATTTCATATATATAACGAATTTAAACCCTACGTGAGCTTTTACTATTACTGTTTTTCAAAGAACTTGCTTAAATACAGATCAGAATAAAGATCTCTGCTGAGGGGAGCCACCCCCTCCTCAGCAGCGGCAGCAGCGCCCCTCTGTGCTGTTGTGAGTTACGTGGACACGTACGTGCGTGTTATTTACATCGTGGTGTCGGGCTGGCTGCTCGCATGTGCCGCTGCCCGTCTCCTTTGTCCTACTTCACAGCTTCACTGGGTGTCATGGGCACTGCCTGCAGGGAGAGGAGCTTTGTCACTTCCCTCATCACACTGGATCCCTCGCCGCAGCAGTCCTCATCACCATCACCATCGCATCGCGAGAAGAGTCACAGCCTCTCAGTCTTCTTCGGAGGCACAATGACCGCGTTCCCGTAGGCTACACCATGCGAAGTGTGCCCACCTGAAACAGGCTGGGGATGCAGCATCCTTTGAGCCCTTCTGTTTGGGTTCCTGCTGCACTGGTTTCCTGCGGATGATGCGCGGAGGAGTTCGCGGCGTGTTTATGTCTCACTCTGCTTTGGAAAGCCCCCATCCCATCAGGAGATCCATGCACCACCGGTCTTTGTGTTGTTGTTATTACCATGTCCCCAGCATCGGCTGCAACGGCAAGTGAAAGCGCCACCGCCACCGTCCCCGAGGAGGAGACGGAAAGCCCCCGGGAAGAGGTAAGAATTGTTTGCAGTAAATTAAGGCTTTTGAGTAGTGTGGCATGTTTAAGTGACAGGCTGCCTCTGTGCATGCTCACTGTAATAATCTCACT
The DNA here is from genome assembly GCF_036321145.2 of Pelmatolapia mariae. Lineage (NCBI taxonomy): Eukaryota > Metazoa > Chordata > Actinopteri > Cichliformes > Cichlidae > Pelmatolapia > Pelmatolapia mariae. The sequence continues at coordinate 16,328,247 of NC_086240.1, read as the reverse complement.
GTAATAATCATTTGGCTTTTTTTTTTTAGATTATGATTTAAGTGTTTGCACAGCACTTAAAGCGTTTTATTTGCCTATTATACGCACTCGAGCGTGTGAACGCCATGATTACGCTCCTGTTTTGTGTGTCCTCCAGGCAGGCTTCCAAAATTAGGTTTAAGAATCTATCACGGTCCAATCAGGTACACGAAAGTGTTAAAACAAAAACTTATTTTGCTCATATCTTTCCAGAAGATATTGAAAGTCACGCAGCATTTAAAAGACATGTTGACGTTACTAGGGCGGGGAGAAGTGAGATGTTATATTAGGGGGGAAAAGTCTGTAAATTTCCCTTAAGGGTAAAACTAAAACAGATTTGGAAACACAAGGACTCAACAGCAGTTTTCCTGAATTAAAATATAACACCCAATTCCTCTCCTTCTTCTCCAGTCTTCCCCTATATGCACACATGCTGGGCAAGTTACATATCCATTACACAAGAGTCTTTTTATATAACCTAGCTGGTCTTATTATGTCAAGAGAAAGTGTCCATGACTGCGAGAGGCACTAAAGGCACCACGGCAGCCTCCTGAATGTGAAGACTGTACAGATTTGAACCTTCTTGAAACTGTTTTTCCTTTTAACCATAGCCACTTTCATATTAAAGTCTATGACTTCTATGAGTGCAAACTGTAAAATTACATTAGGATATAAGCACGTAAGGTGGTGTGCTGAAGTGATTCTCAGTTGTTGCTTTCATGCAAAGGGAATTTTCACTAAATACAAAACAACACTGAAACCAAATGTTAAAAAATGATACAAGAGCCTTCAGCTAACTGTACACAGAAGACTTTTAGAGCTGTTTCATACAATAACTGCCTTAAATATAAATGTAACTCAGTACAATTAAAAAATGGATTATCCTTTCATATTTTAGGACCATCGCAAGGTTTTTCTAACACATTTTTAATCAGATTGTAACATGCAGAGATGCATTTGCTTTGCAGGCACATAATCAGAACAATATCTCCTGCTGTACAACTGTTCATCATTAACCTCGAGCCTGTAAAATGTAACACTAGCCACAAAATGTGCCACGTAGTATTGATTGTAATTTTCGAACATGGCCAGAATGCTGGTGAGCGAGCACTCCTCCTGCAGGAGGTTTATCTCAGTGGGGAATTTCACTGTTTATCCCTTTTGCTCTGTGGGGTGTAGCCTTGGGTTGGCAGTGTACTTGAGGACCATGTGACCGAGGTCGGGAAGTTAATTATGATGCAAGAACATTGATTATTTATGCTCGTCTGTCACTCGAAGAGCACAGAGCTGACATGTCGAGTTCAATAAATCAGTGCTGTGATAGATCAGATGCTTTTTTTTTAATGTGGTGTTTAGAGTTGACCTATAGATCAAAATCTAGACATTTACAGTCTAATCTGAAGTGTTTGATGTCCTGCCCCAGCACAAGCTCTGTTATGCAAATTTTTTTGAATGAATTTAGTTATAATCTTCCCCTTCCTGGGACTTTTGAATCTCTGCCAGGTTTTGTGTGGCTGTGCTCCTGCAGGGCGTAACCAGCTCTCGAGCTCTTTGATGCAGCCGCTGGGGCTTGCTGTGCCCCGAGGAGATAAAGGATGGCACCATCTAAATGCTGCCCGAGTCAGACTACAGCGTTTTTTTCTGCCTGTCTGCCTAAATGTTTTTGACTCTTTAAAATCATATCAGTTCTTTCAAGTCTTCAACTCTCACGTGACAACAGGATTTCTTTTGCATTTTAATGGTAATAATGAAGGAATCATCTGATTATAACAAGCACTGAGCAAGAAATGAGCAGTTGGCTCTTGGCTCATGCATAAACTATGCAAAAGCACTTATAACGAAGAATATTTCCTTAAATATTTTATACACACGAGCCACTGCTCCTTAACTTTTTGCCTACAGGTATTTAGGTTGTGTTCATCAATGCCACATTAAAATGTGCCATTCATTTAAATCTTCAGGTATAGGTTACTCCTTCTTATATTATTATGTTAATACCTGTGTTTGTAATCATTTCTTTTTTTCTCTCTCTTTTGCAGCAACAGCCTCATAAACAGTCTCTGGCTAAGTCCTTGTGTCAGGAAACTCACTGGAAATGCCTGCTGCTGTCACTGCTGATGTACGGCTGTGTCGGGGTGATGGCCTGGTGCCAGGTGACAGAGGTCACGCGCCTCACCTTCAATAGCGCCTACAAGGGAAACTCTATGATGTACCATGACAGTCCCTGCTCCAATGGCTACATCTACATCCCCCTGGCCTTCCTGGTCATGCTCTATGTGGTCTACCTGGTCGAGTGCTGGCACTGCTACACCAGGAATGAGCTGCAGTACAAGGTTGATGTTGACAGCGTGACGGAGCGCATACAGCGCATGCAGCAGGCTACGCCTTGCATCTGGTGGAAGGCCATCAGCTATCACTATGTCAGGAGAACGCGACAGGTGACACGTTACCGTAATGGAGATGCCTACACCACTACACAGGTCTACCATGAGAGAGTAAACACCCACGTAGCCGAGGCGGAGTTTGACTACGGTAACTGTGGGGTTAAGGACATATCGAAGAACCTGCTGGGCCTGGATGGTTTCCCCATCACCAAGCTGAGGTTCACCAAGTGCTTTAGCTTTGCCAATGTGGAGTCTGAAAACTCCTACCTGAACCAGCGGGCCAGGTTCTTTACAGAAAACGAGGGCCTTGATGATTACATGGAGGCACGTGAGGGGATGCACCTGAAGAATGTCGACTTTAAGGAGTATATGATTGCCTTTTCTGACCCTAATCACCTTCCCTGGTATGCTTCCAACTCCACCTTCTGGGTAGCGGCTGCTTTCACCTTGTCCTGGCCTCTGAGGGTGCTGACAGAGTATCGTACTGCCTGTGTGCACTACCATGTGGAGAAGCTGTTTGGCTTTGACTATGTGCCAGTAACGCCATCTGAGGAGCGGGTGTATTGCAGACACATCCCACGGGTCAACACAATTGACAGCACAGAGCTCGAGTGGCACATCCGCTCCAACCAGCAGCTAGTGCCCAGCTACTCTGAGGCGGTTCTCATGGACCTGGCCCAGCTCTCAGGGAGCTGTAACAGCTACTCCTTATCCGGAGGCTACGGCAGCTACAGGCAGAACTGCGAACGCTGCCACCGTGCCATAAGCAGCTCCTCCATCTTCTCCCGAAGCGCCCTCAGCATCTGCAACACTGGGAGTCCCCGCATCCCGTTCAGCGCCAGCCGCTTCTCGCTGGGTCGGCTGTACGGCTCCAGGCGGAGCTGCCTGTGGAGGAGCAGCGGGAGCCTGAATGAGCAGTCGTGTCCCACAGAGAGCACGCGCTGTCTGTCAGGCCAGCAGGCCAGTGAGGAGAACCCTCCAGCCTATCAGGACGCGCTGTACTTCCCAGTGCTCATCGTGCATCGCAACGAAGGCTGCCTCAACCACGACCACCGCTCGCTGCACAGAAATGGCTCCTGTGTAGAAACTTCACTCTGATGACACGAGCTAAAGCCAAGGAAACTCTTCATACATGGACTCTTGTGTCTCTTTAACACAGAGATTAAAAAAAAAGAAAAAAAAAGAGCATTCTCTGAGTTACCACAACAAAGGATTTGTTAACATTTCTAAACATACTGTCACCTGACACAACAGCAATTACAACAAAGTATGTGTGTGGAATTTATCACTCAATACATCAGGGAAAAACAGACCCAATGAGACTGTTGTTTAAAATACAGCGAGGCTTTAAAGGATACTGCCAAAGTGTCATGTGCAGCCCTAAAGAGTCTGTTGAGATTCAGATAACCAATGAAAATCAAGGGCCATCCCATCCTAGTGTAAATGCCATATTTACAGATCTTAGTCACAGACAATTTACAAAGATATGAGTAACATTTCCCGGTATATGAAGCCTGAAATGGGCTTTGACTCAGCAGCAAATTAAAAAATTAAATGGATGCCAAACGAGAAATGGAACGCAAAGATAAGCAACCTTGTCAAAACACACTAACGAGACTAAGTAGTTTTGCTGAAATCAAACACCCTAACCCTCTCATGGCTCTTATCAAAGTGAAGTCAGTACAGTCGACAAATACAGAAATCTGCATGTTAACACATTTTGATCCTGGATGATTTAATGTCTCCATTCAAAGTTAATGCTCATGGAAATCCATTTAAAGAGAAAAAAAAGTGAAAATAAATGTGCGGATAAAACATTCAGTCAGCTGATATGTGCTTGGCTGCAATGACATTAAACTCTGTGGCTCGCCAAATATAGCACAGGAGGAGTTTGAATAATTTAGCAGACGAGGGCTGAAGGACACGAGGATTTAAAACTGATTCATAAACACTTCTTTAAACTGTTCAAACTGTACATTTTGTAAAGCAGTAAAAAAAAACCCTCACTGCACTGCTGAGAAATCAGTGTCAACTCCGCCAGTTTAAAATCTTAAAGATCCATTTAGGTTAGCGTTTGGCAATATTTTCATTGAGCCTACCTCTTTATTTAAGTGCCTAGCATCAACCATTACTGACAAGCACAAGCTGCAATGACTTCTCATCTCCTCTCACTATCCTCCCATTAAAACAAGCAGAAGAACACCCCAAGGTTATTGAAAACATAGGCAAAAATGCACAAGTTGGTAAGAATCAGACACAAAATGCTTTTCAGATTTCTTTTTCACATTACTCACACAGCCAGCCCTGTGCTGCTGCTGCTGCTGCTGCTGCTGATGCATATCAGAGAGACAGCTAGAGAGCTGGCCATCGAAAACACTCGAAATAGGCAGAGGCCTGGATTCACTACTGATAGTGTCAGATTTAATAATATAAAAGGATTACTTTAAAACACTAAAACCTACTTCCTCTCAGCTGAGTGCATGCGGTATCTGATGGGAAATTTACTTTTGCAGCCAAGAACCGAAGCAGTGTTTAATGCAAACAGTGACAAAAGCCAGCCGCGCCGCAACTTTTCAGACAAACATCATCTAATTTTAACTCCCCGCAGCACAACCCATCGCTTAAAGTTTGGTTTATTTCTTCCAGCACTCCTTAATATTTTTGGACAGTCTTTTAGCCACTTGAAGGAATGGAGGTTAAGCATAGAGGACGTCCATAACGACGGATATACATGGATCATACTGCCATTACGGCCATCCCTGAATACTATGAACTTCACCTGTGTTTAGACATTTGGTGTTGAGATTTGCCTTCCCGATAAAGTGACCAATCAGCCATACTCATTACATTCCATGTGTGTTGTTGTGTTTGGAGCTGTGGACTGAGACACAACCCCCTCATAACAGACTGAGTCACGTTTAACTAACAATTTTAACCTGTTTTCACAACTCAAGGTCATCTATGCAACCTCACCCCAAACTCAGGATAGTATTCAGGTCAACGATTCTGCTTGCAACAACATCCCGATACTTCACTCACGTTCTCATCTGCACATAAAGAAGGCGGAGGTGCAGATGCAAACATCTCCGGTCATTGAGTTTCACTTCTGCACTTGCTATTCATCACTTAGTCTGCGTGCAAAGGTCTGGTAAACTGCAACGTTTTAAAGTCGATTTTTGCTGAAATTGATTCCACCATGAAACACAAGAAAAATGCGGTATCTTAGCATGAAAAAGAGGTTATTACCAGAGAAATCTTCCACTAGAAAAAACATCTGCATTATCAAAGAAAACAAAACAACTCTTCAGAATAATACGTCTCATATTACCTCTCTAACAACTTAATGCGTTGGGTTATGAACAGCTTCAGGCTCCTGTATTCAAGATGCTAACACCAAAATCTCACCTGAAATCTTGAGATAGGGGGACATTTATTACAAGTGTTTGAAATTAATTAGTTTAATCACAGAAAAACTGAAGTGTACAAATGGCAAGTTATTATTTTAGGCTCTCTATACATCTCTGTTTTCAATGGTTCCAGTGTGTATGGTAAACTATTCACAGAACAGATGTCAGTGATCTGAGCTAAAATGGCTGGGAATCAATTGAGCTAACAAGTTAATTTTTAGCCCATTCAGATTCTTTACTTACTTATTTTGTAGCTGTGAAGGACTGGATCACAACCGAGCTCGTGCTGGTCAGAAGTCAGAGACTCAAGTGGACTTGCATGACTCAGAGGACAACACAAATAACAGCATGCAGTCTCCACAGGGCATTTAAATGTACCGAAATATCTTTTTTGTTATGTTAATCAAAATGTAGGAGGATGCACTGGATGTCAATGCTAAAGTCACTGTGCCACTCTGAAATCATCACAATCTCTCCTTCATCATCATCATCAAGCCTCTCAGGTGGCTTCACTGTGATATTCATACATAGTCCCGTGTACGAATAGAAAAATGTGTTTACCCGTGAAATGTTTACGCAGCAACAGAAACAAGCTATTTGACCGATTACAATCTAACTGAAAGTTTAAAAGCTATACACTTTTGCTCTATAGATGACTGTTAGAATAACATTTCTGCAAAGAAAGCAGCTATAGCCGTTATCATGTCTTATGAGGTAGATTAGGCTCGTACGATGATTTGTACTCTTTCACTCAATGATGCTTTGGGCCTCATCTTTTTATACTTCCATAAATCTGTGGATTTTTAACATTGTAGAGCAGGATGGCTTTGTACTGTAAATAAATAGAGACAGGAGTGTAGAATGTCAGTCGATGTGGATATTGTGTGCACACATGCACACAAACACACACTTAATGGTAACTGGAGCAGGGACAGATTTGATGTGTTGCTATTAAATGGAGAGAAGCAGAACAGTCCCCCTAAAAAGGCTGTTTTGGGATGGTTTTGTTTCCCTTTAAATACGTTTTTAATCATTTTAGAATACTTTTTTTAAAAATACAAATGCTGTTGGTGTGATTTGACTGCTTTGGGATAAGGTATATCTAAGCATAAACATATGCTTAGTGATTACTAAGGATCTAAATTTAATAAATCAGTATTCTGTCATAGATTTTTCTGCTTTTTGGCTAAATTAGTCCAGAATAACCTCTCTTCAAATGGCTCTGGAGACTGATTTGTGATTTTAGGTGTGACACCTGTGACATACACCTGATTCATGGCTATGACTGTAAAATACATCTGACTGATAATTTTGTTGCCGCCTAGTTCAAGAGTTACACTATTTACCAGTAGATTATAGGTAAAAATAAAACAATGCAAGTCTGTATGTATTCCAACACCATCACGACGTTGCCTTGATGTTACATAAGGACTGAATACCAAACATGTGTATCAAAGTAGAACAAAAAACTCAATAAACTGAAATGCTCACTAAAATATCTGGTCTATTTGTTTAAAAATACACAACAGACATGCCAGAAAGACTATGATCACTGATCTGAGGTCAGCTGATGCAACCAGTGTTGCATGTTTGTGAGCCAAAGGAAACTTTTGATACTGTCAACAAGTGTAGTAAATAGAACAGAAGCAACAGTGTGTTGGTCCATCCCCTCGGTCCCAAGCTCATTGGTTCCTGTTGCTTCATATGAATCAAAACAGGACATATTTATTCACACTTACTCACTGTCTAAAAAGTCTCAGCTGGAAGATTTCTGGAAATGTTACTCGAACTGGAGTAAATGTGCATTGATTGTGTTTTCAGGTGTTGTGATGTGTCCACAGAGCACACAGAAAGGCAATTAAATTCTAAATGTCATCCCTCCCCCTGCTGGCTACGCAAAGTGGGTAGATCCCGATATAAACTTTGCTCAACTTTCAGGAGACTGTTTGAAACAACAACTAATGACAGCGCAGGATACCCATGATTGATACATGACCTGGTCTGCCAGCAACCAATCATCGGCTTCAATCATTATGAATTAAGTAGATATCAGACAACTCATTTGAGATAGTTTAAAGATCTTAATGACATGTCATATCCTACATTTTTCTCACGTTAGAATTAGTGTAGGGCTCACTTACATCTATTGTGTTTTAGACCAAATTTGGTTGAATTTTGCTGCATATTTTCGTTTATTGTGGTTTTAGATGAATACGTTCATCTATTGCAAAGACAGACGGCTGATAAAGATGGGTTTATATTATAAAAACCATCAGTTGGCATTCTCAGTATTCTTCTCTCTTGGGCTTGTTTCTTGTTTTCTAAACTGGTTGTTCCAAACCATTTGGTTAATGATGGAAACTCTCCGCTCTTCGATGTCTGTCAGGTGGATATTGCATTCTGTCACACTGGTGTTATGAGACATCGCCTCCTCCAAAGCGTTTCCTCCAACCTGCACAAATGCAAACACACACACACACATACACCTAAAAGCTCTGCTGATGGCCTCAATAACCTTGAAAAAACATCTCACTGCTAACCTTGCAGTTTGAAATACAGCACACTTTATAAGCTCCCCTTTGCTGGTGCTACCAGTCTTCTGCTGTTTTTTGTAAAACAGACATTTCTATTTCTGAAACCAAGGTCAAAAATATTGATGGTACCGCATGTTGGATTTCTGCTATGTGGGTGATTTTTGATCCTCCGCAGTGTATTCCAGTCAGAGATACAATATGCAGTTAAAATCCGAAGAAGAGAGAGCATGAGAAGGGGGAATTCAGATCTACCTATCTTGGGGAAACAACACTTACTCAGTTTTCCATTATTACATGTTTTCCCACACATATCTATGAATAATTGAAAATCCTAGTACTTTACAGCTGCTCTGTTGACTTCACTGTGCTGTGTCTGCACAGCACAGCACAGTTTGAGAGTTTTTCAAAATAAACCAGCATTCCAAAGCTGACAAATTTAACAAGAAGAAGTAATAAGTGGTTACAGTGAAACCATAACTTAAAATAACAGTTCCACTCTTCCTCTCTGTCAGTTAATTTTTGACATTTTTTAATCTGCATGGCTTTCGGGATAACAGCAAACCTATCTATCTATCTATCTATCTATCTATCTATCTATCTATCTATCTATCTATCTATCATTATTATTATTATTAATAATAATAATAATAATAATATCTTTGCAACTACAAATTCTTTTCTTTCTTTTTTTTTAAATCAATTATCAGTTTTATTGGTGTATAAAATCAAGCACCAGGGCATGCAGACTGTTTCTACAAACATTTGGTCATTCCCAGGAGCTCAGTGAATTCCAAGTGTAATGCAAAGCGTTGAATGCAGTGGTGTAAAGCAAGCCGCCACTGGACTCTAGAGCAGTGGAGATATGTTTCTGGAGTGATGAATCACGTTTCTCCATCTGGCAATCAGATGGATGAGTCTGGCTTTGGCTTCATAGTTCCACTGAAAGGAACTCTTAATACCAAAGACATTTTGGACAATTTTATGCTTCCAACTTTGTGGGAAAAGTTTGGAGATGGCCCCTTCTTGTTCCAACATGACTGTGCACCAGTGTACAAAGCAAGGTCCATAAAGGTCTCGATGAGCGAGTTCAGTGTGGCAGAATTTGAGTGGCCTGCACAGAGTCCTGACCTTAATCTGATAGCTTTGGGATGAAATAGACTGGAGACTGCTAGCTAGACCTTCTTGTCCAACATCAGTGTCTGACCTCACAAATGTGCTTCTGGTAAAATGGTCAAAAATTCCCATAAACACACTATTAAATCTTGTGGAAAGCCTTCCCAGAAGAGTTGAAGCTGCTATAGCACCAAAGGGTGGGCCAACATCATATTAAACCCTATGGATTATGAATGGGACATCACTTAAGTTCATATGCGTGAGAAGGCAGATGAGCGAATACGTTTGGCACTATAGTGTAGCTCAAGGCTTAGTCTCCAATTATAGGAACTCTGAGCACAAAGGGCTCTGTTGGGATAATAATCAAACCAAAAGGTCTTCAAGATATGAAGGGGCATGGTCATTCAGGACTTTGTATGTACTTTGTATGTGCGGACAAGGATTTTAAATTCACTTCTGGATTTAATTAACTAAAAAGGCAGAAACATGATCTTTCTATTCCTGTTAGTGCTTTCTTGAATATACGGTTGTAGGGTTTTAATGGAGATTTTATCTTTGTCAACGCAAATTTCATAGGATGGTTAGGGTGCAGAATTTATACATTTTGGATAAAATGCATTCTGCAGTCTGGAGAAATGCAATCAGTTTTCTTTCAATAATAAAACAGCCACATAATAAGGAATTACAATAGACTACTTTTTCAGCATCTTTCTGAGACAGCATGTTTCTAATTTTAGCAGTTTTTCATGCTGCGAAAAGTAGACTTATGGCTCTCTTACCTCACCCAGCGCGTTGCAGGAGAGATTGATGCTCTTCAGGGTGTTATTCTGTGCTAACACACTAGACAGGGAAAGCGCAGTAAGCCAAGTCACCCCATTGGCTCCCAGTTGCAGGTGAAGTAGGGTTTTGTTGTTCAACAAGGCCTTACAAATAGCCTGACCACCCTCATCATTCAGACGGTTCAGACATAGGTTGAGGGACACAAGAGTTGTGTTCTTGGACAAGGCATGAGCTATAGCCTTGGCCCCAGGGCCGCCAATATTGTTGTCATACAGGTTAAGGATCTCCAGCTTGCTCTTTGTGAGCAATTTGCCGATGGCTCTGGCTCCGCTGTCTCCAATCACGTTGTGAGAAAAATCTAGAGTACGCAGGGAGGGGTGGTCTAAAAGGTACTTCACCAACAAACGGCACTTTTTATCCTCAAGGTGGCTTAGATGGAGCCTAAAGAGCTGAGGAAACAGTAAGAACCTGTGATGGGTCTTTCCAAGCAACACACAAAAAATAACATGCTTACGCATCAGCACCACACGATCAGATAAGTAATGTTTTATGGGTAAACATTGAAAAATTAATCAGGACACCCTCAGAATATGCTTGCCTTCATTTTTAGTGCTACAGGCTCTCAAAGTACAAAGTGGATGCTGGAAATTTGCCACTTTTTAGATCGGATTAAAATTTATTTTTTGGGGGGATGTACCATCATACCATTGTGTTTCTGTTGGATAAGTAGAAGAAAAACAGATGGAATAGATGTTCGGATAGACACTTAAAAACGGACTATCCATACATCCATCCATACATAAAAACAGTTTAAAACTATAATAAGATCAAATTTTTTATCAGCTTTTTTGTTCAGCAAAATTTCTTCTATAATCAACTTTGAGCATTAGTATTGGAATATGAAATAGATAGAGCTTGGTCATTCAGGAGGGGCTCTGAGTAGAGCTGCTACTCTTCCACATTGAAAGTCCAGGTCAGGGGCTTCTGGCATCTGATTAGGATACCTAATGGATGCAGGTGAGGTATTTGGGTGTGCACTAGTAAAAGAAGGTGCCAGGGCAGACCCATTACTCACATTAGAGATTACATCTCTTGGCCTGCTTAAGAATGCCTTGGTGTCCGCCCAGATGAGCTCTGAGCGTCTCTGCTAAGACTTCTACCCCCCGCAGCCAGAACCCAGATAAAAATTAATGGATAGATTGCAAGTATTAAAATATTACAATATTACACAAAATACATTTTTGCATTTTTTTCTGCAGAGATTTTGACATATCCTTTAATGTTGATGCTCAAAGTTGGTCACAGAAAAACAACTGCATTGAGCAACAAGTAGATTTTGACTCCTGAGTGCAACACTTGTCCTGGGTTTTAAAACTGATATTTTGCTGTAGCTTTTGAGCTTTTTTGTTCCAAAAATATCCTGCAGCTATCCTGCAGGATCAAAATGCTGGAAAAAAAATAAGGTACCAAATTTCAACCCAATCCCACTCCTGTTATTTGAGGGCTTGTGCAAATGGAAAAAACGTACATAGAATGGGGATATATTTCTGCACGAAGTCGGGCGGGAGCTTTTTTCAGATAGGATATCTGGAATGGATGCTATGTAATTTAATGCAATACTTACCTTTAATGTCTTACAGGACTTAAGTGCCTTGGCAAGGGACTCACAGTCTCGGTTGGTCATCTCAAACATGCTCCATTCAAAGTTCATACCACATGATTTGACTTTGTACACCAAGTGCAGCTCTTCCAGGTTTGTAAGCTTGTCAAGCAAGATCCTAAAGTCAAAGTGGTCCATACCAGATTTATCATCCTCATTTGCAAGTGTCAGCTCTGATGCTTGCTCCTCATCCTCCGTCTGCGGCTCCTTGACAGGTGGCAGAAGCTGAGCGATGTTTAGCTTCTTGATGTGGTCTTTACAAAGTGTGACCATGTCTAGAACTGTCTTTGGCTCTGTTATGCCTGGAACGAAAAGTTCAATGATGTTCTCCAGCTGCCTTTCAAAAAACATTTGTTTCCACCTTTCGCCGTAATTAGAGACGTCACAAACTTTCCACTTCTGCTCACAGCATCGCTTCCAGTAAACGCCATCTGGGAAAACATTGGCTGCGAAATGCAGAGGCAGGGAAAGGGACACTCTGTTCTGAATGAAGTCCTTCTCACTGGATGTAAGCTCTTCATATACTGGCCTTTCTGCAACAGGTATACATTTTGCAATTAAGTTCCAGCTTTATTACAAGTGAGATTGTAAACTTCTGGATAATAGCGATACTAAAAACCACCTTCAAAGTTGTTCACTATGCACTGGAGACAGAGGTTCGACAAACTAGACACTGTAGCCAGTGACCAGTCTAGATCTTCAGCAATGATCCTCCTCATGTTACTGCAATCTTCACTTTGGATAAGATTAGCCCTGGAGGTTAAAGAGAGGCATTATAATATAGAGTTATGGCACTTAAGTGAAATGTATGGGGAAAATACAGTGCTGTATTTGGCCCCTTCCTTATTTCTAACTTTTTTGCATATTTGTCACATTTACATATTTCGGAACATCAAACTAAGTTTAACATTAGACAAAGATAGCCTGAGTAAATACAAAATGTAGTTTTTAAATGATCATTTCATTTATTAAGGGAAAAAGCTATTTAAATCTATCTGGACCATCACCTTACAAATAGCCTGGTGATGTGAAAAAGTATTTGTCCCTTAAATCTAATACCTGGTTATGCAACCCTTGGAAGCAAGAACTGTTACGAAGCATTTGCAGTAACTGGCAACGAGTCTTTCACATTAGTGTGGATAAATTTGGGATTTAATTTTGGATGAATATTTTCCCAAAAGTCTTGGGGATCATCAAGGTATTTTTTGGCAAAGCCTTTGAGCCTTTGTGTCATTTTTGTTAGCGGGGGTTTTCTCCTTGGAACTCTCCCATGGGTGCCATTTTGCCCAGAATGAGTCGTCACTGTCCTCTTGGAGTAACTTTGCTATGCCGGCAACTCCTGGGAAGGTTCATTGCCATTCCGAGTTTTGTCTATTTGTGGATAATGGCTCTCATCGTGGTTTGTTGGAGTCCCAAAGCCTTAGAAACTGCTTTGTCATTGACTGATAGATCTCAATGACTTTGTTTCTCAACTGCTTTTTTCAATCGTGGCATGGTGTGTTACTTTTTGTGGTCTTTTAGTCTACTACACTGATCACTGCAGTGATCAGTCCTGGGTGTGGATAGAAAATTGAACTCAGCTTTCTGAAAATGTGGTTAAATGAATAATTTAACAAACGGGGTGGCAGGCAGGGCAGGTAGGTTCAAATAGCTTTTTCCCCTTAATAAATAAAATAATAATTTATAAACTGCATCAGCTAAGTTTAAATTCAGTTAACTAACTCACTTACTTTGATTACATTTTGCGATTACGTGCAGTTTTTATTTCCTAACAATGTTCGAATAAAGTTATTACAGTAATTTTACAAAATAAGTGCCAGAAGTGGACTAAATAAATAAATAATGAATAATAAAAATGAATACCTCAATAAATAAATCACACATTTAAAGTTTCCTTCATAGACAGATATTATATTTTCAACTGTGGTTATATGGTGAGTCTAACTAGCTCAGCTATTGGGCTATTGAGTTGCTTTTGAAGTTGGGCAGAAGTTGCTAGCTTCTGGCCAATACGGTATCTTACATAGTTAGCTTAAGAGCATGTAGTCCCACCACTGTTATAGCTATCGAATAAAAACTTCTTCACGGAGCTATTTAATATTTGTTTTATGTCATTTACTTAGATATACACAGCCTAATCCTTGTCGTATACATGCTAACATACCTGCAGTACTGGTTTAGGGTTCATCTGTTCCCATGGGAACGGAACGCAGTGAGTTTACTTTAACGTCTCTGGGAAATTTGAGTTTTTACTCTGAATGTTGACCGATACCTCTATGCACGTATAAACGTAATGTTTATACTGTTTACTGCTGTGTTTAGGGGACAAAAAATAAATACAAAATTTATTAAGACACATGGAAGTACACATTTCACATGGAAATCATTTTCATTTTTGTGAGTCACCAGTATATGTTCGGCAAAAAAAAAAATTCCGAGTTTCATGGAATGAAACAGTTTTTCTCAAATACACAACACAGACAATGACAAGCTATAGTATTACTACTGCCACGACTACTTCTACCGCTACTATCACTACTACTACTAATATTAATAATAATAACAATAAGCTGTAGAAAGAGAAGAAGAGTACAATCATAAGTTGCTTAATTTGGGAATCAAAGCTACCTGGAACAGATCGCATGTTTAAATAACATCCAGTATTTATACAACCACAGCTTTATTTTCACAGAGAAACGAGTGCTTTGTGTTTAGGTTTGCATCTGAGGAAGCAGTGATCATGCTGTGAAACACTCAGATGCCACCAAACTGCCAGATGGACCTTGGGTCTGGACCATGGGCCTTTTGGAAAAGAGCACACTGGAGTGGATCCATCTGTCTCACAAGCAACACAAAACAGGTGCACGGCTACTGTGTAGGAGGTGAGAAATCTGTAAATATCACCTTAAGAGACTCATGGTTGTTATTAAGCAAAACATCATTTAAAGCCAAGTTATTTTGCATGGATAGAGATGGAGTCAGAAACTTTAGAGTCGGCTGTAGGAGCTAATTGCACTGAGAGAATGAGATGTTGGAATTTGACACCACTGTTATCACATAAGCCACAAATTACACTTAGAGCATTTTTTCATAGTCTGAAAAGCATTGTAGCATTGTAAAGACGGAACGAGAGTGTGTAGCCTTGCTGCATTGATGCAGTGGAAAGATGTAACACTTAATTTCATACATTTGTGTGAATCTTTGCTTTAAAGTGCCCGAATCAAATACCAAGTAGATGCAGGATAAATTTGTTCCTTGAATTAATCAGTTGTGGACTTTATCAGCTTTCATCAGTTGTGTAACATTCAAGCATGGATGAAAGCAGGTACATGATGCTGCAATCCTGACTCTGCTCCCCATATGCTTGGGCAGAGAGAGCGTGACTGAGTAACAGTTAGATAGCTGTTACTGGCATCGTGAGGTTGCTTCCAGGAGTCGGATGGCGGCTCGGATGGAGGAACGAGAAGCTCCAACTGTAGCCCCGAGGCAGTCCATCACTGTCGTCCTCGTGTAACGCGGTCTGACAGACACACGCGTCCCTCGTACTCCGGCTTTAATGGACTGGCATGACATCAGGCATCCACAGCACAGAAGGCAAACTCACTCTGTAGGCTGCTGTCCCAGTGCTCTCTGTGGAGTGAATCACAGTGTTCGAAGGGAGGGGTTGTTACTGCACCACATAAGAGGTGCACATGTTTACTGATCAGAGTGGCATCTCTGATGTTTTGGCATGAAGCAAACAAGAGAAATGAGAAAAACAAAAAACATTTCCAATAATTTATTAAAATTGTAATAAACAAGGCCAAAATTAAAAGTAAAGAGTGTATGAGCAAGTTAGGCTTTTGTAAGTACGTTTTTTATTATTACTTTTAACTCTTAGCTCTGTGATGACAGTGAAGAGTGGCGTCCCTAATGTTTATCTTATGGACACAGTTCTGGCTATGAGCATAGAAGCCCCACCCACCAGCTATTCAACCCTACTGTTTGCCAGAGGTATCGAATCAGAAGAAGGAAAAGAAAGAATAACATGCGTGGGTACTTTTATTTCTACTTTCTGGTAATGTATTGACCATCCAAGCATTGGGCAATGTAAGTATTGTATTTTTAAGATATAATAATAATAATTTAAGAATGTGTGAATATTTACATCGGAATCGACCTATTTCCCCTAACAAATAGTGCAGCGCGGCAGGATATTTGCTTATACATCTTCCTGAATAATTGCTGTTTCTCAGGGATAATAAGTGATTTAGTTCAGGAGCATTAGATAGATGCAGTGATTATAGTGCAATTAAGACCTCAACCAAAGCCAGGCCATGGAGTTAACACAGGATCAAAGCTGCCTGTCTGCAGTCTGAGGACTGTGTGCATTAGCACCGGAGCAGCCGGTGCCATCTCTCTTTCATTTTCTTTCAGATCCCAAGGAGCTGTTGCATTAGTTGCCAGGCAACAGAGCGTGTGTCTAATTACTAAAAGATAGAAGGATTTAGCAAAATAAAGTGCTTCTTTCCAAGATGGAAATCTATTTTTAAATGTGACGCCCACCGCTGGTAGATTTAGAAGTGTAACATTGTGAAGTAACTCATGATCTCATGATCTTTTTCAGATGACAACTCTAATAGTCAAGGGGCATGATGACAATAAAGCCTTTTGGAAGTGGTGCCCTTTAAATATCGCCCTGTGCACTTCAACAGCCCAAGTAAACATCCTAGTTTTTAAAAAAAGAAACATAATCTCAGCAACTATGAATCATGCGAAGCTACTGAAAATTCCCACACTATGTTAAGACTTGAAGTCATTCAGTTGTTTGTTTATATGAGGCTGAAGCAGTGAGAGCTGAGGTAAACTGCGGCGTGCTGCCAGAGTTTTCTGTAAGCCTCTCAGCTCCACAGCCTGTCTGCAAGGCAGGGCGACTCCCAGGTGACTCAGGGCATGAATTGAAGGCAGGGAGCCACAGAAAACAAATGACAGTATGTTGTTTTAAAAACATGTTTGCCTTTATTTTTTCTAACACACCGAGACTTGTTAGTTTTGTTAACCTATTAAATGCAGGAGGATGGTTTCCAACTGAAGAACAAAAGGCTTAATGGATTTATGCTAGTTAACCAGCATTAATGTGCTTTTACCTCTTTTTCTTTTAATGGAAAAACAAACTGAACCAACAAAGCTGACGAAGGAGATTATGTTTGATCTCAACACTTCTATATAAGATTCAGGTTACTGGGGTTCAGTTAGCAGATCTTCTCCTGATTTCTAATCCCTGACTCACAGCCAGAAACCATGGCAGGCTATAATAAATGAGAGTAGCTCTGGAAAGTGTTACTATTACAGCATTACCACATTATAAACTGTGCTGCAGCCCATCAGCATAGAAATATTTCATCATAGGAGATTTATATCCATCCTATATATCCATTCTCTTCCCCTTATCCAATTCAGGGTCACAGGGGGCTGGACTCTATCCCACTTGAAAGGCAGGGTCCTGATAGGTTGTCAGCCAATCCCAAGGCTAAGATAGAGAGACAGACAATCATTCACAGTCAGCCAATTAAGATAACATGCATTTCTTTGGACAGGGGGAGGAAGCCGGAGTACCCATAAAGAAGCCAGGCAGGCACAGGGGGATCATACAAGATGGATTTGGACCCGGGATCTTCTTGCTGTGATGTTGGTCTCCTAACTGCAGTTTTTTCTTTTTCTGTTTTTAATAATTAATTTTTTTCTAAATAACTTAATAACACCACAGTATTTTTTTTGTCATTATGTTGTGAATAGTTTTTTTTGAATGTGAATGCTCCATCTGCCTATCACTTTGCTGCTGGACCACCTGAATTTCCCCAATGAGGGACAATAAGGGATATTTCTATTCTATTCTAATCTAATTAAACATCCCTTTTCCAAAGCATAAAAGAGCCACTAGATCCCCTTTTTCTGCCTGTATCTGCTTTTGATAACACAATAGTTGTCTGGTCATAAGGGACTGATGTTGCTGTGGTACCAGCTTTAAACATTTGTTGTTTAAACACATTGTTTGAACTGTGAGGCTGTTTGCGAATGTAACTCAACACCAAGGTGACGACTTTCAAAACACAGCAGAATTTTTAGTTACCTGGGCCAGTGAATGTTAAAGAAGTAAAACATGTATCACTAAACACACGCAGTACACCTGTAGCTATTGGTTGAGCTCTAAATTTGCAAGTTTTTGGTCAATAATGGACGAATCAAAATACTTAAGGAAAAATTAGAGGATTACCCTTAGTGCTGGTGGCACCATATAAAAAGACAAATCACTATAGTTAAAGTATTAAGCATGGCTAGTACTGAGTCCCAGAAAACATTCTAGTAGGATTTCTGTGGCAGTGACAAAAGTTTGAATTCCCAGGTTTACTTGAAATATAAGGAATCAGAAATTGAACTTGAAATGCATATGAATAAACTTTATTCATTTAATTGAAAATAAAGACAACACAAATTATTATTTTACAAAAAAAAACCAACTAAACATAAACCTCACTGGACCAAACTTTGCATCCTCTATCCTAAATGTCCTGGGAACATTCCACAGAAAGGCAAAACTCAACAGCAGAAAAGTCTAATTCCATATTACAGCCCAGAGGAGAAAAAGGGGCTAATCCTCATCTTCATCAGAACTGTCATCAGAGTATCCGCTGTACGGAGAGCTGGACTCCAAATGGATGCTACTGTCCGTATCCACAGACAACACGGAGCTGAGGCTGCTATCTATGGACACCATGCTGCTATCGCTGTTGCTGTCGCTGTTGCTGTCGCTGCTACTGTCATCATCAGGGATCACCATCACCTCTGCAGATTCAGCTGCTATGAAACACAAAAAGGCAAAAAGTTGCTTTTTGCAAACATTTCAAGGGGGACTCTCAAGCTCTTTATCAGACTTTAAAAAGATGAGATCAGCGTTGCACTGTCTTTCAAATTGGAAACAAACCTGATGAAAACTAAAACCACCAACATCAGGACCAGAAGATGCTCATTTTCACCACCACTATATCGCACATTAATAGACTAACTCAACTATACATAATGTTGTAGCTCCTTCTGTAGGAAAGCTTAATTTTTTTGCAATTTTAATACAGAGAAAATGCTTCATTGTGCTGCCATCTTGTGTTTGAAAAATCCACCTCTCCTCATCACAACCCCACCTGGTGCTATAGGGTGATGATTTGGGGTTGTTTTAGAGCTACGGGACCTGGGCACCCTGCAGTCTTTGAGTCGACCATGAATCCTCCGTGTACCAAGGCAATCGAGAGTGAAATGTGAAGCCATTTTTTGACAGCTAATGCTTGGCTGAAACTGAGTCATGCAACAAGCAATGATCACAAGCACAGCAGCAAACTACAACAAAGTGTATGTGAAAAAGAACAGTTAAGGTGCAATTGCCCAAAGTCCAAACCTAAACAACTGAAATGTTGCAGTGGGGCATTAAGAGAGTTTTGGATAAACAAATACCCACGAACCTCAATAAACTTAAGCAACACTGTAAAGAAGAGTGGGCCAAAATTCCTCCACAATGTGAGAGACTGAAAGTCTTACAGAAAATGGCTACTTTAAGTTATTGCTGCTAAATGACTACAAGCTATAAGCTACTGAATCATGGGGTACACTTAGTTTTTCATAGGACTGAACAAAGTTTTATTTTTCACTATGACCTAAAAAGTGACATCAGCGTATAAATCCACAGACACCCACAGATGACACACTACTGAACTCCTCCCCGTTGAATAAGCCGACTGACTCTGTTACTGGACTCAACAGCATCAAGGAAACATTTCACTGCTTTCCACTGACCTGATCTGATGACTTCATGGTCAACAGCTCGCTTATCTGAAACAAGGAAAACTTACTCTGAGTGGTTTGTGTTTGTAAGTGAAAGCAGACGTCGTAATGCCACGCATGCATCTCTGACTGTATTTGATGTAGGACACCACTGTTAACGCACCTCTCACCTTTCCTCTCAGAGATGAGGGTCTGCCGCCTCGCCTTCATGTCCAGGCTCAGGTTTTCCACCATACGGTCGATGCAGTTGTCCAGCGCCAGACAGCGGGTCTGAGACTGGATGGCCTGCCGGCAGATGGGACACTCATCTTTCTTTTTGCGCCACTGATTGATGCAGTAACAGCAGAAGCTATGAGCGCAGTTCAGAATGACGGCCTGCGGGGGATCAACCAAGGTTGATGACATTTAGAGGCGTCTAGTATACAAATCAGCTCAAAGACAAAACAACGTATAATAAGTTTCATAATAATTGCTTTTAAACTGTAATCAGCGCTACCTCAATGAAGAGCTCTGAGCAGATGATGCACTGAAGCTCGTTCTCCAGCACTTCGGTCACTTGTGTAACTACTTCCTCTTTTTGGGCTCTTGCCTTTTCCTTTTCCTCCTGTAACAGATGAAATGGAGTGAAGCCGCGAAAGCAAAAGCAGGTGGAAATATGTGAAGGGAAAAAATAAATACATTAATTAAATATACCTTTGTCACCTCCAACTCCTTGTTTTTGGCCAAGAGAATCTCTTCAAAGCCTTGTCGGGAGAGCGCAAGTTCACCTATCACTTTCTTTTGCTAAGGGTTTGTGGAAAACAAATTCACATATTAAAACATATTCTGCTTTACCAAAATGCAAGAACTCTAAATTAAAACAGCTACTGCACACAAATTAGTTTGATCCTACATACTTCTTGCAGGGCCTCTTCAAGCTGCTTTTTTAAAAGCTCCTCTTGTTGCTGTGTTTTCTGCTCCTACAAGCATAAAAAGGTGAAAGACAATATTTTGAGTCTTGCAATTATTTATGCAAAAATTGTATTCTTTGGATTATAGGTGCAAAAGTATTGGGTCTACACTGCTTAATCTTTGGTATTTGTGAAAGAATGGACCTTTCAAGAGAGCTCACTGAATTTGAGCGTGGTGCTGTAATAGAACGGCACCATTGCAACAAGTCAAGTTGGATTTCTTTGTACAGCACCATTCAGACACGAGGAAATTCAGAGCATTTTGCAGAGGAATAGAAAGACACATAACCCCCCCATATGAATACATACTCACATACAATCATGATAAAATATAATAACACTAATAACAGTGGAAAAAACATCCAAGACTAGTTTTTGTCCATCTGCTGTAGAACTGCTGATCACCATGAAACATGCTGAAAGCGTATCAGCATAACATCCCAATATCTGTGCATCTACTTTCACACAGAGGCATGTAACAATGTTACAGGTAGCACAACATTTTCCAGTGTCTATCATTCGTGCTTTGGGTGAACTGCTCTCATCCGTGAAAAGGAGAGACCTGCCAATTCTGGTATTCTATAGCTAATCCCATTCGGGCACCGCAGTGCAGGGCAGTGAGCACAGGCCCCAGCGGAGGACGTCAGCCCCTCAGGCCACCCTTATGAGTCTGTTTCTGACTGTTTGGTCAGAGACATTCACACCAGAGGCCTGCTGGCTGTCAAATAACTAAAATTTAATAACAGACGTGATTTAAAATAGCAGCTTACAAACCAGTGCCAATCAAGCATGAACTGTCACTTGTAGGAGCTTTTAAAAAGAAAGTAACAACAAGACAACAAACAGAGGCTATTTTTAAAATGGGTGCTAATGAAGGAAATCCTGTACATAAAAGACACTACAACAAAACAAAACAAAAAACAACTCACCTCTAGCAGCCTTTTAGTCTCACTAAAAGACTTCTCTAATGTCTCCATCCTGTGCATTTTAGCTCTGAGTGTATCTAGCTGACCCCGCAGCTCCCTGACCTGCTCCTCTCTCAGCGGGTCAGCCTGTTGGGGCTTCCCCTCCAGGGAGGCGACCTGCCTCTGGGTGTCATCCACCTGCTCCCTTAAGAGCAGAATGTTCTGACTGTACCTGCAGACAATAAACAAGGAAAACAAAACTTCAGAGAAGTATTTTTCACTCACTCTTTTATTACTGGGTACATTTGTTTCTTATCTTGCTGTTACTCTGGCTTACATTTGCAAGTTGTCCAAGTCACGGGTAGCGCTGGAGCCATCTGAAGGTCGTTCTGCTCGACGGTCATCTCTGCCAGGTCTGGTTCCCTCTGGCTTTGTGTGACTGAGTCGCTGCTGACCTTTTAGCGGAGATAAAGGGCAGGGCACTGCCAAGGACTTGTCTGCAGAAGAGCAGCGGTAGAGTTTGGGCTTCGAGGTAGATGGCTCCACTTCTTCCATGGTCAATTTCCTCTTGGGCTTCTTGGATATGTGGGCAGATTTTGAAGTTACTCGCTCTACCAGCTTCTTTGCCAGGAAGCGTTTAATGTCTCTGAGGGGCTCCTGGACGAGGACATAGTCAAACTCTGCTTTGTTTCCAATTACAGGAACTCCAAGCTGTATGGAGTCTCCGAGCCTGAGCTGATGGGCTTCATCGGAAGGCAGACGAGTTCCATTCACCCACACACCATTGAGACTCTGAGGAAAAAAAAAACAAAAACAGAACCAATATAATACATTGGTACAGAAACATACTTAAAACTGAATTAACTTGAGAATTTAAATGTACTTTAAAATCACAAATGCCCAAACTTAAGCTCAGACATATTGCCATTTGCTGGAAATAACAGGACTGTAAAAAGGCATTTATGGATAAATACAAACTCATCACACGGCCACACATGCAAATATTAAGTGACCCACTAAATTTCATGGACTTCATGGACTTTGTAGCATCTGGTGTGACCCAGAGCCGTATCCCAGCTGGGAGACAGAAGTCATTTCCATGTGGTGGCATGACAGAGGTGGTCGACAGATGTCACGAAGGTACTGTGGATTGTTTGTAGTCCATGTGTCTTGTACAGGATGTTCACACAACAAGCCTACACTACTTAAACATCCTGTCTCCAAGACATTTACACATGGTGGAGAGTAAACGGTTTAAGGATATTTCCTCACACCGAAACAATTTCAGGAGCCGTCTCAGCAGGTGATTCCTCTCCTTCGTGTCCAGGACACTGAAACTCTTTTCAAACATGCAACATTTTACAATGATGTCATTCTGCCGTTCAGACTGCAGGTCATGTCCAGGTTAACGTTCCCCACCACAGCTTCATTCAGAGACACATACAAAAGGGATGGGCACAGAGCCATGGTAAGCATGTGATTTTCACAACATGTCCCAGATTAATACAATGAAGATTTCTGCAACTTGCAGTACCAGTTATATTTTGACAGCTGCTTAGCTGCTGCTAAAAATATAAAACTGAGATGCTGTGTAAACACAGGTACACAGTATCATTCTGTGTTAGAGGCTGATTGATCCAGTCTGTCTTGTGCCACATGAGTTAATGTTTTCAGCTCTCCTCCGAGAGGCTCATAGGTAGATCCTGTAGCGGTTTGATGCTGAAGGAACGTAATAGACACAAAGGAAAAGACACGGCTGGAGGCAACAATCCGGCTTCAGCTTCCGTCAAACTTCTTTCAAACCCAGATTAAAGCTGTTACCGATAAGCCCCATTAATGTGACCCATAATAAACTCAATGTGATGAGGGAGGTATTTAATAGACATTTCAGTCTGTAGCTGGTGTGAAATAGTAATGGCAAAGCAAATAACGGGAAGCCGTTATTATGGAACGGTATGCTTGGCCTGTATCTTTCCATCCAGGTATAGCTCCTGGGCCAAATCTGGTTTGGTTGTCCCTTACCAGCCTGAATAAGATCAATGGAAAATTTAAAATGCAAATAAATATACTTCATGCAGTTTGGCCCACTTCAGCCACCTTTCACTGTTTGATAAACTCCCCATCAGATAAAGGCTTGGCATTTTGGGGAAATCACAATACATCGTTGTTGCTTTTATTTAGGTGACTGCTTCTTCTTCTTTCTTTTTTTTAAATCTATGTACTTACGTGAGAGTATGCAAATGCAGCATCACTGTAAAATGTGTTTCAACCCACGTCTATGACAGATTTGAGCTTGCTAGTGCTGAAAGATACATGTAAAGTTTTTAACGAGATGTTGGCTTCTAAGTTTTTATTTACTGAAGTCAGTGGTAAAGTCGGTGCTTGGTTTGTGGAGAGCAGATTGCTGTGTTTAGGTTCAGGTTGCATCACTATTACGAGACTAAACACACAGAAAAATTCAAGAACTTGACTGATGTAGCACAAGAACGGATGTATGAACGTCTGCTAGCAAAGCTGCAAAAGCAACAAGGACTTATTTATTTTTTTTAATCAAGCTTCATGCAGGGATAGCGCAATCAAGACCAGCTTTGTGATTTCCCACAAAAAGTAAACAGTAAGCCATTCTCTGCTGTGCTAATATGCTGTGAGAAAAATGAAACATTTGAAAATGCGCCCCTTTCAGATTAACCACAACAAGATGGGTTCAGGGAACTGTGGAGGGGGGGGGGGGGGAGGGGGGGGGGGGGGGGGGGCACAGAGCAGTTACTAATTTTTGTACATGAGATTACCAAAGACTACATAGTTGAGTTCAGAAAGCAAAATGAAAGCAAGTATGACAGAGAGTGATTTATTCATGAACTGCATGCTCGGATAGGCTGAGGCTGAAATGGAACAAACCGACAGGTGTTACAACCGAGAGCTGTCCAAACCTGACAGAGAGAAATTTTGGACTTTTTAAGCAGATCCCAGATAAAGACACTGAAATGAACCCATAACTGGAACTGGTATTTTTCCATTGTATTGTACACCAGGATGTGTTGCATAAGTCAGTGCTAAAAATGAACACATTACTGATGCTTGTTGCACTTTTGATTCCCTACTGCAGAGAACTTCAAGTCAGTATCACCGCTGGATTTGAATTCTTTTCTCAAAAAGGAGAACTTTCAACACATAAGGAGGCATGCACAGAAGATGTTGGTCCTCTTTGAGTCTAAATTCATACGTAAACAGACATTCTCATTAATGAAGTTTATCAAATCCCACCTTAGTGCTGACAGTGAACCGGACTTTAACACACTTGTTAAAGGCCAAAACAGACTAGATTTCATTCACTGAGCAAGGAAGAAAAAGGCAAAACTGCAGATGAAGTAATTTAAACTACAAGTAAAATACCATAGCATGGAAATTTTGCATAAGGATGCACACTGTCTTAACAATCTTTGGGGAAATGTTCATTAAATAGTAATGATAAAATATTGGCGCTTTAACTTAATCTATTTCACATTTTCATTGCCTAAAATCTAATGTGATTTGATGTTGCTGTTGAAGGTCCTGAACCTTTGGCCTACTGCATTTTAGTGTACCTCAGAACATAAAACAGTATATGATTAGTATGGTATTGATGTCCACCTTTCATCTTATGTTTCTAGAGTTATAAGGGTTTGACACTTTTGCTATTTGTCTATGTATAATTTGTAGTATCTGTTGCACAGTTTGACTTGTTGCAATACTTATTTTGTCGCCATTATATAAAGATGTGCGTGACAAATATATACCATGAAATGATATACAGAATAACATAAACTTCCTATAACACAAATGGGCAAACTTGACATTCCCCGACATCCTTTTTTGGTGATGAACACATAAATACATAAAAAAGTTGACAATGCTGATGCTCAAGTGTATTTATAGCTTTATGTCACAGTAAACCAGACTGACTCAAAACTTCACCAAATTCCAACATAATATTTGTGGGTTTTAAAATATGGACCCATTCTTAGCTTTTAGATCTTCCCAAACTAATGGGATTTGGCATAATTTAGTAATATACGCATCATGTTTTAATTTCGTGTGGCTCTATTTACTTTATCCACGTCAGCATGCCTCCCTTAGAGAAAGTGCTGCCCATCCCTGCACAGGACTTGTACTAAAGACCTCTAGCACAGCCTTTAAATATATTTCACAATAAAGCTCGTTATCACCTTCTTGTCTGTCACTGTCCAGTGGCCGTCTTCACTTTGCTTGAAAGTGCAGTGCAGTCTGGAGACCATCAGGGGACAGGTTGGAGACAGTAGTTGGTAGGTTACATCCACACCACGTCCAATGGTGATCTGCACAGCCAAAAATAAACACGTTAGTTAGCTCCACTCTGCATCTCTCCAGTTCTATAAAAACGGACAGGGACACTCTTCAGCTTAAAACAATTCTAAATTATTAACCATAAATTGGGGGTAATGTTCCCCCTATATGTTAACTGGAATCTGCCGTGAACTTGAGCAAGCTTCATGTTAGTATAAATATAGCACGTTAGCTAACATTAGCAAGCTGCACCTCTGTGTTTTCGAACAAGCGAAGCCAGTCTGAGTTTCTCCCGACTCTCATCAGACAAAAAACCTCCGAGTCCGGATATTCATCGTCTTCAACCGCACAGCAATCCGCCGCCGTCTCTTTATCCATCTTATCTCATTATGTCAGCGGCCAAGTAGTCCGAAAGGACACCACTAGCTGCGCTGCTTCAGCTCCTCCGCCACATCCCGACTGGGAGAAACCGGAAGACATTTCATTTTCTTTCAAAATAAAGGCCACAGATGCGCTTCAACGCTTATCTTTGGACAGCCCATGAATCACTTTGATCCCTCTAAAATCATTTAGTTTTTTTATTAATTCAAAATTTATTCAGCTTTTGCAAACCCAAAGTAGAAATATTACGGTGTCCATGAACATATTACAGTAGGGACAAAACAAGACGTAGAGTTTTACGTGCGGGAAACGTTTCGTCACTCATTCAAGTAACTTCAGTCTTAGCTGACTGCAGGTTTCATTCTAAACAGTGTATTCACATAATGCATTATGCGAATATACTGTTTATAGAGTTGCTACAGTCCTACATATAATAAGTTTGTGTTCGTTAGCTTGCATTTTGTATTGCCTTAAGACACTGTAGACGTCTATAATTTCTTCTGTTTTGATCTCTTTTGGTAAGCACATTGAGTATAAGTGTAAGGAATGGTGCTATATAAATAAAAGTGACACTGACACTGATATTACACAGTCACAGTGATATTGTATTTTATTATAAATATTATTTGTTTTTGTTTTTCGTTGGAGCTTGTGTTTACTGTTTTTTAACATTAAAAACAGTGTAGTGAAAGATGCTTATACCTAAAAAAAAAAAAAAAAGTGGAGAATACAACAAAAAAAAACCAAACAGCCAAACATGAACACTGTTACTTTGCAGTATTTTAACTGTAGTACTGCTTCATAGCTGTTGCTGGTGTATAGAGTTGTTAAAAATCCCTGCACCTTTAAATAAAATAGCTCTTCTTTCTCCCCGCAGGACCTAAACCTCAAACGCGCCGCGGTGCTCTTCGTCCATTCGGGCGACCCCGAGTCCCGAAACGCGCGCACCCCGAGCTCCAGGCGGGACTTCCTTTCTCCTGCGGATGCGCTGATATTAGGGTGAGCAGGCAGAAAGGGCTTGGTCGGAGTGTCACCGGTCTATCCGCGCGCCTCTGGACAGCAGATGACCTGGCCGACGACTCCGCTGCCGCTGAAGCCCCGTAGATGAATCTCCTCCTCGGCTATGCTGCCCTGAGAGCGCCGGGAGTATCCGCCCCGCCAACATGTCTGATGTCAACAAGACTATTCAGAAATGGCACGCCAGTTTTAAGAAAGGCACAGACTTTGACTCGTGGGGACAATTAGTGGAGGCTATAGATGAGTACCAAATGTAAGTTGCATTCAACATGTGTGTCCTGTGTGTCCACAGCGCTGGTTTAACCCGAACGCAGTCCGGGCGCTGTGCTTCTTCTTCTTTTTTTTATTATTATTTTTCCCTTCTCTGGGTCGCCTGTCCCTAAAATCTGCAGGGAAACATGTAGGAGACAGTAGGTGCAAGAAGTTAGCCCGTGTGCTGTCAGTCAGCTCTCGGAGCAGTAAATAAACCCTACCATCCATGACGTGATGTGGCAGTTGTTGCAGTGGGGAGCAGATGTTGTTGCCTGATGCATCCTAGCTCCGTCCACAGCAGCACTTTAGAGTTTAAGGGAGAGTCCGTCCATGTAGCCTGTCATGGAAAATCGGTCGGAGCTGCGAGCAGTCTGTTTCATTATGTGTCATGCAATGCAGAAACGGGCCAGTATTCCTCAGAGTGTTGGGAAACAGTCAGCCACACCCTCTCATTGTTATGGGTGGGTTTCATCTGCTGAGTGAGGAATGGTTTCTGCTTCTCAGACCAGATCTTTGTCTTTGCAATTTCCTTAAAATGCGCCCAGCTTCTCTCCCAGTTAATAGTTTATTTAAAACTGCACTAACAATGCAAAAATCTAGATCCCTGCAGCGGCTTCTACTGTCCGCAGGGGGGCGCACAGACACACACCTTACCTTATAGGAGTCTTGCAGGGTCTTGCAGTGAATCATTAACGCGTCTAACTGTGTTTCATGTGGGTTCGTTTAGTTTGGCAAGACAACTGCAAAAAGAAGTCCAGTCAACAAATTCATCAGACTTCACCGAAGAGCAGAAGGTAATCATTACATCCGTCTGCAGCTTCTGCACCGGAGTGTCTGTCACTTTACTTAAACTAACGAGTGTTTTTTTTTTTTCTTTTAAAGAAAACTCTGGCAAAGATTGCAACATGTCTGGAGATGAGAAGTGCCAGTTTGCAGGTTTGTATAGGAGTCTGCATGATTAGTAGCTACAAAAAGGAGGCCATGTCCAGGTTTTCAGAGATGCTGAGGTCATCGTTATTATATAAAAGTAAAATTTGAGCATCAGCAGTTTTACTTATGCATATAACAATTTTGAAAGTGGTCTTGAGCAATAGTTCTCCAGGCTTTCTGAAGGTCTTTCAAAGTTTGTCTTTGGACATTGGCCAATGGTCAGGTCCACTCCTTGTACCTGACCATTTCCAAAGGGAAGTTTTTCCTTGTTAAGTCACTTAACACTAACCTGTGACTCATTCAAGCATAAAAAGGCACCTAATTCAAGGGATAAAACGGTCTTGTATCTACACATAACAGGCAACTTAGCAAAGAAACGATTTAAAATGTTATCTTTAGACATTTTGAGTTTTAAAAGGCGTAAAATTGTGTTTGTTGGACTAAGTGATTCCCAAAGAGCTATTAACTGAAAAGGTGTCCTTAAAAATAAAATAAGGAAAAGTGTCAAGTATAGAAGAAAAGAAGTGGCAGGCCTAAAATACAAAACAGTACTTCAAAGCCTTAAGAAACAGGAAAAAAATCCAGCAAAAACCCGACACACAGATCTGAGAGATCCATCTGACCCTTCAGCTGAGCCATGTACTGTTCAACAAAGCCTCATCAGAAATGGTCTCAGTGGAAGGGTGGCTGTCAGGAAGGCGTTCTTAAGGAAAGGAAACGGGGAGAAAAGGCTGAGGGATGCCAAATTAAACAAGAACTGGACTCGAAATCAGTGCCAAAAGGTTTTATGGAGTGATGAATCCAAGTTTGACATTTTTGGTTCAAATCATCATCGGTAAGTATAGAAGGGGTCAGGAGAGAGGTGTAGCGGTGGGTGTCTACACCCATCTGTAAAACCTTGTAATGATTTGGGGCTGTGTTTCTGCCAGTGTGTGTTAGGGATCTTGTTAAAATCGATGGAATAAGAACACAGAACAATCAGATTCTGGTCCGTCCAGAAAGTGTTTGATAATGGCTTTATTTTTCAGCCCAAACACACTGCCAATGCAGGAAAAGTATTCCTGAATAGAGAAACGCACAAAGAGTCACTGTCAGTCATGGATTGACCTCCCCTGAGCCTGAACCTCAACATTAATGTGAGATAAGTGTGAGATCGTCTCACATTGAACAGAAGACGACCAACTTCCAAGAAAGAGCTGTAAATGTCATTCAAGAAGCCTGGAGAGCTATTTCTGAAGACTACCCAAAGAAACCATAAGAAAGCTTGACTAAGAGACTTCAGTTCATGATGAATAAAAGTGATCATAAATCTTGACTTTCAAGCTCGTTAGAGTTGTTTTTGCCTTGTATGCTGTATGTTTACACACTTTTCTATTTCCCATTATGAATAAATTAGGGATGGTTCAAGACTTTTGCACAGCGCGATTAAAAAAATTACATTATTTCCTGAGGAAAAACAAATACTGAACATATCCTTTGTCTGGGTTTCTTCAGTGCACTCAGTCAAAGGAAGAGTTCAACTTAGAAGACCTGAAGAAACTGGAAACCAGTAAGTGTATGACTGGAGTTTTTCCTGGCTCGAAATGGGCCTCTAAAGGGCGACTCTGCAGAAAAACATGATTGGTGTGTGTACAGTAAAGGTGTTGAAACTGTGTGGCCTTATTTGACAGAACTCTACATGCATTTCTGGGCATGTTGCAAACAAATGTTTATTACACTTTAGTAAATGAAAGATGAATTTAAAATGTTGATCTGGTGATTTTTTTTTTTTCCTTTTGCTCTGGCCTGTGGAAACAATTTCTCTATGAAGGAAAAACCCTGATGGACAATTTACTGGATATTCTGACATGTTTTAATAGTGATGTAATCAACTCAACTCCTTTTTCTTCAACAGTAATTAAAAATCTACTCACCTACAACAAAGAGTTTCCATTCGATGTTCAGCCGGTGCCGTTGAGGTAAAAATCCATCACTGTTGTTATTACTGCTTTGGGCTCATGCTTCATGTGTCATTGTGTTACTTAACATTACTGGATTTACAGATTTTTGTGAATTAATACAATAAAAGAATAACTAATAGATCAACATGAGTCATGTGATCACACACAAGCGTTGATAATTTTATCTTCAGGTCTCTAAAAAAAAAAGTGTGTCTGTGAAGCTTTAAATATTTTCCTTACAGGGATATGTAAACTTTATCAGTCCAATGAATCAGGTGTTGGGGGGGGGGGGGGGCGTTTGTGTTCCTTGCCATCAGGAAAATCTTTGCTCCAGGTGAAGAGGAGAACCTCGAGCTGGAAGAGGAGGAGGATGCCACAGCAGGAGCAGGTTCAACAGAAGCTTTTCCACCACGAGCTCCTGGTGTGTTACATCTGTTTATCACCTGCTTGAGTTCACATGTCATTGTTACATGTTGTCATGTTTTGGAGGGTTGCTTGACCGTGTGTTTTTTTTTTTTTTTTTTTTGTCTTTTCTGTTGGTACCGTGCATGGCTTCACCGCTCATTCCTGCCTGCTTCATTAGCAGCTTTGCAAGGTACAGCTTATGAATGAAAGGCGTCTGAATCTGTCCTCTATTGCATGACTGTGAATAATCCTGCCTCATTCAGAGTTAATTTTGGAACTAGATGCGTATATGTGACTGGAAGGTGAAGTTAATGATTTACTCTTTCACCAACAGAAAGCTTTTCCACTGATCAAGGTAGCCTGATTCCATCAGCTTTGGCCAAATAGTTTTTTCCAGAGCTCATTTATTAAAATCAGAAATATTTCCTTTATTAGAGTAAAGTACTTTATGGTAAATGTGATGATTTGGCTCTGAGATAATTTCTGTCCTCAGAGGATGTGTTATACCCAACCTAACATCTCCTTGTTCCATCATCATTCCAAAGTGAGGTTTTGAAAACTCAAAATATACAGTTGTGGTCAGAAGTTTATACATAGTCATCATGGCATGAATGTCATGGTAATTTTGGGCTTTTAATAATTTCTTTGACCTGTTATTTTTCCAGGGTGGATGGATTGTACAGCATACAGCTTTAGTGACTTTAACCCTGGAGAACCCATGGGGTCAGAGCCGACCCCATTGGTTTTCTAGGGAAACCATGGGGTCAAATTTGACCCCATGGGTTCTCCAGGGTTAAAAAAGCAAGAATTGCTTGCACAAATTTTTATTTATTTGGTATTTTGTCAAATCCACACAGGGTCCATGCACCTACAATGACATTTTGTTAAATGTCCCTTAGCAATTTGGACCTCAAGCTGACGCTTTTGGTAACCACCAAGAAGCTTCTGGCATAATTCTAATTGGATATTTGAACACTCTTCTCAGCAGAATTAGTAGAGTTTATTTAAATTGCTTGATTTCCTGGAGGAGAGCTGGCTTTTAAGCGTAGACCAAAAATAGGTCGGGGCTTTGGGAAGTTTATTTTAAGGGCTTAATGTTAGCCTGCTTCCCATTTTCCCAGTTTTGATTTGCATTTGGGAACATTGTCCTGTTGGAACACCCAACTGTGACAAAGTTTCAACCGTCTAGCTGCTGATTTGAGGTTAGATGGAAGAATTTGGAGGCCCTAGAGCGTGATGCTTGACAGTTGGTACAGTTTTCTTTGGTTTGAAAGCCTCACCTTTACGACCCCAAACATACCTCTTGTCATTGTGGCCAAATAACTCAATCTCTGTCTCGTCTGACCATAACACTTTTCTCCAGAAGGCATTTGGCTTGTTCATGTGGGCAGGTGCAAATTTCAGTTGAACCTGAAGGTGTGGGTTTTGGAGCAGGAGCTTCTTTCTTGGTCAGCATCGTCTCAGTCTATGATGATTGTGTCACTGTACACAGAGATGCTGGTGTTTCAGACGTTTCCAGTTCATGTGAAGTTTGCGCCTCATTGGTTCCTGGTTTTAAGTTGTTTGATCCAGGAATCTGCAGTTGTTTAGAAATTTCTCCAAGAGATCTTCTTAACTTGATCAATCTAATGAGTCCCGTCAAACAAATCTTTGTTTTATGCCGGCAAAGATTTTCTGCTAGTTGTAGTCACTATCGACTGCTAACGAGAAGTTAAAAGGCTTCAGCCTTGCTAAGTTAAAAGACATTGTTGATTGTATGTGAATGTATGTATAGATTTGAGCCTGTTTGTATACCTTTGACCCTATGTAGATGAGAAAAAAATTCAAAATATTTTAAATCTTGTGTTATTAAAGCTGTATGCTGCACTATTATTCCATCCTGGAAAAAACAGTTCACAGAAACCATTAAAAAGCCAAAAAACTACCACCGCATTCATGCCCATGATGAGTGTCTGTAAACTTCTGACGACATCCTTTATAAGAAGTCAGAGTCACTGATGACCTTTTCTAAAAGTGTTCACATAGAATGCTGCGAAATTTGATCCAACAGAAAAGAAGCACAATAAATTCTGTGTCCAATTTAATCATAATGAAACCAAAAGTACGTGGGATTTCTCGGGGTAGTGGCAAATAGAGGAACCCATATTTTTGTGCTTACAATAGCTCAAACTATATATAAATGTGAGTAATGTACAAGGAGCAGCAGACTTCTTGGCTCAAATCCCAGCAATTACTTGTAGCCCCAATTTTAAATGAGCCTTAACTTTGATTTAAGTAGTCACAAGGGTTTAAAACACATGTGCAGGACTGCCAGTCAGATCCATTAAACTCCACAGTGTACGGTGGGAAACTTTGCCCCCAAATTAGGTTCAAAACGACAACATAATTTGGTCATGTGTTGCCTATTTCCACTGTTGATTGGCTCGTTGGCTGTGTTGTATTCCCTTCTGTTTTAATGTGTCTTTATCTTCTTTCAGCTGATGGTTTTTGGTTCACAGCTACAGCTTTGATATTTTTTTGGTTCGCTTTATTTCTTCTCGCCAGCTTTGTTTCCTGCTGTAGTTCAAACTTTATTTAGCTAAAGAGATTTAAACCTCTGTAAACTTCTCACTGGCAAACTGCCTGTAGACAAAGCCCCAAAGACAGATATTCATCAGGAAGTGATAGGGACTAAAAACACAGCTAAAAGGAGAATGGATTAAACACATCATTCCTATGGATTGATCAAAATGTGTAAAACTGGTTTGCCAAAATGCCCAACTTGAAACCAGTTTTTAAAAACAGTTCTAACTGCTAATATCTTCTGACCTTTGTCCTTTTATAGGTACCTTGTTGCCACGGTTACCCTCAGAGCCTGGGATGACGCTACTTACAATAAGGATTGAAAAAATTGGGTTAAAGGACGCCGGACAGTGCATTGATCCTTACATGACCATCAGTGTCAAAGGTACAGATCCCACAGTGCACGCCTTCAGCAGGCTGGCCTGGAGGTGCTTTTATAACCTTCACAGCTGCTGCTTTCAGATTGGACACACCCTCTTTTCAGCTGTACTCCCACGCTCTCTGTCCCCTGTACATGAAAACCTCTCCGCCTTTTCCTGTGGCTGCAGATGTAAACGGCGTCGATCTGAACCCGGTGCAGGATACCCCCGTGGCCACCAGAAAGGAAGACACGTACATTCACTTCAGTGTGGACGTGGAGATCCAGAAGCATGTGGAGAAATTACCAAAAGGTAGTCCCCGACACACACTGGGTTCACAGCATGGCAAGTAATTTGTGTGATTTTTTTTTTTTTTTTTTTTTTTTTTTGCTCAGCGTTCTCCAAGTAGAGGCAACAGAGCTCCTGCAGGGAGGAGCGGACGACTAGAAAATAAACCTGCAGTGAAAATAAAGCTGTTTTTACACATAAACACAAACTCCAGGCAGTCCTTCTCACATGTAGCAGATATAAAGAGATGTCTCTGTCAGTCATGTTGACCCCAGAATAAATAGCTGACTGTGTAGCTTGTGCAGGAGCCAGGAAAGAAGACCGCTTGCTGGCTATGAATTCTCCACACTTTACTATTAGTTAATGGTTAATTATTACTGCATAGGTCACATAGGTGCCACCTATGTGGCACCTAAGTTAATTCAATTCAATTAATTTCAGTTCTATTTATATAACGCCAAATCACAATGGTGCCTAAGAGCACTTTATATTAGAGACCCTACAGCAACACAGAGTAAATCCCAACACTCAAACGCCCCCCTTTGAACAGGCACTTGGCGACAGTGGGAAGAAAAAACTCACTTTTAACAGGAAGAAACCTCACACACAACCAAGCCCAGGAACGGACAGCAATCTGCTGCAAATTTAGAAACATTGTTTAAATATTTTTAAACAAACTTTCTAAATTCAAATAAGCAAACCCATCCTGGAAACAAACTGAAACTAGTATATAGAAAAAGGGGGGAATCATAATAGGGGTGTTTAAGCTTGCAGATTAGGGTAATATAGGTTCTTCTTATCTGATGCATATTCCTAAATGTTATCGTCTAATGAAATTACTGCAAACTGCCCAGAGACGAGTCACATGGACACCCCAGTTTGTAAATGCAATAACTTAAGAAGGAAATCACCTAGGATTTTGAAATTGATACCATTGGTGTATCGCTTAAAAAATCTTATGCAAGTTCTTATCTCAGTTAACTCGATCTCAAGGTCAGAGGTTATGTTTTCTGAAAATCTTGTGAATGCGATAACTTGGGAACAAGGGGAATTTGAAATTGATACAATAGGTGTATCTCTCAGGAGGCCGAGGAGTCCCTCTGGCCAGCACCAGTATTTTTCTTGATTTAATGTGACTGGAATTGTCTGTCTAAACATATTCTCTCATATCCTCCTTTAACATTTGAGGTACGTTTACATTTTTTCCAGGAGCAGCTATCTTCTTTGAATTCAAGCACTACAAACCCAAAAAGAGGTTCACCAGCACAAAGTGTTTTGCCTTTATGGAAATGGACGAGATCAAACCGGGGCCGATCGTAATTGAGCTGTGAGTCTCACCGTCCAATGAGCGTTTTCCAGCGTTAACTGGAGAAAAGTCTTCTCTCGATTGTGGAGTGAAAACTGCTCCTGTGTTTAATTTCAGGTACAAGAAGCCCACGGACTTTAAGAGGAAGAAACTGCAGCTTCTCACAAAGAAACCACTTTATCTCCATCTTCATCAGACGTTACACAAAGACAGCTAAGTCGGACCACGCTTCGAACCTTCGAAGGCCTCTCTCACATCCACATCCAGCAAAATGTGGTGTTCCCCCTCATCGCATCTAGCAATACTAAAAAAAACCAACAAAAAAAACCCTGTGGTATTTGTTTTTTTATTTTTTCCATGAGTATTTGAAGAAAGTAAAGTGAACGGAGCTGGATTCCTGTCGCATCAGCTCACACTCAGATTTTAAAGTCTTTGATTTTGTTGTGAAGTGCAGGAAATACCAAGTTTTCCAGAATCCAGAAGTAGCATGTTCAAACCACCTCATTTCAGTCTTCCGTAGCTCACTGAGTTTTTTCTTTTTTCTTTTTTCGGGGGGTCAGGAAGAGGCCGTGAGCATCTGCATCTGAATCCTTCAATGTTCAATTTAGACTTTTAAGTTCAGCAAACCAAGGAAGACATGAAATAAATTAAAGACAAAACAGCGACAGCTTGTTCCATTGAGCCACAAAAGAAGTGCTTTTTGTAATCCGGGTGTATTTATGAAGTCCGGAGTGCACTACAATAATAAACTTTTATCATTTTTAGTTATGAACGGTTCATAATCACACATCTAAAACAGGTATAACAGACACAAGAGTGACGAGTCCTGACGTTTCCTCATTTTGTCTTAAAACTAGTGAATTAACAGAAATTTAAAGGGGCACTAACCTGACAAAGAATCTGTTTACTGCCTGTCGCAGACTCTGTCTCACAGTTTTGTTTCCTGCTTTAACATTTACAGTTCCTGACATTTAGCAGCTTTGAATTAAAGGTGGCTTATTTTGCACAGATTCAGCTGTCGCCAGCTCACTAAGTAACATGTTGTAAGTTTCCCCGCTCAAAATGTCAAACTGTATCTGTTTAAACTTACACTCACTGGACACTTTATTAGGCTAGATCTTTTTTTTTTTCAACTGCACATCCATGATGCAAATGCCTGTGAGTTGTTCCACCACATCCTAAAGGTGCTCTGCTGGATTGAGGTCTAAGGACTGCAGAGGCCATTTGAGTGCAGTAAACCTGTTGTCATGTTCGAGAAAGCAGTTTGAGATGGTTTAAGTTTTGCGATCTGGTGTGGTATCCTGCTGGAAGCAGCCATTAGTAGATGGGAACACTGGTCATAAAGGGATAGACGTGGTCAGCAACAATACTCAGGTAGGCTGTGGTGTTTAAACAATGCTCAGTTGGTACCAAGGGGCCCAAAGCATGCCATTCCATTCACCAGCATTTGAACCAGTGTACCCAACGAAGTGCAAGTCATGCAAGAATTGTGCCATCGGAAGTAAACGTGCATATCATTTGAAAAGTACATTTTTAATTTTCATTTGTAATTAAACACTAAGCAAACTCAGTCTGCACTTCATACTGGTTTAGTGAGTAGTCACATTCAGGTTTATAATGATTCAAGTGGGGCCATCATAGGTAACATCTACAATTTAATGTTTTTTCTTTTTAAACTTGTAGAACATGTAAAGTGATACTGGTTTTAAAAAAAAAATGGTTGGGTTTTTCAGAAAAATTCACAAAGGGAGACGTTTAATGTCCCTATAAATCTGACAGTGGCCACGTGTCAGTGTGGATTTAGAAACGTAGAGGAAAAGGGATGCAGCACGGTCTGCATACTGTGGAAGTGTCTCGCCATGAAGCGGATGTTTAGCACCGGTTTTTGTGTTTTATCGAGCAGATATGCAGTGTTGGATCACATGCTGTCGTAACCACACAGAGGGTTTTAATCCACTGTTACGTTGCAGATTTCGTGTTGGTTCTGTGTGAATGGGATTACGTTCAGAACTGTTCTCATGCGCTTGTGCTCTTCTTTTTATTCTTAAGAGAGCTCTTTCTTTTCTCTAGCTTTTCACATCTTTCTTTCCATTTTGACTCTATAGATGTTCTTCACTAAAACGTCTTGTAATTTTTGATTTTTAGATTTTATTTTTGTAATGTCACAAAAAAAAATCTGGACTGTAAATTAACTGTAAGATACACTAACTGATGAATATACAGTAACTGTGTGTATGTATGAAGTGCTCTGATGTGGCAGGAGTGAGAACCATGGAGTGTTTTCTTTTTGGCAGAATGAAGGAAATTGTATCAAACATTTACGGCGTGTTTAATTTCTAATAAACTACAAATGAGGCAGTGTGTTGATTTATTTGAACTGATATTTTTCAAGTGAGGAAAGGTTTTACAGCATGCAGCTTCGGTGCACAAGTTTGAATTTATTTTTCTCTTAGCAATTTCTTTGAGCTACAATGACAAGAGGTATGTTTGGGGGAGTAAAGGTGAGGCTTTGAAACCAAAGAACACTGTACCAGCAGCAAAGCATGGTGGTGGTAGCATTTGCTGTCAGTGGTATTGGTACAGTGGATGGAATGATGAAGGACTGCCTCCAAATTCTTCAACTTCACCTCAAATCAACAGCTACACGGTTTAAATTTGAACACAACTGGGTTTTTTAACAGGACAAGGGTCCCAAACATATCAAAACTGGTTTTGGAACGGATAAAGCGAGCTTACATTATCAAGTTTTGCAGCTTTCAAGAAATGAAAGGGTGCTTTACCAAAAATTGAGAGCATTGCTGAGCTCAGATGGAAGAGAGCTCCAGAGGGTGGAGGCTGCTACAGTGCAGGCTCTGTCCCCAGAGGTGTGAAATGATAGGTCGGTTGGTGCAGAAAGCAAACCCATAGCTGAGAATCGCAGCATCCAAGACTGTGTGCGGGTGGGTAAAGGATGTCAGACAGGTACTGAGGCCAGGGTGTTGAAGGATTTATAAGTCAGAAGGCAAATCTTGTAGGTGATCCATGACTTGACTGGGAGCAAGTGGAGTTTTATGAGGTTAGGGGTGTTATGTTGCTAGAACTTGGTGTGTGTTAGAAGGCTGACAGCTGAGTTCTGGACATACTGGAGCCTCCCTAGATCTTTGCTGGAGATCCCAAACCAGACCCCATTGCTAACCTTTAATACACTGGGTTCCCAGAACTACTTTCCATTAGCAGGTAGGCTTTTTACCCTTAAAACACAAAATTTATGAGAAACATGCAAAATAGTTTTGTGTCCCAGAATTTTCGCCAGTTCA
This sequence comes from Pelmatolapia mariae, assembly GCF_036321145.2. Taxonomy (NCBI): domain Eukaryota; kingdom Metazoa; phylum Chordata; class Actinopteri; order Cichliformes; family Cichlidae; genus Pelmatolapia; species Pelmatolapia mariae. Next base: position 16,289,649 of record NC_086240.1, on the reverse strand, counting down.
CTGACCTACAAGCGCTTTCTTTTTTTTGACTATAAAACTATCCTGACCAAGGCTGACTGCACTAAAACAGATATAAATGAACAGAGTTCTGTTATCTTGTAAATGTTGAATATTAGGGACATAGTTTATGGTTTTAATCTGTTTCTTTTCTTTGTTTTATTCTGCAGTCAGCTTTAGTTGATAAGCAAAAGTTTATACATTAATATACTGAAATTGAAAAGTTAATATCAAGGAGTGACGTGTTGCTATTAAATATTTCAAACTCTACGAATAAAAATGTTTAATGTGAAGATGATGTAAAGACAGAAAATTGAGTTATAATTAGCACAAATCAGCACGGATGTATGACTACTATATGTAGCTGAGGCATCATGTTTTGCTTCTTTAACATTTTGTCAGATTTACAAACCAAAAAAGGAAACAGGAAGGTTCCTGGTTCAAATCCTCTGCTTTGGCCAGGGTCCTTTCTGTGCAGGTTACCTCTGGGTATTCCAGCTTCCTGAATATTCAGGTAAATGTGGTTTGTAAGAAGGAGGTGGTCAGTAACACCATATCCAAGAATTTCCACCAAAAAGCCAACACCACAATGTTACTACCACTGACATCAGTGGCTTTAGGAGGGGCTACTTGGAGAAATCTACCACCGATTGCCAGATCCAGCCCACAAGACACCCTAGTTTCTATCACATAGCAGACAATCCTCAGAGCACAAAGGCAGAAGTGGCCCAAAGCCAGTGCTGAATCAGAGATGAAGCATGAATGAGTGTCTTCTAGGACAGTGAGAAGCAGTGTATTTACTCCTTACATTCTTTTGGTAGTGGAGTAAGCGGAAAAAGACTGAAAACTCACATGAACTCCCACTCAAGCATAAAAAACGTCTTGGAAAGTCTGAGAAACTTTTGTTGCACAGGTGGCCAACTTATTGACGTCATACTCAGACACACGGCGGGTCAAAGTAAATATTTGGTTAACTAAGAGACGTTTTTGATTAATTGAGCAAATTCACGTATTTCAAATAATTTTTTTCCCCTCATTTTTAATTTGAATTATGGCATTCTGTTGTAACACTTTCCCTCCACATAGAGAGACCTGGATTAGTTACAAAGTTACATTTTAGCTGTAAACCAGAAAAAGAAACCCCAGTTAATTAAATAACAAAAAACTGTCATCATCACTCTGAGCAATAAAAATGCAAACACATTGTCTCTGTACGTTTTCACATTCTGACTTAAAAGCACATGAACATGTTGGTGGAACGACTTCCCAGCTCAGCAAATCAGATTATCTGAGCAGCTTTTTTGTCCTTGTCCCACCAACAGCACAATCACTGAGCAGTAGACAGTAAATACGAAACAGCAGCTTTCGGACCAACATGTTTGTATAACAGCACAGATGTACGCCTTATTTCTTCACATATATTCTTCATCACACACCCTACAAAAACATCCTCAGTATTAACATACCACACACAGCTTTTATATTCTTTATTAATAAAAGTTCTACCAACATAGTAAAATAAGTTATACATCTGGCCGTCAAATTACACATTTGCTTTGAAATTTGTACGTAAAGCAAGAGCTTTGGGAAAAATCATGGTATTCCTGAAATGCTAGAAGCTAAACCTCCCTCCTGTTTCTCCATTTTAAAAAACAATTTCCACAGGAAATGACATTTAAAAAAAAAAAAATCTGCCCCTTTAAAAATCATAGCTATATAATTTTCTTAAAGATCAACACAAATGAAAATCTGGCATAAAATGAAGTGTTATTGCACAGGCTGTTTAGAAAAGTGGCAACCCTTTCAGCTCACATTTCAGACATAACTGATCATTCTTTAATCTGTGGGCCTCGCTGTAAGAACATTTGCATCTGGACTATGAAAATAATCATGATCTTTGTTTGTACTGGATCTGGGTTGTTATTGTGACAGGTTTAGTTAACGGGGGTGTTTGAGTCCTCTGCCATAGCTGGTGGCATATTTAAGGCTTGACCATTTCTGGCCTGGCTGAGTCCTGAGGGGCCTCCTGCTTCATGTGCAGGTCCTGTCTGGGGACGCTGTGAGCGCCTACAGAGTTCTGGAGGGCATCGGGTGCAGGCAGGCCATAAGCATCACCAGGATGTGCTGGATGAGGCGGGGCACCTAGAGGCAGGTCCACAGGTTGGCCAGGGTGGTCACGTGGTGATGGGAAGCGCATGTCAGGAGGGAAGGGTGGACGAGGTCCCATGGGCCCACGGACGCCTAAACAGGAAAATCGCAGGGAAATGATGGTCACAAAGACAAAAAGACCAAAGACCAAAGACCAGGTCTGTACTTCTTTCAGGAAATAAAGAAGCCTTTGCCTTCTTCTGCCTCAGGGTCTTCCTACACATAGACTTTAGTAGCCCAAGTAGATGAACAGGGACCAGAATATATTCTGCAACTCATTTTTTTTTCTTTTCATTTTTAAATCAGCACCACATTAGCATCTGCATTTCATTTACTTGTGGACAATCCCCTCCCTCCTATTCTGAAAGTTCACTTACTGCTGACCAGCTCGCCCCGGCCCTTCCTGTTTCATGTTAGTCAGCCAGGATGAAAACCACTGCAGCAGATTATGTTATTTGCCATTTTTAGACGGGAAGCATAAAGTTGGCATTATTTAATAAGAGATAAGCATTGTGTATGTTCATCTCGTAAGTCCAAGGAACCCCTCAGCTGCTACAAACAGAATCTAAATCTGCCAAAAGCTGAGCTATTAGAAAGCCAGAATGCCACCTTAAACTAGTTAAAACTGAAGAGTTGATAAGGCGAACTATATGAATGGCTTCCCTGATCAGTTTATTACATATTTTTTTAAGTCCAAGTAAGATTGGCTTGGTATGACTAGAAATTAATGGTGGCTAATGTGAGAAAATGTCATGTATAAACATTAAAAAAAAAAAAACCAATAATTTTTTTGTTAAAGCCGTAACTCCTCTCATCATGTGGTACACTGCACTACTTTCTGCTCATTTACCATCATGCTATTATCCTCTTTGTTTATGAATGGCTGCTCTTCATCAAATTTTAAGCATTGCAAGCGGCTACAAATGGAGTCCATTTCCGGGCTTTACTATAACACTGCCTCTACTTCAAGCTATCTGGCCTCACTCAACTCCACTGTGAATCATGTCTAATAGCTTGCTGCTCTTCTTCTGCATGCTGAATTGGAATCTGAATCCGAAGAATACTGAAGATGATGACAACAGACTGTCTGTCGGCAGTTCAACTGATCTAAGTATGTCCCAGAGTTTGTGTTTTACTATAAATGACAGTAATAGTCTTTTCCAATTCTGTTTTACTAGTATTAAGCAAAGTAGTATAGATGAGTTTGTCCTGTAAAGAGACTCATCCACCTCTCAAATGGCTGAAGTCATGACAGAGAGCATCTTTAGCGTGGTTTTCAACAGCTGGGAACATCATCTCAAAGATATGTCCACTGCAATCATGAATTCATGAACTGAAACATCTTGAAATGTGTTATTTTGGACTAGAAAATAAATCTTTTTGATTTAATCTTTATTTGACCTTATGGACAAAAGCCATTTTTAGTTTCCTATTTGCACGTTATTTTTGGTTTAAATACTACTAGCAATTTAATTTGTGTTACTTGATATTTCTATTTATTTCATTTTTATTCTGACGGTCCTGTTGAGTAATGTTGAAAATATATTTGATTATTTTCAAATTCATGTTTCCTGGGTCATTTTAATTTGTTGAGGGACAAGACAACATGGTGAGCCTAGAGCCTGAGGTTTGCACACAGGAAGTGGAGATACGAGTTATGGAAATAATTGTTGACTAATCAAAGAAAAATTGGCAGCTTAGTTGACTACATAAATAAACGTTAGTTACAGCCCTACTCAGTACAACTATAACATTTTAATGAACTTTTCCCATTTTGGCTAAAACTAAAATGAGAAAGTCTGGCATATAAAGAGGTCCACATCAGGTTTATATGGACCTAAAAATATAAAGTGTTATAAATAAAACAAAAAGTTGAACGTACCCTGTGGAGGAGGCATCGGTCCAAAGTGATGAGGTGGAGGGGGACGGAATTGCGGTGGGAGTGGACCCCGGGGATCAATGCCTAGGCCAGGGCCTTGCCTGGGGGGAATTGCAAGTCCATTGGGGGGTCCAAACTCTCCTCCCATTGGTCCAGGCAGGGGCATACCTGGGTGTCCATTAGCTGGTAGGGGAGGACCTTGAAGAGAAGGTGGGAGGTGATATGGGCCAGGTCGCAATGGTCTGTAAGCTATGGGTGGTGGCAGACGGCCAGGAGGGAGCATTGGGTCATAGGGTGCAGGACCAGGTGGAGGTCCATGGACCATGGGTCCAGGTGAGTCCCTGATTGGTGATGCTATGAAGGATCCTGGACCCTGGAAAACAAACAAAACAAACAAACATGAAAATTTGAAGTGACAACTTTCATGAGAGTATAGATGGGCTAACACTTTGTCATGCAGTGAAGTGATCCAGAAACCACACAGTGCATTTAGCCAGGGTTTAATCACATGACCACTAACCACACACCATGGTTATTTGGATTAAAAACAAGCCACTTTCATAGCATCTTGATATATGACACACATACTCTGCAATTTTTCATAACCCCAGTATTTCCAAGACACATTTTTGAGTTGCTGTTTCTTTCAGTGCAGTGAGATGAAAAACACACTAAGCCTAAAAAAATGTTTAGTCAGCCCCAAAGAAGAAGAAAAAAAAAAGCCTTTGATCCCCTTCCAAATCCAAATCCAGCTTTAGGGAAGAGGATGTGGAGTGCATCCAAACACCTTCACACCAACACCTGGACTGACAGCATCTGTACTCACTGCCTCTGGATTCTCTGTGGTGACCTCAGCCTTAGTCTCTGTTTTTATCTGTGGATCTACTGCTTGTGTCTGTTTCAGAGTAGGACAAACACAGTGGAAATGCAGCAGGAGCTCTAAGTCTACACATGAAAGGAGAGATGGCATCACATAAAAATGGGTTTGATATGATTAAAAAGAAACTTACAGATGCATCCAAGTTGGCTGGAGATGAGCTACGTGGGCCCATCATGTCTGAAAGAGGGGAAACAGCACTGCATTAATAACAGGTTCAAAATAAAGGCAAACCCTTGGAAACGCACAAACTACAGAGGACATACCCATCCCAGAGATGTGTTTTTCAGGGTAACGACCATGGGGATCTGATGGAGGTCGAGGACCTGAGGGTAGAAAAAGACAAAACTATGAATAACCACAACTCCATGGAGCACCTTTGCAGGGAACACACAAAGAAAGAGGAAACAAAGAGACTGTACACCCTAGGAAAATAAATTAATAAATCAGAGGTACAAAAACATCCCCCCAAACCCTTGCATTTAAATGAAATCATCTTTGATGTCTAACTTTTTCACACATACACATACAAATTCAGCAAATCTTCTTCCACAATCTAATCTTCTTGTTTTTAATGAAACAAAAGCAAAAGCACATTTCAACAGAAACAAGCAAATGATCCAACTGAAAAGGGAGGGAGGGGGAAAATAAGAGCTGGTACCCGAAGGAATCAGGATGCAATACACACTAGGAAAAAATATAAAAGGAAAACTTGAGGTGAGAGAGCTGAAAAGACAAATAAAGTCAGGAGGGAAAGAGGAGAGAGATGAGGTTGTAACGGAGAGTGATGTTCCACTTGGGTAAAAAGGAAGTGGGGGAAGCAATCCACTTGGACTCACCAAACGGGTCAATTCTCCGTGCAACTGGGGCAGAAGGAGGACGCCTGGGACCCTCAATCATTATAGGTGGGGATGGTGCACCCCCACTCACAGGAGAGGGCCCGTATGAGTCACCTGTTACAATTGAACCGTCAATTTACCAAAAGAAAAGAACTGCAGCTGACAAAACAACAAGTCATGCAATAAAGAGGTCCTCACTTCAGGGTCTCCAAGAAAAATCAAGCACATGAACAGGAAAAATACACAATCACAACACATATGAGGCAAAACTGGAGCCCCCCCGTAACAGAAAACAGTATCATCTTCAGTGGTTCTTCAGGATGACAGCTGAGCTGATGGAAATAAAATAGAGGGTGAAATGTGCCTGCTTACCTTGGCGAGGGCCTGCAGGCTGACCAGAGTTTGGTCTGAAGAGAGGAGCGCGGCGCTCATTGAGCTGAGAGGTGAGTACAGCCAATCTGTGAATAGGAAGAAAAACAGCTCAGATGCAGTTAAACTGGGCTGTGACTAACGGTAATTTTAATTATCTGATGAAAATGTAACAGAGCCAGTGGTGACATCATTAAATTATTTCACAGTTTGTCCAAAAAACAACAACAACAAAACAATCAATAGCCTCCAAGCTATTCAGCCTGAAGTCACATTAAGCAGTAATAGGAACAGCTATGATGTGCGGTAACCACTAAACATTTTCAGGCTTTCGCAACTTCCTGTATAGAAACGGCCTCATTATGAGTAAACAAAATTTCTGATATTCCAGAACAACAAGGAAGCTTTAACAACTGCCAAAACTCACTTTTCACGAAGCTTCGATGATTCGAGCTTCTCTTGGTTTAGAGCTCGCTCTGCATTACGAGCGTTCACCTGCAGGAAGCGCAAAGAAGCAGAGTAACGCTTTAGCTCAATATTAATCTTACACAGACTGAATAAATTATTTATAGAATCTGTAAATAAACGGTGTGGAAACATACCCAGTTTGAGTGAGTTTTGTTCTCCTGCTCTTTGATCTAAAGAAAGAAAATCACATTCAGCCGAGATTCAGATTGGAGTAATGTTTTTTTTTTTTGTTGGCTAATCTGAAAACGTTAAGATAAAAAAAACAAACACACAGTCTACCTGCTCTTTGTAGACTTCCTCAGTCTTCTTCATCTGGTCCTCCATCTCATTAATGCGCTGCCTTAAAATTTTAACCTGCTCCTCAGCTTCAACAGCTTTCCCTCCAACCTCCGACAGCAGATTCTCTTTGCTGCGCCGCTCCAGCTCCTCCTTCGTTAATTTCCTGTGTGCGCAGAGAAACACAGTAACTCCCAGTCCTCCTACAAATCACGACTGATGAGAGGTTTCACTTACTCATCATCATCATTCATGGTGTAAAGACAGCAAGTAAAATTTACAACTACAAAAATACAGAAGACTTTCAGACATTCACGACAAGAAAGTAACAATTTCGAATTTGCTGAAGACTTCACTTACTGCTGCAGGGCATTTTCCTTCTGCTGATACATTTCGACCATGATTTCGTTTTTCTGCTGGAGGATCTTGAACTGGTTTTCAATGTGGCTCTTCTCACTTTTCAGGGTTGAGATTGCATGTTCAAGCTCCTGGTGTTGCTCTGTTTTAAAATAAAACAAATAGGAGTTTAGTGGGATGCAGATACCCAACTGAATTACACAACTTCTTAACCCCTGTGTTGTCCTCAGGTCAAAAATGACCCCTAGGTGTATGGCAAACAAGTGTATGGGAATCCCGAGGACATTAAACAAATTCACAATGTACCTTCCATTGCCTTCCTGGACTTCTCTTCATTCAGTAGTTTTGTCATGAAGCGATCCCGCTCTTCTTCAACTACAGCAAGAGTGGTCTGAACCTGTAGGGAAAAATACAAGAAAATGCAATAACATTTTGAAACCGAACAATCCTCTATAAACTAAAATATAATAAGCTTTACAACATCTGTTGATATCTCACCCTAGAAACATCCATCATCTGTTTGATTCTGTTCTTTATGGCTGTCTTCTTGTCTGTAAGAGAGACTGAAAGAACAACAAAACACTATATTATTAAACAGCGGTTAATGAAACTACTCGCCATATTTCATCCACACATTTATGATATCCCTTAATATTCTGATAAACTACAAACTTACCAGGTGCTACTTCACCATTGGCCAAAACTTTGGTGTCACCTTTTTGTAAATCACAAGCTTCCAGGTCAGACAGAAGTTCAGACAGCACCTGAAGTGGACATATTGCGCAAGAGTGAGACGATTTACTAAATAAATAAATAAATGATAACAAAAATCAGGAAGAGTTATGACAGTAGTTAGTGAAAAAACCTCCACGTTGTGATCTTTGAGCACCACAGAGTCCTCCAGTTCTTTCTGGGACTTCTGATAGACTTTAATCTTCTCATTAAGCTCTGTGTGTTTTTCCTCCCAGCTTTTAATGGTGACCTTCAGCTGTTAGAAGAGACAGGGTAAAAAGCATAAATTAAATCTGATTAAATATTCAGATTAATGACAATATAAAAGAGAAATATCCATATCTGTCTTACTGTTTTGTTCTCGTCCTTTAACGCAGCAAACTCTTTCTCAAGACATTTTTGTTGAACGTTTCGGGCATCTTCCCGAATCTTGGCTTCATCCAGGAGAACAGTAGTCTATGGATGAAAGAAAACAGTTTATAAGATAAATTAAAGCTAAAAGGTCACAGTAACACTACAGAGTTTGCAAAAAAAATATCCCAAAAGGATTTGTACCTTAGAGAGCGCTTCCTGAATCTTTTTCCTGTTAGCTTGTAGCTTCTCGTTTAACTTCTCTAATTTCTCAATCTGTTAAAAATAAATAAATAAATAATTGCAGCATGAATCAGCGAAAAGAACGCAAATAACAACGAGCAGAAAGCAAATGAAACACTTACTCTTGTTTCATTTTGGAGAGTGTTTGCCTGCTCTTCCTCCAGTAGCTGTGCGTATTTGTCCTTTTCCTCTGCCATCTGTTTATTCAATGTTTCAGCCTGTAAGACTTTACTCTGCAAACAGTAACAAAAAAAATTAACGACAACCCTTCAACAAATAACTGAGTGTCAACAAAGATTCAACCCAGTTACGTAAGACTAAATACATATGAGAAAGAGTCTTACTGCTTACCTCTAGCTCTTGCATCTTTTTCACTGCACAACTAACAGTTTCCTTTGACTGTTTTCGATTTTCTTTCAGTTGTTCAGTCTTTTACAAAAAGAAGAAAACATGAATCAGATGTGTTATGTTTGTTTTTGTCCAGGAGAAACTCAACAACATTTCTCTTTCTGGGGCTCACCTGTTTCTGGAGTTCAGCCATTTTGGCAAGAGCTTCATCCTTTTCCTTTTTGTGCACCTGGATTTGCTCTCTGAGTCTTTTTTCATCCACTTTTCCCATAACACAAAGCACACAATCAATGAGGCCGTACACATATGCATTTTGTCATGTTGTGCAAAAATTATAACTGAAAACTTACCGAGGTACTCTTTCTTCTTTATCTTTAAAAATAAAATTAAAAAAATCAATTTTAAATCTTACAGTGTATAATATCATCCAACAATGACCTACATGTGGAAGATTTTATACTGTGTATAACTCAATCCAATGGGAGTATAACCCAGGGGGATACAAAGCCTTATTAAATCAAAGCTCATACAAATAATATTGGCATTTTACTGGCGCCAAATAAACAGAGCAGCAATATCACAACACTTACTGCCAGCACAGTCCTCCAGAAGAAGAGGGTGAAGGTCAATACTCCAACCAAAGCAGTGATGACAACAGCTTGCCAAGGACAGCCAAACAAAGTTTCTCCTGGCTTCCACTCTTCAGGCAGCAATGAAATCATCTGAAGAGACAAAAAAACCCCCACAACCACAGCTTTAACTCTGGAGAACAAAATTAAACTGGAAACAGATGGTTAAACTAGCACTATGCAATTCAATTATATCAATTTCTAGTTACAAACACAGCTTTCAACAGTGGTGAAAAGAAGAAAAAGAAATTGATTGAAAATTATTTTCATAGTGATGCTCTTATTTTGTCTTATAACTTGATTGCACTTTTCCTTATCTCTAAAAATTCGAACAGCCTGCGGTAGATTTACTTCAGCTCTAGCCAAGATGATAAAAAGAGATTTTTGTCAACAAGGAAGGAAGAGCTGAACAGTTAATCACAGAAAAAACAGTAGTGTCATAAAACAACAGTGTCATGCTCTCCTATACAATCATTTTCTCATTTTGCCTATCGCAACATCACTTTTTCCTCTCAGTAAAAGCCTAAGTTCAGGCTATGGCATGAATACTTTGGTTTACAAAAATGTTTTTTTTTTTATTTAGCTCAAAGACACTTAATTAAAAAGAGACAAGAGAGTCACCATGTTTCAAAATGTATCAAAAATAATTATGACTATAAATCTGGCTGTAAAATAAATAAACAAAAAAGCCCAATGGAAAAACAAACTATACAATAAAAAAAACTGCAGAAGCTCTAATTAAACATCAAATTAAATCTATTTTTAGACTAAGACACTGTGCATACATTTACCAAACTATGACACTTCAGTAAAGAGTCATCTGTAACTCAAATAAGCACTCATTACAACCAAGATTAACAAGAAGAGCATCTCTGTCCCACAACGAATCTTAAGGCAGAAAGGCTACTGCAGCAGCAGAAGTGCCACTCTTGTAAGCTAGAACAGGAAACTAAGGATATGACTGACATGGGCTCAGCAGGATTGGACAACAGAAAACTGGAAAACATTGCCAAGCCCCCAAGTATTCATCTAATAAAGTGGCAGCTGAGTGTATGTGGTAAAGGACACAGGATCGATATAAAAACACAAAAAGATTAGTCTACACTTTCAGTTTAGTCACCAAAATAATTCTGTTGGTTATTTATTAACATAAAAATAACATGTTTTTCTACATTGTTCTATACATACATTTTGAAGTGATGTAGCATTTCATACATTACTTGATTAGGGAGCAATTCATACTATAAGCTTTTCTCTTTCACAAGCTAGGTGGGTTTCACTTTATAGTTAAACTAGCTTCATTTATGCCCAGTCATACCAAACCGAGCATATTAGTCCAATCACAAAGAAACCTTTGAACTCCCCATGAGACAACAGTAGCAAACACATACATGCTCTCACTGCGTGGCTCTAATAAAATACAGGGATTACAGCTGCCTTAATACTGATGGCAAATATTAAAAGCCTCTCTCCAATTTACTACTTTTCAATTCTAAATGTTCAATACGCATTTAACAAAGGCTGGGCTGTAAGAACAGTTAGATAGCAATGAAAAGGGCACAGGACAGTAAAAGGTCTTCAATTAAATATACAAGACCCGGTCGACTGCTGCTAATGCTAAAGGCAAGTTTGGTGAGTACACTTAGGTACACTTTAGTCATTATCCATCAGCCACCTGCTAATTAACACGTCATGGTTAACCCCACAGGCCGTGACAGCGTAAATAATAATATTCATATAGGTGTCAGTCTGGCTTTTTTTTTTATTTTTTTTTTAAATACTGTAATGAATACTTACATGTTGCAGTTCCTTCACAAAAACCACATATGTGTGCTCCGGTTCCATGACAGGCAGGGATAATGTCTCCCTCTCCATTCTCGTGTTTAAAAACAAGAACGGAACTAGCCAGATGCTAGTTTGACAGGTATCAGCTAGCTGCCTAGCACGTTAGCTATCCACAAAGTAACTGTATCGTTAAACAGACGCTCGGTATCCAGGAGCGTTAATGTCTCCCGCGTACGAAAGACAAATAAGCAGTCGTTAGACAAATGGACAACGTAAAATAGTGGAGATAAGAGTTGGTAACAACGACTTGCTAACGGTAATTACAGATCACCCGTCAAATCCCATTCACAGCCGTTATCGTGAAGCAACGGTCGTTAGCAGAGCTGGTGGTTCTGATTATGGATAACGACTGTAGCGACCAAAAAAGGCTCTACTAACTCAACAACACATTATCTGCCTGTACATGCCACAATAAGGCCGTTAGCCCCAGCAGCCAGCTCAGCACCGGCTGTGTTGAACTTCAGCCTGTACCGCGACAGTCAACAAGGCAGGGGGAGGGCCGGAGGGGGCGTTCAGGGAAAACTGGAAATTTGAGTTCTCACATAATTCATCACCATTTCAGAGCAGTAAGACCGACGTCTTTTACATGTAGGGCGACCAGAGATGTACCCACTTTAATCCTCTGTCCCACATTTTGTCTGGCTCAACAAAAGTCTCTAAAGTCATGCAAGTCTCCCGAGTCTCCAGCTCCCCAAAAACTATATGTGGGGAAAAGAGTTTGTTCATGCGGAAAAATGTGGGGTAGTGGAATGCAACATTGCAATTTTTGGTATCTATTCAAAATTATATACAGTATAAAGTATACTATTATATAAAGTATGTACAGACTCAGCTTTCCCTGTGTCAGTACTTTTAAGAGCCGCATATAATGATTTATGAGGTGAATGCATCATCAATATCTGATGCTTAATCTGAAACGTTTTTATGACAACTAAATTATGTGATTTTTGCATTAATTTGTTAACAAATCACAAGCGCACCTTTGAGAGTTTTTTTTTTTACTATGTTTTTTTTTTTTTTTTTTGAAGCGCTGGAATTTAAATGTGCCCTCCTGGCATCCACTTTATGTCAACCCCTGTTATTTTAAATGTGCTTAATAAATAAAAATGACTTGATAGTGAACCAAAAAGGGTTCTTATACTATACTTAAATTACTTAAATATTTTCATGTTCAGGATACATTTTTTCAGTTTCAGTAAAATTTAACACTGAAGTAAGTGTTAAATTGAGTGACATGAGAACCAGTTTACTCAGAGGAGATAAACTAAAGGATCAGTCCTATCACACAAGTATTGATCAGATACCAGTACCAACGCCGGTATCTATATAATCAATATTTAGATCGATCCATCCCCTCCTATTTTCAGAGCAGCAAGACAAAAGTCTGTGACCTTGTCTGCCCCAAATATTGCGACAATGCCCTACATTTTGGCTGGCTCTACAAAAGTCCTCGCCAGTGATTCTCATATAGGGCAATCACAGCCCAACAAAACACATGTGAGGCAAATATTTTGCTGGTGTAGTACAATGTGGGATAAAGTACTAAAGCCTATTACCACACCTTTTCACTTAAACAAATGATGCAGTAACTATACTGTGTTTTACTTGAAAGTAATTCTTCCAACTTATAAACAAAACAGTGGATCATCTGCCTCCATTTCACCCTATTCCTTGGATTCTCCTCTGTCACACCAACCTTCTGATATCCTGCTGACCATCTTGGTCACTTCCAATAAAATCTGAGCATCTTTAACTCTGTCATCTCCAGCTGAGGCTCCTGTTTTTTTTTGTTTTGTTTTTTTATTAGTGATGAGCATAAATGGAAACTAAAGTTTATAATTGGTCGTATGGAACAGTTTTCTGTACATGCTTCCAACAGCTGTCATTGCAGTTGCTGTCTTTTCAGCTTTTCTGTCTGCTAATCATCTTTGGGTTTTAGCAGGGATGCATCCAAGTTCTCTTTGAGTTGTTTTGTTCTGACACAAGTCAATTTTTGTAAATTAGAGTCATTTAAAATGTGGGACACTGTCTCGATATAAAAATGCTGTACAGTCTCACACTCCTGATGACACTAGTCTCACAAGAAACAATTTGGTTTAAAAATTGATGGGCTGAACTATGAATGCTTCCTTGCTGAAAGTACTTTCATGCTTTCAGCTGTTCCCTTATTTCCCAAGAGGTTGCCACACAGGAGGGAACCACATGTTGATTTGTTACAGATACTACACCGGATGCCCTTCCCACTAGCTTGTGACCCCTGAGGCTGGCTTTGTGTCTCCTCCCAGTCTTGAACCAGTGATCTTATGAACCATTCGCTCTTTGAATGCCTCCCTACTAAAACCCCAAATTATTACCACAGAGATAAGAGGTGGAAATTTTAACAGTTACAGTGATGCAAACAGGAAATGCAAGACTGCACAAAGACTGCCACATAGGACCATAAAAACAAACTTCTATTCTATAGACATTGAGTTTAACTAAATTACAGTAAATCAAAGTTTATTTGTGATTGACCTAATCAATGCCAAACCCTTAACCTGCACAGTATCTGTGTATTCATGTTTTAAGTCAGATCAAAATCCCTCTCAGCATTAGCAATGTGTCCCACAGAGTCTTTGCAAACAAACCCCTTTCATCACATTTAGTTTGCTCGGATCTGGTTACCCTAGCAACATGAAATATGTTACGGAACGATATCAGAGAGGCCAGCACTTTTCTGGACTGTGTACTGTTCATTTACGAGTAATATTTCTAAGCCACTCTAAGTTCAAATGAAATAGAAACTTTTGGTAGGGATGGGTAGCTCGAAACAGACGTTTCGACACTGTCTCAAGCTTCCAAAGCCGAGATGTTTTGAAAATCTGCTCTGAAGCGTGGTTCAAATGTTTTGGGTTTTGCTGGAGGTGCCAAGCTGTCATGGCTGTTGTTCTTCCACATGATAACGGGGCCTCTGTTTGTTAAATGAATAAATTGTTTCTTCAGACTTCAATCATCCAATCCAATAAACCACACCAAAAAGAGTCAATAACTCTGCGGCTCCCCCCAAAATGTGATTTTCCTTATAAATTTGCAGCATTTAAGGGTAAATAAAAAAGCACTCCAACAGTCCCAAGAACACTGTTACAACAAAGAAATTATTAACCAAAACACAAATTTCATTACTTTTTGTGCCAAGTTTACTCTGTCCCAAAATGTTTACTCTAGACAGAGAAGGAACGATATATGTGATAGCATAATTGGCCTTGATTTGCAATATGAAAATAAGAAACTCTGCAAAGTCAAACAGGTAAAGAAGTCCTATAATATCGTTCAATAACAGTCAATTTTGAATTTCCTAGTATTTTTAGTATGTCCCTATGAACTGTGAGTGATGTTAGGATGTCCTGGGATAGGGTTAAAAAGTATATAATAAGTTTTTTCTTTCCTACTTCCTTTAAAGAAGCCCTTGAGGGAACATTTGTTTATTCATTTTTCTGTGCGCCACTCAAACCAGCAACAGATATTCAGCGTACGCAGACAGAGGAGATGATAGAGAACTAATTTCCAAGTTTAACTTGTTCCTTAAAAATCTGCATGTTTGTGCTTCTTCCCTGCACATAACAAAGAGAGATCAGAAAAATCTGACATTATTTTGCCGTTTTTATTGTCAGATCATCGAGACTGATTGCCGATTTAGATTCATTTGGATGTTGCTGAAATATTTCACAAATTAGAGTAGTGAATTAGATCAGTGGTGACTCTAATGTATACAGGATGTGGTGTATACAATGATGGTACACTTACCACAGTGGTCCACTCTGCAGTTTTATTCGTGATCATTGCAAGGATGCAGCCCGTGTAAACAAGCCCTGTTGAGAATAACCCCACTTCTTCTTCGTGCACTTCGGACACTGGTTCCACGGAGTCCATAGACCCTTATCAAACAAAATTTAACAGTTAGTAAGTCCGTTTGTTATTGCTGGATTATATAAAGCTCTTCTATTACAGAATATAGTTAAATATCAACATAAAGGCAAAACCAAATGCAACTAATATAGAGTAACTTTAATATGATAAAACCAGAGGAAGCTTAATGTGACTGATTTGGTGACCTCAAGATTATCACATTTTATTGTAGCCAAAGTCCAAAATTCTCAGAATGCGTTTACATGTTCTAAATATTTCACAAAAGCAATGATATTTTATTAGGAATCAAACATTTATGCTCCTTTTTGTGACCATGGCACACTAAAGTTCAAGGCACAATTTCAATGTGGAACCTGTATTACTATTTACACCACACAGTCTCTATGTAATCTTACATATTATAACTGTTGGTGGAAACCTGCAATTTATTTCCACTACACCATTGCTCTAAAGACATTACCAACCTGAGGGTGAGTGTTCAACCTCAACACCAAGCCCCATGTCGAAGGCATTTTCCACGGTGGCTTGAGGCACCTTTTGCATCTCATCAGATGTGCTGAAGCTCAGCGGATTGTCTTCGTTTTTATTAAAGTGTCCACCATCTTCCTCCACGCTAACATCCGGTCTAACCAGCTGTTCCTCTTCAACCTCAGCTGGCTTTTCTTCAGGATCCGTTATTGTCAGGTTGTCATCGCTCTCGGCCTTCGGTATTTTGTCCAATTCTTCCTCAGCAATGTGTGGCACATCTTCTTTAACATTCAATTCCTGTTCATCTGAGATGGAAACATAGGGGAAAACCCTTAACTAAAGCTTAACTTTAAGATTAAACATTTTAAATCTAGAACTAGCCTCTAGATTGCATGACATCTGCAGAGTAAAGACAAATTCTCTGGGAAATGACACTTGAAATAAATAAATTAATACATGGTTATCATGAAAATCAGTTTTGGCTTTGTGAAAAAAGAATTATTCAAGAGAAATGCATTAGTAATATGAAATATAGTTATTTTTAACATTACAAGAAAGGGTTAGAGTTATTCTGAAATTCTAATCTCTTATGGATTTTCATAAACCCTTTCCTATGTCAACTCTCAAGATAAGGAAACACATTATGTCTCTTCACTATCAGCATGCAGCTGAGCTGTCCTTGTGGCCCACTGAAGAGCCAAAATACCCAGCGCCATCACTGGACAGTCACGTTATCAGTCTCCTAAAAGATTGACTTAGACTAATGTGTTTTCAGACCTCCTCAAATAGAAGTACATCAACAAATAGATAGGGATAACCCCAGAAAATCCACTACAGTGACCATCTGCTTAATGCTTAAGCTATACCTAAATTGGTATATTGAGTGAAAATGAAACCATTGGTTCAGAAGACAAAACAGCAAACAAAGTGAGAGAAAAGATGGAAAGTTTGGAATATTTTCTCCTCTGTTATTGTTGTAAAATAGCTTTAAGAGTGTTTTTTCTGGATTGGAGTTTGAATAAAATAAGCAATTTGAGGTAAGTTCACTAAACTCTTGGGCCTTTTTGCTATTTTTTTTACCTTTTAAAAAGTATTTTTTTTAATTTTCTGTAATGAAATTATGAACATTTCCTTTTAATTTATGTCAGAGTATTATGGCACTGTGTTCACTGATAGTCAACTTATCTAAAATTTCACCTAAAAAAGTTGTAGCCTGCTAGTCAAAGCTGGCTACACTGAAAAAACCTAGGGAAAGTTTCTGATGTCAAAGAGAATGAGAAGAAAACATGTTTTTCTTTCCCTTTGTGACCACAATTAATTGTTGTTAGGATGGTATGAAAGGCAGGAAATTCTATCTCAACGGCTCCATTACTGTTGGGTGTGAACTGAACTCCCTTTTAGCGTGATGACGACACTATCTATTTATCTGGAAACAAGATGCTGGATATCTGCTTCGTCACAGTATCAAATTCTGCATTCACTTTGATTATAAACTGATGCAATGAACATATTTAATAGCACAACTGTCAATGTTTAAAGCAGAAAAAGCAACCACAGAGACGTGTAAGCCTTTATGTACTCAAGATACTTCAAATAATACAGATCAAACCCACCTTTCTCAGTGTCTGATGACAGTTCTAGTGCTAAAGGCGTGCTGTCACTGGCTGTTGAATATTTTTGCCGCAGGCTGAAAGCCAGCTCCTGAAAGTCTTCCAGTATTTCTGTTTCTTCGTCCAAATTACTTGTGTCCATATGGTGATCATAGTCGTGTTTAGTGTCCCGGCTATCAAGCATCTTCTCAATCTCGTCCAAGATAGTGTTCTCAGAGGCTTCCAAGATGCCTTCGAGTGCATTTTCAACGTCCTCTGTAGTACCCGTCTGTGACTGACGGGTAGCCTGAAACTCTGTGTCCAGATCCATGAACATGGCCTCCAGTTTGAAGAGATTTTTTAGACCCAGAAGCTTTTGGACCTGCTCCATCTTCTCCTCGGTGAAATGATCCCTCAGCAGAGTCAGTCTCATTACGCTTTCACTGTATTCTGGCTCTGGAGGTGACACGGTAGGTGGACTTGTTTCAGGCAAGGTTTTGTCTGACTGCGAGAACAAAAGCGCGTTTTCATCTTCAAGTAATTCTTCTCTCTCTTCATCGTTCTCCTCCTCCACATCTGGAGTCTCATCTTCTTCCATCATCTCCCTTGTATGTAGTGCATCCTGAATCTCTGGCTCATCAACAGGTAATTCTGCTTGACTGATATTACTTCCTAAATCTGTCATTGAATCATCAGGTATCTGATTAGGCAGGCTGTCATTTACTACATTATCATCATCTCTGAGGTCTGAGTCACTGGACCTCTCATTAGCGGACAAGTTGAGGTGTTTTTCACTTTCGGTCATGTTTTCTTTTTCATCCACTGCACTGTCTAATTCCTGCTCTACAGCAGTAATACTGTCTGGTATTGCTGCCTTATCCTCAGTGACATCTGGATCTTTGTGCACCTCCTGCTCATCTTTGTCTTCAGCGATCTCTGAATCCTTGTGCACCTCCTGCTCATCTTTGTCTTCAGCGATCTCTGAATCCTTGTGCACCTCCTGCTCAACTTTGTCTTCAGCGATCTCTGAATCCTTGGGCTCCTCCTGCTCGTCTTTGTCTTCAGTGATCTCTGAGTCCTTGGGCTCCTCCTGCTCGTCTTTGTCTTCAGTGGCCTCTGAATCCTTGGGCTCCTCCTGCTCTTCTTTGTCTTCAGTGATCTCTGAATCCTTGGGCTCCTCCTGCTCGTCTTTGTCTTCAGCGATCTCTGAATCCTTGGGCACCTCCTGCTCGTCTTTGTCTTCAGTGGCCTCATGTGTGGTTTTTATATGTGTTACTTCAGCCTCATGGTTGTCTAAATTATTATCTTGTGGCATTGGCTCCATGGATATTATCATCTCCTCTGTTAGATGCTCTATTTGATCCTCTGCTGATTTTTTGGTTTCATCCAGAGCTTCCTTATGTCCAGTCACTTCTATATCATTCTCATTCTTATCAGACAAAAGTTTCTCTGAGTCACTGGTGCTTTCAATCACATCAGAATTATCAGATGTAGAATTCGAAGAATCTTGAAGAACTGGCTCCATGTTCTCTGGGTCCTTTGGGGATTTTACCGAGAGTGATTCATCATGGGTTTTTACATCCTCTTCCTCCTCGTCTTCCTCATCCTCATCTTCCTCTTCCTTCACTTTTTTTGCTGTCATGTCTACTCCAGTGACAGCTGAAAACACAGCGTCTCCGAGTGATGTCCACATATTCTTCTCCTCTGCTGTCTTTGGTTTATCCTCAGGTGTCAATGGCAGACTTTCAGGATTTTTAGGAGAGTCAGGTGTTGGAGTGTTAGAGGATTCTCCTGAAAAAGACAGCAGTGGAGTTTCCTCTTTAGTATCACTATTATTTTTGGGCTGATCTTCCACATCCTCACTGTCGTCTTCTGGATTTGGGGTAACTTTCTTGGTGCTTTCTTCATCTGTTACGACAGCATCAAAAGTTGTCCCAAGGGTAGTTTTTAACTTAGGGATTGGCACTCGCTCATCATCATCTTCCTCTTCTTCTGAATTCACTTCTTGTGTGGTCATGTCTACTCCAGTGACAGCTGAAAACACAGCGTCTCCGAGTGATGTCCACATATTCTTCTCCTCTGCTGTCTTTGGTTTATCCTCAGGTGTCAATGGCAGACTTTCAGGATTTTTAGGAGAGTCAGTTGTTGGAGTGTTAGAGGATTCTCCTGAAAAAGACAGCAGTGGAGTTTCCTCTTTAGTATCAGTATTATTTTCGGGATGATCTTCCACATCTTCACTGTCCTCCTCTGTATATGGGGTAACTTTCTTGGTGGTGTCTTCATCTGTGATCACAGCATCGAAAGTTGTCCCAAGGGTCGTTTTTAACTTAGAGATTTCCACAGATGGTTGAGTGTTGATGGAGTCTTCTGAAAAAGAGAGCAGTGGAGTTTCTTCTTTAACATCAGTGCCACTTTCTGGATGGTTTTCCACATCTACACTCTCCTCCTCTTCTTCATATGGGGTAATTTTCTTGGTGATTTCTTCATCGGTGACGATGGCATCAAAAGTTGAACCAATGATCGTTTTCAACTCAGGGATTTGAACTCCTTCAGAAGACGAGACTGGCTCGCTTTCTGAAACAAAATCATCTTTGGGCACAGACTCCACTTCAGATTTTGCAGGTGTATCTTTGGTTTCACTCTTTTCTGACAAGTTTTCAGGGACAGACTCTGGTACATGTTTTTCCTTAACCTCTTCAGCTTCTGTAGCATCACGTGCAACTTCTGCATTGGACTCCATTATGTTTTTTAAAGGTGGTTCAGTTGACTGATCAAGAATGGCTGAAGAGGCACTTTGATCATCAGGGGCTTTATGAAGCTTCTCAAAGTTATCATGATGCTCAGTTTGTTTTTCACTCTGAGCTACTTCTTCTCCTGTTTCTATTGCCTCTGCTGCTTGGACTTGGTAAGATGTTTTGTTGTTTTCGCTATCATTCTCCTCTGCTGACAAGCCAAGGAGCAAATCTACATCATAATTATCAAACTTGTCAAATCCAGTGTCAAAACAGACAAAATCTGTTTCCTGAGAAGAGATAAAAAAAAAAAAAAAATTAAAAATTACATCTTACTATCTTTGGTAGTCACACATGCATTATCTTCTTATATATTTCCATACCTCAGCTGGAACTTCATATTCTTTATCAGTATAAATGTGGTTAACTGCCAGAAGGTCTTTTGGGAAATAGCCAAACTGGCTTCCAACCTATTGACGAGAGAACATGTTCAGGATTTTAACTACACAAATTAAATCCAGAGCTCAATAAATATGTGCTATAGTATACTTACACTTCCGGCCCATATGTCAGGCCTTCTTCCTGACAGCTTGTAGTATACATAGACAGTTTCAGATTTCTTGAAAGACAAGAACCGACAATCAGGTCCTGAGAAATCATTCACAGCTTTCCCCCGACACAGCAGCACTGAAAAAAAACAAACAAAAAACAAAGGGTAAGAATGACTTATTCAAAGATTTTATTTGTTTTGGGCTTAGTTCAAGTCACCCCACACCAAGAAGCTGAGTTTGAATCCACTGCAGGCTAAGGCCGCTGTGTGGTGCTTTCATATTGTCCGGTGAGTTTTCTAGAAACTACTTCCTGATGACAGAAACCCCCAGGTTTTATTTGTGTCTCAGGCTAGAATCAAACCAGCAATCTTTTGCTTGACGAGCCAACAGTATAGAATCACTTGGTGATTCTATACTGGCCATAAGTGTGAATGGTTTGTCAGGCCTCCATCTGGAATGGACTGCACCCCAAATATGGCCCTGAATTGGATATGCAGAAGAAACTGGATGGATGGGTTCTTGGATGCACCAGATGTGAAACACCGGGCTAAAGCTGATGTTTATACTAAGCATTCGACCCTTAGCTGAAACCAGTAATTTTGGTTTGTTGTCATTTACTACAGCCTGTTGTGTCAGAGAAACAAAGACATCTGAACATAAACAATAACTAATACTTACGACTGAATGTGCATATCAGTCAACAAGAGGGATGATAGCATACAGGGTCAGTAATTCTTGTACTTATCTGTCGGCAATTTTCTCCTGTTATGTTGTTAGGCATTTATTCCACACATCTCACTGGACAACTACATTTTAACTACAACATACTAAACTGATGTAAAGCTAAATAACAGAAATGTATGTTGCCACTTTAACAACACATGCATTAGAAAAATACGCCCAGAACTGATGCACAAAAAACAGAAAAGGTGAAGCTTTAACAATGATTCAAGTATTAGCTACTAACCACTGTCTTAAATTTTGTATTTCACTCAGACTTCTTCCTGAGCGGCTGAGTTTCAGCTCTGACTTGTGTTTTATGAGTTACAGTGTGTGATATTTACTGTTTTATGAGTCAAAATTAGCTCCCCCTGATGATAAGTCAACAATAAAAATACGTTCTTATCACCTATAGATGACTTTGTGGTTGTGGTTAACAATTGTTAAATGAATATTCTCTATTGTAAGTAAAACTGCTGCGTGTCATTTTTTAAGTCTTGCACTGAATGTAAAGGTTAAGAGTCAGGAGGCAGGGTAAAAATGTAAACTTTGCTAGCTAGAAGCGTTACAGAAGCATATTGATTTGTGGCAAAGCAGCCCAATCCCACAAATCCAGATGAGAGTGAGGCAAATGTGGCTGAATACTATAAACACCGTGGCTTTAACTTCACCTATCACCTTTACCCCGAACATTAGCAGAGCGAGCCGGCCGGTGGCTAATTAGCTGCTAACATTAGCTTCCACTATCCGGGAGCGAGGCAGGCCGAAGCTGACAGGCACCCAGCCAACATGGGCTGCATCGAAACCAGTAATCCTACCCAGCCAAATGATTAATGTTAATGTTAGCTTGTCCTGTTGTCACTGGGCATCACACAGGTAAACAGCATCACTACAACTGCAAGAGGAGATCAAGGTCGCAAATATCGACCGGCAACAGGTCAAGAGATAAAGGCAGTTTATGGCTGTAGTATCGGGATGGTGCGAAGACGCATCAGAGAAGCCCCCCTGAGATAATAGTTGGAAAGCCAGCGGACTTACTGCTGCACTCCTGATCGGCGCATCTCTTAAAGTCGGAGAACCTTCTCTCCAGGGCTGCGGCTGACATAAAGTTAAATAAAAGTAATAAAAAGCCCTGTCGGTAAACGTGTTTTGCTGCCATGCTGGCAGTTTCTGTTGACTGGATTGACTCCGCTGCTGCTGCTGGAGCATGAGCACTGGGCAGCAGGAGCCGACACGTCAGCACAGCAGATCCGGCTGGGTGTAGGCTCAGGATCGCTTTTCACAGGATGCATGGTTGGATGTGTCTGCTTCATGTGGCCGTGGTGGGGGGAAAAAAACAACAACAAGAAAGAAAAAGAAAAAGTGAAGCAGATGCAGTCATAAAGGAGGCTTATCATTTAGTATAGTGCATGTGCATATTTTCCTCCTAATTTAAAAAAAGGGTTTCCTTATCATGCATACTTGACTATTCGGTTTTCTGCGCAAACTCTCTGCAAACTGATACAGTGGAAAGATAACCAAAAATGGTATATGAATAACTAATGCATAAATGCTTTTGATTTATCGTTTAGCACGAAATGACCGTCATATAAAGTTAACTGATGCCTATTCTGTGCCTCAGTTAACTTTGCATATGTGCGCTTAGGAGCAGTATCTGTGCTGTGATTAATGAGGATGATCCTGCATTGCAGTTGTGCTTTACACTTTATTACCGGCTGGGAAAATCATGTACATCACTGCTTTCTGTATGCTGGATATCTCTGTAGATATCCAGAGATATCTACATATATACAAATATATCTGCTGTGGGTTGCTCCTTCATATTGGTGTGTTGATAACTTGTCCCGATCTTACTATCTTAATAGATTCCATTGTTTGCCTATGGCAGGGATGTTTCCAAGATCTTTTAAATAGGCTGGCACAGAGAGGGTCAAAAACAAAGACGGTGTCGCCCATTGGAAATCTATTATTTGAAAAGAAATAAATGAAAAAAGTGGAGAGAACACTGGGCATGATTTTCAGGCTCATGTGAATCCCTCTGCCCTCATAAAAATGTCATCTTATTATATTTTTATCACTAGCATTTATTTAACCGATGATGGTAATTAATGAGATTAACAGCAAACCTGTGCAAGGACAGGGAGAAGATGTAAACACCACACAAAAGAGCCCTGCCAGGTTTTCAGTAGCACTAACCACTGAGCCTCTGTGCTGATGAAAAGTGGCACTACACAAACTCCTGATAATTGTTTTCTACTAAGTAACTATTCTGAAAAGAGGTAAAAGAAAAATTTAGACCCCGTATAATATAGTTATAATCCTACCCTTATGGGTTGCCATAGCGGATCATCTGGCTCCATCTAATCCTGTCCCTCCTCTGTCCTCTGTCACCCTTTGCATGTCCTCCCTCACTACATTCACTTGTCACTCACTACATCACTTGTCCAGCATATCTGCCCCTCCTCTGCACAAGTCCAAACCATCTCAACCTTGTCCCTTTAACTTTGTCTAGAGTCTCCCAATGAAATATGAGCATCTTCAACTCTGCAACCTTCAGCTCTGCCTCCTGTCTTTTTGTCAGGACCAACATCTCCTAACCATACATCATAGCAGATCTCACTAACATATTCTAAACCTGCCGTTTTACTCTTGCTGCTATCCTTCTGAGTGAAAGATAATAAGGAACTAAATCTTTAAAATAAATGGTGTGGAGTAAAAAGTTCAGTATGTCATACCTAAATATTTTTGGAGTAATGGTAAAAAACAAACAAACAAATAAACAAAAAAACGTGAATAACATGAGCTATGTAAAAAGTTACAAAATAATGTATTTTATACACTGCCCATGTTGAATATAAATAAACGCGTAGAGAAAGTAAAGTGGAGAGGGTAAACAATGCTGATTTGTGTCTAGGGTTTCTTATCCTTGTTTTTCCTCTTTTTTCCTTTTTTATAGAAACACAAAAGCGGAAATATCTGTAAACAGGAGTCATTTTTCTTCGCTTCAGTTCAGAGGAGGAAGGAGAAAAGTATTTTCCCCGCCCTTTCCGGGTACAGCAGCCAATGGCAGCGTAGCTTCCTACTGTACTTCCTTAGCTGCTAAAGCATGGCGGTCAAAAACAACGTGTGGAAGTCACAGTAATCAACAGCATAGCAATCCGTTGCATTATATTAATGTTCAAGAGTAACAACAGCAATGCTCGTTGGATAGGACGTTAGCTCTCTGATGCAGGTAGCTGTTAACATCGGTACGGCGGATAAACAATTTTCTCCAGAACAGTCTGAGAAAACTTAAAACTGGTGGGTAAGTCAGAAGAAAACAGACCGTTTCTTTGTTTTTTTGTGGAAAAAATGTTCATTTCTTGATATCTTAAAAAGTAAAGTTGTAGTTTGTCGGTGGCCTCTAAATAAGCCGTTGTGAAGAAAGCTAGTGAGTTAGCATCAAATACAGCTGCAAAGAATAGCTCGAAGACTGTAATAACACTGGTATATCCCATGTGTAGATGTCCAAAGTTTTATCAATTGCACATTGCCAACTCTAGTATAAAGTGAGCAATTATATTATGAAAGTTTTTGGAGCGGTCTTGCTCTAATACACATCATTGAACTATTGGCAAGCACACCTGTTTAAATGCAGTACTGTGTAAATATTTGAGCCTCTACTAAGTATTGAATACTTTTATTTTGTCATTTACCTTCTCAGGAAGTGTAGTACACAGACACAAGTAAAGTCTTAAAGTGAGTGTTTTTGTCTTTAAAACAGCAGTAATGCTTCTATGTGCTCATA
This sequence comes from Pelmatolapia mariae, assembly GCF_036321145.2. Lineage (NCBI taxonomy): Eukaryota > Metazoa > Chordata > Actinopteri > Cichliformes > Cichlidae > Pelmatolapia > Pelmatolapia mariae. The sequence continues at coordinate 16,264,538 of NC_086240.1, read as the reverse complement.
CCCAACGTTTTTAAGCTACTGGGTAGGTTGTTCCAAACATTTCTACAGTGGATTCAAGCTGCCTGATTTGATCTTGTGTCTGTATGCAAGCCCAGATTGACTGTTTTTTTTTTCTTTCAAAAATGACTCTGGCAATATACAGTGCTCAACAAATTTATTAGGGTTTATGCCACAGCCACCCTAAATGATATTTATTTTCTGATTAAGATGTCAAATTACAGTTATTTACTACTTTTGTTTACTTCCTAACCAGAAGAAAATAGCTCAGCTCAACTTTGTTGTTATTTGACTAATAAATAACAAAGGTACTTTTTAGTTTAAACAAGTTTTTGATAATTTCTAACATTTTTTTCTCATTTTTTATGACATAAATTAATTAAGCACTGCATGTTTGGAGTAATTATCATGCTGCACAATAAATTTGGGAGCCATCAGATACCTTCTTGTATGTGGATGAGAATCCAAAGTATCTAAGATTTTTGCATAATATGGTTTGGTTTAGTGTTGTGGGGGCAAAATACTAACCCCAAGTTGCTCTCCGATGCATCCATCAGAGTATGAATGCGTGTGAAGTTTAGATAGAAAGCACTTACAGGGAAAGACCATAGAAAAAGTGCTTGTGTGAATGTGTGAATGAGGCAAGTTGTGTAAAGCATTTTGAGTGCTCAGATAGAGTAGTAGTGCTATGTAAGAACCAGTTCATTTACCATTTACCATTTTGATAGACAATTTTTAGTGCAGTGCATATCTTTAAATAAGTTTTCATGAAACAGTGACACTAATGGTGCCTGTTTTTGATTGCTTTGTCTTATATAATAATACGTACCTTTTAAAAAGGAAGAAAAATACATTTATGTATTTGTTACTAATTTTCTTCTTGCAGATGAGCCGGTTAAAGTATCCTGACTGAGTCTAACTGCTGTGCTGATTATGGATGACTTAGAAAGAGAGCTGGAGCCTCACATTGACTTAGAGAATGACTCTGATTCCTCAGAGGACAACTCTTCAAAAGGAGAGAAGAAATCAAAGTTCCCTCTGGTTAAACCCATTTATGGAGGTGGGTTGTACAGAATTTCCATAAATAAATTTTTCTGTTAGACAGCAGAGGACATATTAGATGCAAGACTTATTGCTCACTGATCAATGTATGGTACACTGTTTGCTGGCTTCTGCACAGTCCTGGATTTTACATTATAGAAAAGTTTTGTCAGAGGTAATTAAGAAATCATTTCTTCACTTTAATGTGAAATAAAAATGTTTTATTTCTTTATTAAAACAAATTTAAAAGGTATCAAAAATTTTTCTATCAGCCTCACAAATCCAATGTTGTCTGAGGTTTGGAACTCATACCTTTCATCTTCAGATCAGACTCAACAGAATGGGTTTCGCCGGACCACCAGCATGTGTCGGGAGCGCATCAGAGAAGCCATGCTGCACCACAGATGGGAGGAGGCAGCAGAATATATGGTGTACTACCCCCAAATTTTAGAAGACAGAAATCTTTTCACAGCGCAGCCATCTAAGGAGGTAGATTTTATAATTCCTTTGGTCATATATCCATTCATATGGACGTATAAGCCACATAATTGCACACAGTTGTACACCACAGCATGAATGAAATATTTGGTTTCCCTCCCAGGCTGTAAAAGAGGAATTACTTCCATAAAGGCCCTAAACTTAATAGTTTTACAGTTGTTTAGTTAAAGTGCAGGAGTACAAGATGTAGAATTAATGAAGACTGAATGAACACTGCATTCATTTTCATCCTTGACATTAATGCTCTCTTTGAAATTTCAGTTTATTTGGAGAACTGTCACTGAAATCTTTCACCATCATCCCAACTCAACAATGGAAGATTACAACATCATCTATGAGCGAATGAAGCATTCGGGATTTAGACATTACCTTATGGTACTTCAACTAATAAAAGTGCCTGCAGTGCAGTTTTCATGTGAATCTGCATATTTTTTTTCTTATGAGGTGTTGTCATTTTGTGTTTCTAGATTTCTCTGGAACATTCCTTCCACCTCCTCCTCCACCACCAGATTGAAGATGCAAAGCGGCATCTTGCTAGTGCTGAGAGTTGGAGGCACGGGAAAGAGACAGCAGCTCAGATTCAGAATATTAAACTGATCCAGGCCTACAGGGGCCTGCTGGATTATATCATCTGGTGTGACAAAAAGTCGACACGCTCCAGCAGCGGTAAGGCAACGCAGCATAACAGCCCAGAACATGCATTATTTAGGTTTCTCAGTAACGGGCGTATTTTAGGCTCGTGTGAAGTCACACTGCCACCTACAGGTCAGACATGGGAACTGCATGTTTGACAGAGCAATTCAAATTCATTATGTTGGGGAAAAATGTGTTTGTGTGTGAAAACCTGTCTATCTGGGCTCACATCTTTAAAGTTTGGCGCTCTTTTTTTCAGATTATTATGAATCTGATTCCAATCAAACCATGCAAAACTACTTCAGGCAAGCGTCAGTGAATCTTGAGGAGATTTTGAAAAATCCAGGCGTCTGGGATTGTTTTATACTGAGATATGTTGAGGTAAACACTCATTCCTTCCTTCCCTTCATCCGTTCATTTTTTTTCCTGCTTATCCAATTCAGGATCACAGGGGCGCTGAAGCCTATCACAGGTGTCATAGGACAAGAGTGTGCTACACCCTGGACAGACCGCCACCCTAACACAGAGAAACAGACAAACAATAACGTTCACATCTATGGCTAATTTAGAAACACCAATGAACCTAATGTGAGAGGAAGCTTGATTACCTGAATTGAATTCACACAGGCATCGGGAAACCCCCCCCAGAAATTCCACACATTCGAAACCAGCTCCAAACTACAACAGCTCACGTATATATATTTAAAAAAAGCAGATTGCTGTGTTTAAATTTTAAAGTTTGGATCATCATTATGAGACACTCATTATGGGACTGGTATTTCCAAGCTCCACCCAGACTGTGGAATGCACTTCCTCTATTTTTATAGTGTCTGGACTCGGTGGAGACCTTCAAAGAGCAGCTAAAGACCTTTTTATTTTAATTAGACCAGGGTTTTTATGATGTATTTATGATTTGTTTTCGTTACCTCTCTTGTGAAACACTTTGTGACATCTGTCTGTGAAAAGTGCTATATATATAAACTTTTACTTTCTTACTTACTGAAGAAGCTTCTCGGATGAGAGGTGAAACGTCTTCAAGCAACTTAAAGAAGTCCAGACGCTTTTTTCCCCAAGCTCCTTAGACTACGAATACCTGGATGACTGAGAACCTCCACAGACATACTTACTTACTAAACACACGGTGAAATATGAGCGTTTATGGATGCTACTAGCATCAATGGTTGACCAGCTTTGCGTTTTCTTACAAAATAAGCTGTAAGGCATTCTTTGGTGGACGTTAGGTGGACTCTGACATGCTAACATAACATCCATAACAAGACGGATCAAGGACATTGTGGGGAAATCTGGAGCTACAGTTGAAAAACAAAGCAGACAATTTTGACTTTTTCTCCTTGGCTCTGGACCAGAGCTTTGATATCAGTGACATAGGCCAGTTACTCCTCTTTACATGGGATAAAAAAAGAGTTTAAGATTACGGAGGAGCTGGCAGCACTGCACTCAGTGAAACCAGGGAGAGATTTGTTCACTGACGTAACCACATGGTTGGATAGACAATGGATAGGTCTCCAAACCTGAGAGAAAAAATGTTGGTATTCTGAAGTGGATACAAGATAAAGTGTTTGAATTACACCTGTGAGTGGAATTGGTACTTTTCCAGTGTGTTATACAGCAGGAAGTATTTTATAATTCAGTGCTAAAAATTAACCATGTTGTAACTAAAATAGTTAAAACGTACTCAGGGAAGAGCAGTGAACCAGAGACCGTTTGTTGCATATTTGGAGGAACAGTAGACTGTGGTGACTGAGACTACCACTTGGTTGTCAGGTGGCTCAGCCTGGGCAAAGTGCTAAAGAGTTCAGGAGAAATTAAAGAGTTTTGTAAAAAGAAAAGAAAGGACTTTACAGAGCTCTCAGATACAAATGGACGGCAGATCTAACATTTGCTGTTGACGTGACTTTACTTTGCATTTTAACCTCATACACTGAACTTGCCTTTAATTCACTTGTTCAAAGTCATAACAGACTAGATTTCTCTCACTGAAAGAGAAAAAAGAACTGAAAAATTGCAGATGAGTAATTAAACAACAAACACAACATCAATGGCACCTTGTATAAAGTTGAAAGTCTTTGAAATGTTGCATAGAAATGCGCATTTTGTTTACAGCTGTTTTTTTTAGTAATGTTGCTTAAACGTTAATAAAACGTTGGTGTTTTTTCACGACCTAATTCTATCATCTGCTTTTATCAGTAGCAGTTTATAAAGAGATCAGATTAATGCAGTAAGACATAGCCTCTTTCTGTTTGTCACATGTTGCCCTGTTTATAGGTTTGTTGTTGTTTAGTGGAAGGAAAATACTAGTACTGATCACATGACTGTTGTTTCATTTTTTTGGCAGATGCTCGAGTTTTATGAGCGTCACAAGGAGGCTCTGCAAGTCCTGAATGACTATGCGTATGACAGCAATTTCCCACCCAATCCCAATGCGCATGTCTACCTCTACCAGTATTTAAAGTGCCAAGGTGCTTCGGAGAAGAGACTGATGAAAGTGTTGAAGGTAAAGCTGCATATGAAACTCACTGAACAATTTACTGTTTCAGTCAGTGCTTTAAAGATGTCTCAAAAAATGAAATTTTAAAGTAGAATCTAGGTGTTCAAATGGTATTAATGATTAATATTTTATAGTTTGTGTATTTGGAGGTTGAAAGAGGGGACATTGTACGCTTTTAAAACTAAATTGGATACAGTGTGTCTTCTCATTTTTGTCCACATAGCTTTAAATCTAATAACAGCCAATTTAAAACCTTATTCAGTGTGAAGTTTAACAGGGTTGTTTTGCTGTAGGTCCTCCATGCATTGGTCCCCAGCCACGAGTTGATGCTGGAGTATAGCTCTCTCCTGCTTCAGTCAGGTAAAAGGGAATTAAATATGGATTTAAATGTCTACCATTGGCCAAATAAAGTTCAGTCTTGCTGCAAAATTGATGATAAGCAGAATTAAAATCTGTCAAAGTAAATGTATAGAAAAGTTATTTACTGCTAGCTGTTCTCTGTTTTGACAGTACTAAATAGGTAATGTTAATTCCTTTGTTTGATTTCTCCAAGGTTAGAGCCGTGTCTCTAAATCATGCTTTCTCTCATGTAATAAAAAAATATATGATTTTTGCTCTTTAAGAGAAACAAAGTGACACCACGAAAGCTTTGGGAGTTGTCCTGGAAATGCTGGCCTTCAATTGCTGGGGGAGCAACCTGGAAGTGTGGATCCGTTTAAAGGCAGTGATCCAAAAGCTTCAAAATCAGTATGTGTGGTTTTTTTAAGTTATATTTTTAATTCAGCTTGAAACAGATCATACTTTATTATTGTTTCTTACTGTTATGTAATGTTAACAGAGTAGACTGGGAGAACATTGTCTGTGAAAAGATGGCTGAAAGAAAAGACTGGTGGCTTGCGCTGCACTTCACGAGCTTCCATGCCACGAAAGACTCAAAGGAGAACCCCGAGCTTTTTGAAGTGAAAGCTTCGCTGACAAAAATCCTTTGCCCAGGTTGGTTTCTGTTCATTTTAGTGGAATTAATTCTGAAAATGATATCTTGACATAGAAAGGATCTCATGACTAATTAGTCATTTTTATAATTTAATTGCAATTTTTAAAGGAAAAATGAAAAAAGCAATCTTGCTCAGTTTTCTAAAACGTTAATATTTTCTGCTTTTGTTAGTTTACTGCGATAGTGACTTAAATAGTTTAGAGTTTTGGATTGCCAGGTAGTTGTGCGAATAATTACTGGCAAATGTTGAGTATAATAGTAACAAAAAATGACAAAATGTTTTGGTGCAAAATGAGATTGTCAAGCATGCCAACACTGTCACAATAATCTGCTATAGATGTTGCAATAGGACAAAGTCAGTGTACTATCACTCTGCTAGCCCCCCCCCCCCCCCCCTATGTTTTATGTAGAACAGCAGCAACTTTGTCATGTTTTACTGCAAAAAGTCTCCCATTGCCCCTAAAAGCTCACAGTAAAAGCTGTACATTTACTCTCTGTCTTCTTGTATTTTGTGTATTTTCTTTTCACAGACCGGCCACTGAAGTACAGTGTGAATGGCTCACAGGTGAAGGGCAAAGCTGAGACAAAGAAAAGAAAAGGAAGATATTAAGGCTCAATTTTGTTAAATGTTAACTAAAGGTCCTCCAGCAGGCTGACGTTCCCAAAATCGTGAGCAAATTGTGCCTAGATTTACTTTCTCCACTGTGTGGAGCTCTCGTTCTGCATTTTTGCAGTGGGTATCTGGAGGGTATGATCACCTAATTTTGAAAAGTGTACCTCTGACTGTTAGTGTTCATGTCCGATTTATGTTTTCTATGAACATTTTCTTATTCTGACCTCAGCGAATCTTTGAGTGTTAAATTCATAAGCATTAGTAGTGTATGTATGTTGCACAGAGCTCGAAGGAGTTTCTCTCTGACAGCTTTGTTGACGTGTCAGAAGACCCATCATCACAAACCTTTGAGCAGCGTGTTGTGAGGACGTTTAAGGAAGACAGACTCGCTGGCAGGTGGTTGCTGCTACAAGCTTCCGTTTTTTAGTCGTTTAATGCAAAAGTGCCTTGAGTTTGCTTATAATTGACTTGTGTTTATATTTACACCCATACAACGAATTCATCCACGTCAACCTTTTCATATCAAAAGACTCCACTTAAACTCCTAGTGCTTCATTTTTTCTATTCTCTGTCTATAAAGATAAATACTTCTGTTCCTATGAATCTAGTATCAGGGCATGTTTCTGGCCTTCAAATACTGGCGTTGCTCTTGACTCCTTTGCACTGAACCATGAAATAAACTCTTGCATTCAGCAGCATGCCAATTTAATAAGTGAAAGTGTTTGTAATGATTCTGTTTCGGCTTGCCACAGTGTTGGCCATGCAGCAGCTCAGTCAGCCGTACTGTATATGTGTGTTGCTTTGCAGTCATTACATAAACCAGAGCCCAAAGCACTTGCCTAACCACAGGAGCAGCTGCAGAACGGATCTGGGAATACGTAAGACATGTTGTTCGAAAATTCAAAACTCGGGCTGTAGCAAGGAGAATCAAGTCAGCAAATGGTCACTTATTTGGTCTCTGTCCTGTTTGTGACCTCTTTAAAGCTTTTTTCCCCCCCAGTGTTTTTTAAATTTTTTTTAATCTACGCAGATGTTCACAGCTGAAGCAGTCATTTTTCTGCCTTGGAGATGCTCTGTAGGGACTTTGGTTGAAGGTTAAAAGGGCAGTTTTCTTTTTTTTTGTCCAGGGATTGAATTGTTCCCCAACAAATCATTTTTCTCATCTGTTCTCATGCACCTGGTCTCTTCTGACTTTAATTTCTCCTTAAATCTTAGCAGCTGGAGCAGTCCCAACTTAGGGATCATCTAGAGTAAGAAACAGAAAGCATCCTTATGACCAATTCATAAGCAGCTGCGAGAGTCTGAGGCAGGTTGTCCCGACTGTTCAAAACACTGTTGTTAAAACCTGCAGCTTTGCTCCCTGCACTGTCTCTGTGTGCTTTGCCAAGACAGGAAGCTCAGTACAGATAAAACCATCATCAAAATATTGTCATTTTATTGTGATGTGTTACACCAGCATATAAACAGTGTGGATGATTATTTTATGGATGAAGTATCCAAGAGGAAATTCCTGTTTAAGGCTAAATCAACCACTTAAATCCCACACCTGGTGCTTTGAGGTGCTTAATAAGGATGCACTGGCCCAGTACTGATATACAAAATAATAATTTGGCTGATCCAATGCAATTTATTTTATTTTCTTATAGTATGTATTCCTCTTCCCCCTGGAAAAAAAGTCAATGTTTATTATAATAATAACTGAATGTAAAACTCTCCATGCCCTATTCTTTTTTTAACATTTACCAAAAACAATTTATGTAACCACAACATTTCCACCACCTTCAGTAAATGGCATATTTACTGATATTTACTTATTTTACAGTAACTTAAACACAAGTTTGTTTTTTTTTACACATTCTCACATTTTATTCTAGAAGCTTGTACATTTTGCAACATTTTTACCATCATAAATAAAGCTGATATCGATGTTCAGATGCTATACCCATAAATCTGTAGTTCTTGCAAAACATCACATATTTCCAAGAATGCAGTCCTCATTATCCAGTGTGATGAATATGCAGGGTGATGAGGTCAAGGCGCCAAGTAGCTCTAGACTGAGATTTCTAATACAGTGAAGTGGTTGTACCAGGTGGCTGATTTCTGTCTTTACTTGTAATCAGGCCTGAAAACAAACACACTGATTATTATTCTTTGAAACGCTGGAGGGGAGTTCATGTTCTTTTCCAACTTCTTTTCCCAGTCATTTCAACGAAATTTGAATGATCCTTCAAGCAACAGTAGATACATTAATGTTAAACAGTCTGAAATATCACAGAATTATGCCCGCTGATCACTAGATATTTGGACATTTTCTGGTATAAATCCGTTCGGTCAGTCGTAGCTTTAAAAAAAAATTACTTCAGAATTTTGTTGAACAGTATTTGTTTCTAGCTCTGTATAGATTTGAATTTAGCCTAATTTCAAGCAATCACCAATTCACCTTCATCCACTGAGCAATGTTCTGTTGATTGGAGGCCTAACAGACATCTAAATGGTACAGACACTCAGCTGTGTACGAAATGCAACTTAAACATTAATTCCACCTAGCTTGTGAAAGAGAAAAGCTTATAGTATGAATTGCTCCCTAATCAAGTAATGTATGATGATTTTTTGTGGGGAATTTCAAAAATGATAACTAATAGGGAAGTAATGCAACTGGATTAGCAACAATGTGACATGTGAGTACTTAGAACCCTCTCAGCAGTGCTCTGACTAACTTGCAGAGGTTCCAAGGAAGCTTTGTTAACAATGAATTACAGTAACCCCAATGTGATGAAATAAAAGCATGAAAAACAATTTCTAGATCAGAGCATGGCAATGGCAATATTCATTAAATGATAAAAATAAGAGCAAACCAGAGGTTTTAATGTGAGTATCCTAAGTGAAAACTGAGTTAAAAGTTACCTGTAGGTTCCTGATAGAAGATATAGCAAAAGTGGCAAGGGAACCTGGAGTTTCCAATACCTTAGGCACAAATCTGTGAGAGGCACAAACAAGGATATCTATTTTTTTCTGAAGTTGTAAAAAATAGTTATCCATCAAACTTTTAAAAGTGTCCAAGCACCATCGCAAGATCCGAAGCTCAGAAATATCCATCCACTGTCTTCCACATATTCTCAGGGTCGTGGGGGAGCTGGTGCCTATCCCAGCTATCATAGGGTGGCTGCTTAGAAATATCTTAAAACTAAACGGAATATGTTCAAACTGAATGTCCCCAGCATAGCAGTGCATAGCAGTTCTTAAAAATGTCAAAAATGTCCTGAAGAGGGAGCAGATATAAACAGCAGAAAAAGTAGAGGACCAAGAACAGAACCTTGTGGAACACCATAGGCAAGCGGACGAGGACTTGAACTTACAAGCAGCAATAGAAAAGTAACAAAGTTTTTTATAGGTAAGATACTTTAATTTTCCAATACTGGTGTTAATGTAGACTTCAGCTTTATTTAAGCCAAATAACATCATGTAAACCAGTGTTAATTTCGTTGACTAATAATTTTTGTCATATTTTTCATCAATTGCATTTTCTTTTTTTCCAGTGAAAACAAGATGATAACTAAATAAAAACGAATGCATGAGTACAAAAACTATGATGAAAGGTACTGACACTTTCGTCAACTAATAAAAATTAAATGAAAACATTCTGGAGAGACGATCCAATCAGAACCAATTAGGTTGGTTAGGTAGGTAGAAAGGCGGGACAAGCTCGGAAGTCCTCCAGTTAGAAGCAATCTGTCTGCGGTAAGGTTAGACACGCACAGTTTGATCTGGGTGGGAGGGTTCTGCTAACACGCTTGCTCCCTGTTTCTCATGAAAAATACAACAAAATGTCAGTGCTTGGGAAGAAGGCAAGAGCAGACACATGGACACATTTCACATTTGATATCAAGGAAAGTGAAACACTTTCTAAATCATATGGAGCAACTCACACTGGTAAAATCACAACAAACTTTAACACTATATTTTATTTAACTGAATCAACTTTAGATTTAGTCTACTATAATCTTATGATATTTAGTCAACTGAAACTAAAAGAAAACTAAATGATGTTCTAGTCAAAAGACTATGACTGCAACTAAATCAAAAATTTGCTATCAAAGTTAACACTGATGTAAACACAATCATTCCACTACACGTTGGCTTAGCGGCCGTTGATGTAAAAGAAATCACATTTGAAGAATAATGGTAGGTGGAGGTAGTAAGTATAGAGCTACTGGCCTCTGAGCAGCTCCACCGGTTCTACCATCTCCACTAGTTCTCAGCCTACATGAAGCAATGATATATGTTCATCTGGGAGTGCACCCCAAGGCTGCTGCGACAAACGGTACTGTAAAATCTATCAGGTAAAATAAAATTTAAAAAAATCCTGTCTCCATAGGTTCTTCTGATGACTCTAACAGACCCATTAAAACCTCGTTTAGCCCTGAGAGAAATTTACTGACGTCTTTGGCCTAACCCCACTGTGAACTGACAAGCATAATAACTGTTTGTGTAATTAATCATCCACGCAGGTTGCAGGATGAATCTATTTGCTTCTGGGACAAATACACACAAACGGCGCTCAGAGAGATGTTTTAATTTTGTGCTTGACATCTAAAGGCCTTGGATGGTTCTTTGTTGTGTGTGGCTGACATTGAGTTTTCCCATCTCGTGCAGCCTCACTCCCTGCTCTACAAAAGCTACACACACAATTGCACATACGCACACACTGCATTGGGTGACTCAGAGTCTCGCTTGGTTGGTCTTCAGGGCTCTGAGGATTTGTAACTTAAAATCCAGACTTGCACAGTGACAGTGTAACATCTCAGTAACTCTGCAAAACATTTCAAGTATGGAAAGGGCTTGGAAGTGGAGCAAAAGAGGGAGATGGAGGGAGAAAGCTCGATAATTCAGCCATGCAATTTGGACTTAACATACTGATGTGTTCACCAGTGCCGCGTGCTACAAGCAGGAAGGAGATAAAACGAAGTAAACGCCGTGGTTCAAACTAAGAAATTAAAGGGGAATACAAATCAGCTCACGAATAAAAAGATTTAAAGATTATGTTTGTGCGTTTTACGCCTTTATTTAAGGGTGACAGCGAAGGAAGAGAAAATGGAAAGTAAAAGAATGACCTCGGGCATTGCAGATCCTCAAATGGCCTGTAAAGCACCATGGTTAAATACTCAACTTTGCACCAGAAATGTTTATAATCTGGTAGAAGGGTTTGGTGACAGATCATACAGGTAACAAAACAGAAGATATAAACTAAAATCTACAGTAAAAATAACTCATTAAATATACTGCAAGAGGCAGTCCCATAGTCTATAATTAAAACCTAAACACTGAGCCACCTCTATAGGGTACATGAGCAATTTGAGCATGAACAACCTACTTAACTATTTTAAACCACATGATAAATCTGGTAACAGTCATACATGCATATTACACTTATAGAGAAATGGGGGAACAGCTATGAAAGTACAGAAATATCTGTTTTAGACTGCGTAGTATACAAAAGAGGAGCAATACTTCATCAGGGTACAGAAAAGGATTAATGAACTATCACATACTCGGACAGTTTGGATCACTGACTGTGAGCACAGAATATCTCCCAACACATTTACATTTGTTTTGCAATTTTCAAGTGAGCTCATGCTTTAAAGCTAGCATCACAAGCTGATGAATGATCTCCTTTTAGTTCCAAAGTAACACATGATAGGTACTTCCCAAAGACTGACTTGCACTCATCCATTCCAAAGTCAGTCATGCTACCACGGTCGCTGTTGATACACTAAAGCTATTCTTAACTGAATAATTCATATGATCATGGTCGTTACTGCAAAAACTGAATGACTTACTGTTACAACTATAAGTAATGTCACACGAATTCAGCTGAGGAGGCACAGTGACCTTTTTGTAAAGGCCTGGAGACCATCTGTAATGGTGGTACAAAACATAGTTTTGTTTTCTGTAGCTATCTTCCATATTAATGTTTCAATTTATGATTATTAGATGTGAGTGCTGAGTGACTCTTGCAGAAAGAGGTGGATACAGTCCTAGGTGTTTGTGTGGCTTCGCCACAGATAATTTGATTGTACGACCTGTTGTTTGGTTAATTGTACTGACACCCCATTCACAAAGTCTGTGCTCCAATTTTGGTTAGTGATGCTTAGCACTAATTAACAGGTGTCTGTGTGATGCACCTGTAGGATCTTTGGATGCACCTTGGTAAGACCTTGGTCACACAGGTCTAGAGACTGGTCTACAACTTGCTGGCACCCTGCAGTCACTTGCAAAAAGGAGTATTCTCTAACCTGTTGAAAAGCTGTGCCCTACAGCTGGGGGAACTTTTACTTTGCATCTAACGATCTTCATTTCCGGTTTGCGTTGCACTTTTTTAAGCTTCACCACCGCTTCACTACCGCCATTTTTGGAAACAAGTTGGCCTCATGCATGCAAACTACTGGTGACCGTGGGATCCTGCTAGTGGCCAAAGCAATCACAATGAGGATATCAGTGCTGTGTAGTGGTGTATAGATTCTTGTGACCAATTTCACATGAGCAACCACCAGCAACTGGTTGCACAATACTTTTATCTTTATCTTAGCAGCATTTGTACCCATGCAGTCTATGCAATCTATGCTACTCTTCTACAGAGTCGGTGCTGTGCTGACTTTAAATCCTCTCATGACGAACTGCTCTGTAGCAGAATAGCCGGTGTATTCCAGACTTAAGATGGCCCGTTTGAACAGCATGATAACAAGAGTGTTTCGACACACTCGCCATACATTCAGATATTTAGGCAAAAATTGCTTGAGGGGAGGCAAGTCTTGTGGAACTTGTGGAGAGGAAAAAGGCAAAAAAAAAAAAAAAAGATTCCCAAAATATCCTCCCTGTTCTGTCTGTGAAGTTGAAAGTGACAACTGCAATACCTTTGTTCTCTGAGTGCAGCTGCAAAAATAGCTTTCAATAATGTATTAGGAGAATAAAAACTGTGAGCTGATTTCTGGGGAGAAGGCGCTCAGCTCTGTGTATGTGCCAAGACCAAGAGCTTTCTCTGCTGTGCACAGACTGTGAGAAAAGATCAGGCTGGTGAACACAAACTGATCCTCTTGACTTCTAAGATTGCTCTACTTATCCAGCTGGGAATAAAATCTTGGCCTTGGAATAAACAGCTTATTCCTATACATATATTAACGTCTGATCTCACCGAACAATTGCTCAAATGGGATAAATCGTCAGAGCTTCTTTCTGAAATTTTGTGTGTGCATAGAGTTATGTGGACAACTGCTGTTTTCCCATCTGAGCAGAACAGCAATGTAATGACTCCAAAATGCAAAGTGCCTTGACCAGCAGAGCATTCACCTGAGGCTATGAAGGTTTAATTTCTTGTGTGCCTCAGTGTGATAAGTGGTAGTCCAAATGTTGTGACTTTCCTTCAAGCTCTGCAGAGGCTGGCCAACTGGAGCACAAGCGGGTGGGGGAAAAAAAAAACTCCTGAGTGATCAGAAATGTGAAAAAGAGAGCACAACTGAATTCCAGGCGGGCATCAATTATTAAGCCATGGAAGACAGCTGTGACAATATATCTTTATTGCATCTAGAAAGAAGGGAATATTTTAACAAACCACACACAACTATGAATCTACTATAAATCTAAACCAGTGTGTCAAACCTGTTTTAGTTTATGGGCCATATACAACTCAATTTGATCTCAAGTAGAATGAACTAGAAAAACTATTACACGATGACCTACAAAAAAATAAACTCCCAATCATGCCCGTTCTTTTTAAGGAATAAAAGTATAGTCTGAAAACCTTTGAATTTAATGCACCATCAATCGGCAAAGCTGATGAGAAACAGCGTAAGATGTCTTTAGAAAAAATTCACCAATTTCGTCTTCGTTTTTCCCAGTTCAAAGTCTACCATCATAACTTAAGGAAATGTGTCAGAGTGGGTCCTTGGATTAACCTTTCTTACTTTGCTTTGCTATGGCAGGCCATATCAAAAATGCTGATAATAATTGAGGCCCCTGGTTTAGATTAAATAATCAGTTTTTCTGGTTGATATACATTCCAACGGATGACATCAAGTGCCAGACTTAAATAACATCATACAGATTGTTCTACCTGTAGATTGTAGGTTTCACACCATATCTAAATATGTTAAGAGATGTTGCGTTCTACCTGATGGGTTTGTGATCAAACCCTATCGAGTGTTTGCTGTGAGTAAGTTAAGTTTCAGCCTACAGCAGGTCTGCTGGTGCTGTGCCTAAAAATGCAGTCCCACATATGCTGTAACAACCTATAAGGTCTTTCCAGAGCCACAGATGACTTTGTGTAACTGTGTTTTCTCTGAATACTCCAAATACTATTACTTATTATGAGGAGACAAAACCTTACCTTATAATACAGCATTCTGGCAGCAGCATATGAACCCATCACAGTAGGAGAAACACACATTAAAATGAATAATATTCATTTAGCAGCCACAGTTTTAAGATCCTGGTATTGTTCATGCGAACATAGGCACAGGTTTTATAATGTCAACACATTATAAAACCTGTGCCTATGTTTTTTTTTTGTTTCATGTTTTCCTTTCTTGATTTTTATGGTATTACTGTTATTGTAACCAAATGAATTTGTGACCCATTTAATTTTAGAAACGTCCAGTATACTCCAAATCATACTTTCTTGCTTGAGAGACATAAATTCAGTCCTGCATTAGGTCGCTCCATGTACTTGTAGCACACTGTTTGAACCTTTTAACTGCTGTTTCAAGGTTTAGTTTCAAAATTTTTTATTTGAGAGGACTCAAATGGAAGAATTTGTGAGTAAAGCAGCTGGAAGATCAAATAAGATCTTTTCCATATGTGGCCATCTTTTGTGAGTCTTTAAACGACAATCTTTTAATTTATGCCCCTTTCTTGTCCTTCTGATGAGTGTTGTGGCTAAACTGAAAAGGATAATGACTCTGGATTTCAGTAAACATGTAATCTTCGATTTTTACCACCCATTATGTTTCTTTTTTTCTCAAGTATAAAGAAAACATAATAGATATTTATATTACTTCAGTGGTGATGTCATCAAGGTGATATCATCCACCAACACAGCCAAACACAAACTTATCAAGCCTGCAGCTTGCAGCTGGGGCATGCTTCCCACACAGTGCATTCCCCCAAAACTCTACAGGTGCAAACTCAAGGTAGGCTGAATAGTTCTTTGAGATAATTTTCCAGAAACTAACCTGTCAGCTGCGTACGCCACACTGACTCATGTAGGTGTATATGTGCCCACTGACTCATGTTCTGCCCACTCATCTATAATTCTGTGTAAGTACAATGAGCAATGAACAAACAACAAGCTCAACCTGACCCAAAGAAGCCTTGTTTGTTAGTGTACCCATACTGCATAGATGGTCTTTGTGTGGTTGGAAATACAACAAAGCCTGCTGCGTTTCGAGTGAATGTGGGAGACAGAGCGTGTGGCCTGTCTGTCTCTTTGCATTTCCTCCTTTACTCATCATTGTTTGAAATAACACTTCCGTTGCCCCCCCCCCCCCCCCCCCCCCCCCACACACACACACATACACACATCTGGATGGCTGTTAATGGAGATAATGTGGTTGATTTTTTTCCAGATTATGCAACAGTTACATCAGTTAAAATTTGTCATTTAGATATTTATTGCGTCAAGGGTGATGAGTTATTAAATGCATTAGTAAAAAAAACAAAAAAAAACAACTATAAGCAGATATATGAAAACTGTGGAAATACATCCATTAAAGCTGTTCAGGGCTTTCTCATTTGAACCATAAATTATATAATTTGTGTGGACAACATGTCATCATATCCTGCTCTTGAACAGTATAATACTAAAATGCTGGTGACATTATTTTTAGTAAGTCAGTGGGGACAAAGTAGGAAAACTCCAGATCTGAAAAATGGAGTTCACGCAGTTCCTCTAATGACCTCTTGTGACTGTCTTCAAAACCAAGCTATAGACTCTGACACTGAAATTGTTTATAACATGTTTATAGATTTGGTCTGTAATGTTAACTTCCACCGTTATACGGACTGTACCTCAATACAGTCTCTTCTAGCTCCGAGTAAAAAAAAAGAAAGACATGTAGATGAACCAAGTGTTGACATTGAAGCTTGAAAAATCCAGAGTACAGATGGCTGCAACAAGTCAATTAAACTTAAACGTTGCTGCCTTTGCTAGTCCACCACCAGGAATACTAGTCCATACTAGTTTTTCAGCATTGTTCTGACACAGCATTTTTCTGATTTTAGAGTTTGAGAAAGCGGTCTTACATATTTGTCTAAAATGCATATTGAAGCACATGTCCCGGTCATAAATCACCATGAAAGATTTCTCACAGTGTTGAAGTGGTAATCCCATCCAGAGTAGATATCGGGTTAGACGCTATGTTTCTAATTGGCCAATTGGTGTGTGTCATCTGACTTTGTGGATATATAAAGCTGGGTATCACCTGCATAGAAATGAAAATCTATTCTACATGTTTCTAATAATACTGCCTGAAGGAAACATGTAGAATGTAAACAGAATTGGTCCCAGGACAGAACCCTGTGGAACTCCACAAATAACCTTAATGTGTGAAAAAGACATATTTACATGAACAAGCTGTAGTCTATGAAATAAATATGGCTGGTGTGCTTACTACATCTTACTTGGTGCAGTGGGAAGCTGTTATTGCGCGATGCAAGCTCTAGAACAAAATATATATCTATATCAAAGGGCCTTTTCTCTATTGCGATGTTCTGCAGTACTTTGATGTCTCTCTCGCTCTTTAAAAAAATGTAAACAAAAGAACAGTTGTATGTCAGTTTTATCACAATAAACTGGAATATAACCAAGAAACCAAGGCAACTGCGACTCCCACTGCTAAGGTTACCTAAACTGATCTGGCACTGTGGGTGTTTGCAATTTCATGCATGGTGCAAACTGCTACGCATTTCAGCAACATCTAAAACATGGTTTGATTAACAATAAATGTGATATATGGTTTTATATTTGTCCTAAACTATGAACAAAATATATGTTTTGGCAATTTTCTTCAGGTTTTCTCTCTTTTAGACTAGTCTAATTTTTTCTCTCTGTTGTTTAAAAGACTAGCAAATTAGGAACAACCATAATCCTAAAATGTAACTCACCCACCACATTTTTGACTGTCTGTGGTGGGTGTTTGCTGTGTATGAGTCATTTTCTAGATAAAAACGATTGCTGACTGGTTATCTGTCAATACCAATGAGCTACTTTCAATTTATAGATTATGTGCTCTTTTAGCTTACTTAACAAGGGACAGGAAGGAAGCGGTGTCTCAATAGCATGTCTCCACCCACGGTCATTGCTGTGCAGATTGTGGTTGCAGTGACATGATCAGCAGGACAAGACGGATGCCCATTTTCACAATATTTAACACGACTGCAGGGGTGAAAATGACCAGCTATTGGCTTTTTTATTTATTTTACAACCAAGAGATAGAATTTGACTTGTACCATCATGATGTTTACGTTTATTTCTTCCCAGCTTAATGACTTGCAAAGAGATTTTCTACACACACATTAATTTGAACACTCTAATACCACTTCCAGTAGTATTTTTTTTCTCAAATATTACTAGAACAAGCTCCTTTTCATCTTGTGCCATCATGAGGTTTACATTTGTTTCTTGGTTTTATTTTTTGATGAACATCAAATGGTGGCCTACTGTGCATTGTACCTGTGATGGTCATGTTAAAGATAGCCTCTCTTACTGAAGTGTAACAAACCTGTCTGAATCTGAGTGTTTACAGCAGTAAACTGTAGCCAGAACTTTTGTCTCACAGGGATTGCTTGTACATACACTGACCCAATTATTTAAAAACTATTCGGTATGAGCATCCACTTTTATAAGAGTAGATGTTGGACTGAAAATATTTAGCATAATATGATCGCTTTAAAAATATCATTACAACACAAAGCCGAAGTCTAAGTACAGAGTGAGGAAAGATATTTCTTATTTTGCATCTTCAATAAAACGTTTAGTATGTCAGATCTTTTTTTTTTATTCTTACCCATGTCCTTTTGTCTTAATGGATATCTTGGTGTTGTTTTGTATGTTTCTTGTCAGCAAATTCCAAGAATAGCAGAACAAGAGCAAAACAAACAACAGGTTTGTCCATCTGTTAACACATCATGATTGTGGCGCGCAGCCCCACAGTCCATTTGTTCCTCCTGAAAATTAATTTAAAAAGCTGTTCGCAGAACTCACAAGTTCTCCTCAAATGGGAGTAAATACTCCGTGTTCTAGTTAAATACATTCTCAGAACACAAAGAGAGTGTACCACATGTAGGCTGCAGATAAACTGCCTATGTGCGTGATAATGAAGGAAGAACTAACCCAGTCTAATAGTGTTTCTGATTCATGTGTCTTTGGAGCTCTGTGACACAGAGATATAAATAAGACATGCTTTAAAATTGCCAATTTAATGTTAGTTGTGGTCTTTCACTGTGTTCAATAGTAAAAAAAAGTAAAAGTAAAATTCTGCCTTTATGTTTGTTCACGGTAAGGCAATCAATTCAAGCTTTGTAAACTCCACTGAATCTGTCTGCTAGTAAATTTTCATTGCCTGACCTCACTCAAAACTGTGTGCTCCTTCTTTTGTATTCAAAAAGCTCTGATGGTGTGTTATAGGCTGACATTTCACCGCTAGCCTTTCTCTACGCTGGCCTTTAAATTTGCTGTTTGTGTGTCTTTGTCCTGTGTTTAAGTGTGTGTTAGGTCAGATTAACAAATGGTAAGGCCGGTGGCAGCCTGAATAACAGCATTAACCAAGGGACAATGGGAGCGTGAGACTAAGCCCTTTCACAACCTGTCTGACAGCTTGTAGCGTTGATGTCATCCTCTGACTCAGGCTGTTACCACCGCCGCTGTCACCCTGGACGCTTGGATGCATGACATCACCAAATGACACATATCACTCTCCACTACTGCCTCTCTGCTTTCATTTCTCTCCCTTTGTCTCTCTGTCTCCAGTCATTTGCATACTCATCAGCTTTCCTGCATTGTAGGCTTCCACTTTGTCAGACTGTGAACAAAGGGAGAGCAAGAAAGGACATCATTAGTTTCCCAAGGAGACTCGGATAAAGGCAGAGAAAACACAAGAACAAAGATAGCAGCGGCTTCTGATGTGCTCCCAGGAGGATATTTTTAAAAAAATCAAATACATGATCTTTTAAAAGTGCTTACCGAAGGAGGCTGCAGGTTGCAGAAATAAAGTCATTATTACAATTTGATATTTCACAAAGGGAACAGTAAATAAGTTACGGTAAATGTTTGAGTTCATTGCCTTAAATCCCACATGCGGTGGACTAGAAGGGTATTCATACCAAGACAAATACACCATTTCACAATACTCTCCTTTAACGATGTTCCTCTTTGCTACCAAGTTATATGAAGTTTGGCTTAGTTTTTGACTAATCCTACATATGCTGATAGACAGAAAAATGGTAAAATCAAATCAGTAATCAGCCAATCACATGGCAGCAACTCAATTCATTGAAACATGTAAAAATGGTCAATATGACCTGTTGAAATTCAAACCGAGCATCAGAATTGGGAAGAAAGGCGGTTTAAGTGACTTGACTGCGGCTGTTGGGGTTGTTGGTGTCGATATGGACCAAAATCTCTGAGAAATGTTTCCAGTACCTAATTCTTGAATCTATGATGTGATGAATTAAGATAGTTTTAAAGCAAAAAGAAGGTCTAACCCAATAATACCAAGGTGTGCCTAAGAAAGCTCCTAGTCTGTATATTTCAAACAGACTACATAGCAACAGGTGAGCGCTAGCCTAATTATTTTCAACATTATTTAACCAGGAATTTAAATTCTTGGGATGAAGAATGTCTAAAGTGTCAAGGACCAAGATAAGCTGGATTAACCAAGCTTGTTTTTTTTAAGATGGGAGTGCGACCATGGCAGAGAGCATTCTTGGGAAGAACATACAGAAATGGCCTTGTCAAAAAAAAAAACTTGAGTCACATATTATTGTAATGCTTAATTGGAAATGACGAGGAATGGTCACTTTAGACAACCAGCTCAGAGAGTGTATACCAAGAAGGCCAATGCTGTGTCTCATAATTCGAAAAACATTTATCTGCAACAAAATTTACAAGATTCATCCTTGGTTCAGTTTTTACCTCTCCACCAAGTTTCATGAAATTCTGTTACACAGGTTCTTTGTAATCTTATTGATATCGAGACAGGCAGACAAATGTGTCACTGAAAGCACCTCCTCTGTGGTAAAGGAGCTAAAACAAGAAAGAGTCACCAAGGCTCAAAGTTCAATAACCAGGCACAGACAGCTTCTTTATCAGTGGACTGAGATTACTCAGTAGCCATCATATGATGCTTACACCATGCTTACATGGTCATGGGGTCATATGGGGAAACCCATCTTTAAAGATAGCTTTTAATGGAGATATCATGCTCAAAGGTAAAAGTCATCCATTGATCAGATGTGGTCAGGGAACCCAGAATAATTTCTTTAAAAGGGTCTTTGGCTAACAAGGCTAACACAAAAATAAAGACAATAGCTGTCTCAAATTAACAAATTACATGCATTATTTTCAGCAACTTAGCCAGTGCGTGAGTTTTTCCCCATCTTTCACTCTTTAAAAGTCAGTAACGCCCAGGTCACTGCATGTTTTCATAACAGAAGATACCTGACACCAGAATCTTTACTACTGGAACTACTTGCTGTACTGGTTCAGTGTATGCAAAGCATTTGTGATGATGTCAGTGTCATGACCTAATTTACACCGTCTTGATAAAAGAGGAAACTTCATCACATGCAAATAAATTTTCCTACCTGGCTGAAGGATAACGCATCCCAATTCTTTCCTACAGGACCGCTTTGGGATACAGTGTATGTAACCTTTCTTGTATTTACCAAGAGTCTGACGGTCACATTATGACTGAAAACGCAAAGTTTAATCCTCTTTTATTTTTTTAAAAGTCTTAGTCTCACAAGAAAGTCATTTACCTGGTTAGAGGATCCCCCAAATTCATTGAAAATCCAGAATTCATGAATACACGAGTATCTATTCTACGGGTTTTTACTTCACACTTGTGTAATTTTTCTCTGAACTAGGATTGTTTTGCATTTGCCCATAGGTGTTTGCCTTAAACTCAAATTTTAGGTAAGCTCTGAGAAGCTTTCTGCCTTCATAATAGTTTTTCAGTGTCATACTTCTAACACATAAAGAACTGTGCTGTTTTTAAATTTTAGGCCTTTTAGATGATTTGATTCTTATCTTACCAAGAATACTAGAAGGCATCTGATTGATTTAAAATTCTCTCCTTAACCTGAAAACAACACATAGAGTCACACTCATAACGAAACCTCTTCAGACACAAGATGATGTGTCATGTCAAGTTTCATGCCATGATATATATTTCTCAGTAGATCCGATTTTTTGTTTGCTGTTGAAGTTCATGGCTTTAAAAAACAATTGGGTGCAGAGGTCTGAATTTATTTTGGATTTCCTCTAATCCACACAAGGTCAGAAATAACCATACAATTAACAATACACCGCCACTAATGTGTACACTTGATTAAATTGATGATCCTGGAATCTGCAGTTCTTTAAAAATGGTAAGGGATTGGTTCTTATATAGCGCTTTACCACTCAAGCCAACATGTTTCATTTATCTACTCACACCACCACTTTTTTCTATGCTTTTTTCTAGCTAAGTGCTTTCTATCTGATAGTGATGCATCAGAGAGCAACTTGGGTTTGCCCAAGGATACACTGTCATGCAGACTGGAACAGCCAGGAATCGAATCACCAACCTTCCAATTAGTAGATGACCTTCTGAGCTACAGCCATCCCAAATGGGCCATTAAACTTCCAAAATGGTTGACCTCAACCCTACATGAAAATTTGTGGGCTAAGCTTAAAAGCCAGGTCTTTGGCAACAATTCAATTCAATTTAAATGCTTGTCGATAGCTACTAAAAGCATCTGGTTGAGGTGCAACTATCTAAGGGACATTTAACCAAATATCATATATTTGATCCTGTATGTATGTCTTTGACCCTGTGGGCATTAGAGAAAATCCAAAATAAATTCACACTTGTGCACCCAGTTCTCCTTTTTAAAGCGATTAAATATGCTGAACAACAATTCCACACTGCAAAAAGAACATCATAAAAGCCCCAAACTACCATGACATGCCCACGATGAGTGGATCTAACTTCTGATCACAACTGTATATATTACAGTTTTGATTTAAATCTAAAATTAATTTAAAACACAAACTTCCATTTGTTTTTGGCTACCTGCTAACTACCTTAAACAGCACAAAATCAGTGGTGACATCATTTCGCTGCGCTCTGTATGAACGTAATTGGTGAATAAAAAACAATCCGTGGCATGTTTATGAAAGCTTCCTCACTTTAACTGTCAGTGCATCATTCTGCATAGTGAAGCTCAAACATCCAAGAGAATTAACAATGTCCTGAGGAAAATACAAAAACAAAGTTCAGCGCTTGTTTACTCCTCACTGAATAACATTTAATATTCATTAGCCTACTCAAGAAAGGTTTTACATACGCTATTCTATACACCTGGTATCTGGCAAGTTTTTCCCAGCAAAATCACCCTCAGTCACACAGGAAGTGGAGCGTTTTACATTTCTGACAGCTGCAACAGCTTGTGTAGAATAAAATAGGCAAGATGGGCAGTTAACATGAGCTGTATGTACAAGTGAGCCTGGAGAGACACAGAAATTAATACTAGAAACTCACAGAATATCACTTTCTGTTTGTTGCAGTAATTGTCCAGACTGGGGGGGGGGGGGGGGGGGGGGGGGGGGGGGGGCAGCTGCCAAGAGAGGCTAAAGCTCAACCTCCTCTTAAGAGCTAAAAGGGCCTGGCTCCCACAGAGCCATGCAGCAGGTGACCTCCCCTGTCCTGGAAACAGTTGCTATTTAGACACGATGAGCAGCGGGCGCAGAGAGTCATTGTTATTTATATTGTCTTATCCTTTTGTTTGTATCAGAGGTCGAGGGCAGCGAGTGCATCCGATAAGTTTCTCCACTTGAAGGTCAAGGCTGAAAAGTTTGGTTTATAACCTCTGAGAGGACACGGACGTTTATTAAACACACGCTCACTGAGGGTGATGGGTATAAATATCAGGGAACATTATGCAAAACCCCCAGCTGTGTAAATCCATCCATGTGTATGATATGCTTCCATCCTGGGTTAAGGTCACAATTAAATTGGGATCCCACTGCAGGCAGAATGACAGTATTTGCTATTATTGAGAAAGCATGACCAATACTTTATATTGCACATAAAGAACTACAGTGTATCAGAGACAGTGAGGTTCCCTCCTTGAAAATACAGATTATAAGCATGAGTGTGTATGCGAGCAAGTGAGAGCGAATGTTTAAATTTTTCTGATTGTTAACTAAACAATATTTGGTAGTTGCTAAGTGACCGTGAGGATGAGTCACCCTTCCTCAGGCGGAGGGACATGCCAGCTTGAATGAATAATACTGAGCAGACTAGCCCAACTCAGAGAAAATAGGGCTGTTATGAGTTTGGTGATGGAGCTGTTATTGTTCAGTGTAAACCATACCTCTTCTGGTAATCTTTCACAGTGACGGCCCTCCTCACTCAGGCAACACTTTCAGGAGAAATTTCTTTTTTTATTTTCACTGCATGCAGTCATCGGCTAATTCAGTAGTTCTCAGCCTTCAGCTGGAACTCCCCTCAGAGGTGGGCATCACAAGATGACTTATGAAATGTGTTATGAATGTATTTCTAATTATAATTTAAACACACTGACACAGTGAGCTTGGTTATTTTGGGGATTTAATGTGTTTAATTTCTGTCATCTTTAACTAAACCAACACATCACTCTGGGATATTATCTCATTTAAGTGTTTCTTTTTAATTAAAGTTGAATACATTTTAATAAAACAAAAAAAGCTGCTCATTCTGATGAAAATAGCACACAGTGGATATATTTGAAATGGCGCAAATGCTGAAAGAGGGTTTCAGAAGACAAAAACTTGTCTGCAAACATTCTCAAATATGCGGAAGCTCGTTTCTGCCACTGAATAAGAATTTTTTTTTCCTGATTTTCAGAGGTAAACTGAAATTTAATGTAATCTTTCTAAATTTTTAGTCATTTTTTTTCAGAAGTTTGAGTTAGTAAGTCAAAATTTTATACAATAACCTGAAATTTTGACCTACCTTTATTTTGAAAGCAAATGTCCCCTGTTTCCAGTTTCTCAGTATTTATATTTAGTCAATAGCTGCAATCCTCCAGCATGTTAAGTGCAAACAACTACTTCAAGTTATTTTCTCAGTAATGTGAGTAAGTAGGATTAATTTTTCAGATAATCACCTCAGATCTTTACTTATGGGTGGAGAAAGCCCCAAAACGTTTTACAGTTTGTTCGAGTGGCATTTGCCAGGCAGTAGTGAAACTTTGAAAACAAACTAGAAATGGAGAATGTTTCCAGCAGTGTGGCAGGGCTTTTACTTTTGAACGTGAACATTGTCGGTTTCCAGTTTGTGTCCATCTTTATGGTTGAAGGTCAAGTCTTTAAAAAAAGAAAAAAGCAAACACTTCCTTCATTTTGAGTTATTTTCTCAGAAGTTTAAGTTCATAAGTGAAAATTTTGATTCATGAGTGTAGTATAAGTATTTAAAAATGAGCGAGCTAAGTGTATAAATATCATGGTCCTTGTTTTCTGCTGGGTTTATTGTGCCCCTTTGTGTCTCTACTTTTCTCCACCCCCCGTCCTCTCTCTAGCTTCATGCACAGTGCTAGTGTTAATTACTTAGTTGGTTACTTCCTGTTTTACTTGAGTTTTCTCTGCTTATTTAGGGTTTACTTCCTGTTTTTGTCCTTGCCTCACCCGTGCCTGGTTATTTGCACCTTTGTTCGATTGCTTTCAATCTACCCACTGTGTCTCCAGGCTTGCCTCTAGCTTTGTCAGTCATGCTTCACAGTCATGTACTCACTCTTTTTTTTGTGAGGATTCCTGTGTCCTGCATTTAGATTACCTCTCCAGACGAGCTTCTAACAATAAATTCAAAGAAGACATTAGTTAAACTGTTGGCACTGATTTGCAGTTGGAGCAAAACATCTTACAGAAGAGGCAAAGAAGCTGTAGTTGATGTGAAACAGTGAAAGAGGCTGTCAAAACTCAATTACAGTGTGAAATGAGAAAAACCCTGACGTTTCAGTTTGACTGAATGAAGCCAAAGTGTCTGGTTTAAGTTTGACTTCTTAAAGCAGCTGGAGTCATTTAGGCTGGAACGAATTTGAGCTAGAAGATATATTTTTTTAACATTCAAACATTAAACCCGAATGTATTTGTCGAGTTAAATAACAGGCACTCAAATCGTTTTAAATGTCACTCAGTTCATGTGTTAATTTCTGTCGTGTCATCATCGGACGTCCTATCAGCTTTAAACTGGTGGGTGAAATCTGATTTTATGCTGGCGCAGTGACGACTAACAGTTCACCTCAGCTCTAAAATGTGTTTACCAGTGTTGGCTACCCTGTTGTATCACTGATCTTATCACACACAAGTATTTTAGGATTTTCTCAGTGCGTGATGTTGCTAAACTAAAATACACGCTGAATTGTGAAACTCCTGTTTGTCACATACTGTCAGTTTGTACAAAAGTTTAGACAGGAAACTGAATTTCCATCCAGCAAAATCCAAAAGTAAACAAAGGCAGTCACGGCGTGACAGTATTTCCGAGGGAGGCACCATAATGCATCGACAGCCTGGGCTGACAGTTTTCTTTTTCTTTCTTTCTTTTTTTCATTTTTCTGTTTTTGTTGGACCCTCGAAGCTCAGACAGTTCGTGCAATGATAGTCACACAGCCTTAACGATGAGCAGAGAGTGATTTTGGAAAGCCGGTGTCGGTGCTTGGTTAACATCTTGCTCATTCAATTAAACTGTCTAATGAAGCTGATGAAAAAGATTTCCAGTGACGGTGAGAGTCATAATTGGCCCATTAAGCTTAAAGAGGTAAGATATGTTTGAGGCTGCGTGTTGTTTGCGTTGCAGACTAATGGAAGAGAAGCTGATAAATATGCACAAAGTGAAGAAGCATATAGGTTGACAGGCTGTTGAATCTTTGGCAGTGTCCCTGCTTGCCATTGCTGGACATGTTGCTTTTCAAGCTGTTGAGTCTGCAGTAAGCCCATCTGTGCCATTCCCTGTTAGAAACCATCAGCAGCAAAATTTTTCCATTTATTAAATGCTCAGCATTAAAAGAGGAATAAAGTTAATAGCCAGATGGGATGAAATACTAGAGGGAGAGGCCAGTGTTTTGCATGTTAAAGACTAAAAAACAGCAATTAGTAAATGGGCTAATTTGTAATTTAAACACTTCTCTCTCATGTCTTTGCTAAATGAATGCATGTGTGAGAAGTGTCTTCCAAGGTTACATAAGGTTGAGATCTTCCTGTTTAGCGCTAAATGTGTCTCTGAGTCTGCACCTTGCTGAAGACAGGAAGTGGTTTGGGTCTTTCATCTGGGCCAGTGAATACCGCACCTCGATCAGTCACATTTTCCATGCTGAGTGTCAAAAAAAAAAAGAAGGGCCTAACCACTTCACTGTGTTTGAGATCAAAGTTTGACATTATCTCACAACAGATACACGAAGCCACACGCTGTCATGTTTTCCATGGTGTGACATTTATGAAAGGAAGACAGTTATTATAATCCAGTTCAAGATCTCACAAAAGAGAGAAAATGGTTGCCACATTAGCTTATCGTCCTGCTGAGCATTCAAAACGAAATAGAAAAAAAAAAATCTCACCGCGTCACTGACATCATCAGCAGCAGAGGCAGCAGCAGCAGCATCCACCTGCTGCCAGTTTCCTATGACAACAGGTTTGAGAGATTAGAGATATTGATTTAACTGTGTAAATGTAAAAAGACAGATGCTGTAAGCAGCATAGAAAATGACTATGAAATGATGAAAATGAATGACTTGGACAGACGTAAAAGCAAAAACCTGAAGGCTAAATGCTATCAGTGACTGTGGGAGGTCGTATTGAACTTTTGTATAAGTGGTTTTTGCAACAGAAACATTTTTTGAGAGCATAATTACATCATAAGTATCAAAAACGCAGCTAAAGAGACATTTCTGAAGAACCGCTGGATGGGATGAACTGCAGTAGCTTTGGTGATCCTAAAGAGTTTCTGCTTGGGGTCATCATGGAATCTGAATTTTAATTTAATGAAGTTATGACCCCATACCTATTAACTTTGAAGCGAAAGCTACACTGTCGTCAGATGATGTCTGATCATCTTCAGTCAAAACCTCAAGCATCCAGTTTTCACACGACCCTGTGCAGACCTGTGATAAACTAAGTACACCCCCAATTCAGTGTCAGCTATAACATAAAGTAATTGTTTTTTATATGACTTTATCAGTCACACCATTGTGAAGGAGTGTTAGTCCACTCCTCTTTGGTGATGTTACTTGAGTTCATTGAGGTTTCCACAGCATTTCGATGTGGTTGAGTTTCAGACTTTAGCTGACCATTGGAACAGCTTGAGCCTTTCCTTTTTCAGTCATCCTGTTGTTGCTTAAGATCATTGTCCTGTTGCATGACCCGATTTCAGCAAAACGTTAGCTGTTGGACAGTTAGCCTCACATTTGACTCCAGCATACTTTAGTATACAGAGGAGTTTGTGCTTTACTCTGATTGCAAGGTGTCCAGGTCACGTGGAACTGAGTGTGACATTTGGTACGAGGTGTTTGCGCCGATATGCTGTGTGTGGTTTTCTCCAAGCGTGGCGTTGAGAACATCTTCACTTTGGTCATGTCTGTCCAAAGGACATTGTTCCAGAGGTCTTGTGAATAGCTCATTTGCAACTTTGCAAACCTAAGCCATGCTGTCATCATCTTTTTAGAGAGACGAGGCATTCTCTTAGCAACTCCCCCCAACAAGCCACACTTGTTCAAGAACATTTTAAATTTAACATGGTAACTGAGGCCTGAAGAGTCTAGGTTATAGCTCTTGATTTTTGTTTTGCAGTTTTTTGAGCATTGCGTAGTATGACCTTGAGAAATTGCGTCAACACACACTTGAGTTCTCCAGACCAACAAATTCCCAAAACTTCATCTACAGGTGCTCACACTTACTGATGCCGATGCTCAATTAAGCAAGTGCATTTGATTTTTTTGTTACTAATGCTCTCAGTTCTCATTGAAGCAGTAAGGGTGTTTTTCACAGGACTCTATGCAGAGCTGTGAAAAGCTAAGTACATCCTTACCCTTACTAGGATCAAACAAAGACTGTAATTGGTCAATATACAGGAACTACAAACACAAACCAGAAATCCCTGACCTACAGATTCAACTCACATCACATTGATGTACATCAACTCACATGCATCCATTTATCAGATTCTGAAAATTATAATAAAAGCAAATCAGTATAATAAAGTTAAAATCAGTGCAGTTTTTATTTTTTTTCAGTTTGGTTTTTATTGTTTAAAAATAGTTTAATCTTAAGTCTATTTTTTATTAGTTTCAGTGGTAGTTTCATGATTTACTACATATTGTATTGGTGGTATTTGCCAGATGTAAGATTTAGAATATTTAGTACAGATATCAAAATATCAAAAATTTGATTCACTGTGATTTACATACCTCAGTCCTAATAAACTGTTTCCTCAGATTTGTCCTTTCACTTAGTGTGAAAAAAGTGTGAAAAAAAAAGAAGAAAAAAACTAGTTTAGTTTTTTTCACACTTGTTGTAGCATTTAGTTTAACTTAGTTAGGTGTTATATCTACAGAGTTGCTGATGTGAATTTTGACACATCTTTTGACACTTTTGTCATATTTAACATAAAGGGGAAATGTTTTTATACGAGTACTTATGCAGTGCCGTATCTGATCGTTGCAGCTTGAGCATGAGCAAACTTTTTTCTAGTTTGGTTAACTACTCAGAACACTCAGAAGAAAGGCAGATTATGGTCTTGGTGAAATTCATAGAAAGTCTAGAGGTGACTAAAACCACAGTCTACTGTATCTTTTAGATAAAATTTACCTATTGTGCTTACAGTGATTATTTGTACATACGATGACTTCAGGGTTTCATTTATCACATGAGCATCCACCATGTTACTACACACACACACACACACACACACACACACACACACACACACACACACAACTTTATTGCATATGTATACCTTGCTTGTTCAGGGTTTGACCCCGTTTTGCCTTCAGAACTGCAACAATTCGTCATGGTACAGTTTCAACAAGATACTGAAAACATTCTCGAGAATTATTTAATCAATTCTGATGCTCGGTTTGAACTTCAGCTGGTTGTCTTGACCATGTCTATATGCTTAAGTGTACTGAGCTGCTGACATGGGACTAGTTAATTAGATATTTGCATGGAAAGTTAAAAACTAAAGACCTAATAAAACATGGGCAATGAGAATATATACGTACATATATATTCTCTGATATGTTCCACAAATACTTGCCACTCGTTCTAAAACAATATAAAAACAACTCTGGGACCAATTTTATCTACTTGAAAACATACTCAGAAAAATATGTGTGTTAAAAAAAAGACAAAGGTAACATTAGGATGTTTCGTCATCTGAAATCTTTCATTCTTCAGCTAAATAAACTGGGTGTTTCTAGGAACCAACATTCTTTCCCTTTAACCTGCCAGCATCTAAAATCTACTTCGCCACATGCCATTATCAGAAGCTCCTGATCATAAACACTTTTAGGAAATCGCTTTCAAACATTTGATTGTATAGATTTGGTTCCTGGTAATTCGTTGCAGCTGCTTGATCATGTAAACAGTTCGTGTTGGTGTAGACTGAAAAACTCTGACAGAATCATGGTGTCAGCTTGACAAATATTTGGTCCTAATCAAACCAACCACACCGGCAGAACTGGTTAAATTTACATAACTGGTCAGGTCACGTACATCATATGTCTGACTTCCCACTAGACCTCTAAAATGTTGTTCCAAGCTCCTGTTTCTCACTTAACATCTTATTTTAATACCAGTAAAATGTGACTGGCCTTCATAAGCTCTTCTTGTTATAATTTCACTCAGTTTTTTAGATTTTTTTAAACCCCCTTTCTGTTTGTGGTTGTTGTTACAGTGAATAAATCATTAATGGATAAGAATCCAAGCACCCAAAGCGCCCACATATTTTGCACAGCTCTCTAAATTTTCTGTAGCTCTTATTTTAAATACCACGACTAGGTAAATGTCAGCATTACAAACTTACTTGCTGGCATTGCCTTGCTTATGAGCTTCATGAGAAAGCAAATTTCAGGCAGTCTAGTGGGTCTTTAAATGATTTCTTTTGCTTTTAAAGGAAAACTCCTTCAGCCCATTTCTTCCAATTTACTTAGAAAAACATGGTATTCCCAGAACCATCTCAATGTCTTTCTAAACCACATATATATAAATTGATGTAAAAAAAAAAAAATTCAGGGATTCTTAATTCTGTCTATTCTTGTTTTTATTATTTCACTACCAGGGATCTGCTATTAATAAACATGGATGTTCTGCCAACCCACCCTGTATAAATAAAGGCTAGATAAAATAGCAGATAGTTTTAATCTTACCAGGTGTTCATAAGCAGTCTGAGTATACCGGCTTGTTTTGTGAGAAATACACAAATGATTCAGTAGTACATATCTGCTAAAAACAAGTTAGCGTGATAAACCATTTTATTTCATCTTCACACATTGCTTTGCTAAACAGAGTGCTTACAATAACATAATATTATAGTATGATACCAATAAAATGGTCTTATGAGTTTGGCCTGGGGTGCTGGTTCACTTACACTTAAACACAGTGAAACAGGAGTCACTGGGAAGCCAATCAGCTTTGATCATCTGCATCCATTTATAAATAACTGTACAGACTGCTAATAATAGAAGTGATAATACATGCTCTGCATTGTTTCGGGTTGCCAGTGACGATAAATAGAGTGCTCAGATTATATTTGGGGTTCGAAGCCAACGAGACCCTTCCACCACAACATAGGTCCCCGTCGTTCAGGGGCTGCGCAGCCAGCCAACTTGGCACTTGCTTAACAACACTCCTGCCAAAGACACCTACTTATTGCCACCAATAATACTGCCACCCCATTCTGCATACAGGTCACTTGTGTTGCGTTACACAAGAAGGCCAATCTCTTTTATTCTGCTGTGTTTTAGCACTGAAGTTCAGTCCATCTGTGGTCTGATCCAGGGAAAATTACATTTATATGTGATCACATTGAAAGTATACTATTACGTACTTAGTAGATCAATCTGGAGCCTTCATGTAGCATCACACATAGGAGTGAGTGTTATTATTGCTAAATATTCATTATATAATTTATGTCTACATATAGGTTTTCTAGGATCAAATTCAGGTACATACCAAGGAAACCAAGCTTGAAAATACATGTACTTTAAGACACTTATAATTTAAGGCACTTTAGACTTGGCCTGATTTTTTAGACCCCTATTCCTTCTTTTATTTAGAGTCTATTAACCTAGAAAGGTTCATATTCATTGCATTTATTGTAAAGAGTATGTTTCAACTCTGGCCCTTTTGGTGACCTTTACCCCTTTGGAAAACATCAGCTATGGACACCTAATTCATAAATGGCTTGAGATTCAGTTACAGTTCAAGTATTTCGTGTTTGAAAGAGAGTTGCTCAACAATCTCAAGCTTTAATGTCAACTGCGTGAGTCCATGAGTGGGTGAGTGGAGATATTCACCTGTCAGAGCCCAAAGGAGGAGTTTAGAAAGGTTAGAAAAGGGTGAATGGAATAAGGACTGGGTCTGCTATCTTTAAACACCTGCCCACACTAGTAAGTTGGTTTAACTTGATTTTTACGATATGTTGGATGGCTTATTTTTTGATATCCTTTGAGTTATGGTCAGATGCTGTGCATCTGGATTTAAATTTCTGTATCAGACTCCCTGTTAGATCATGACTTATGGTTATAGGGCTGTTAAATATATCTACCTCTGAGTAAGGGAGGGTTGTAAGGAAGATGATCATATGCTGCTGGAGAACATGGGAACTTGAAAGGCAGGGGTGTTCCAATCTGTAGAACAAGAATGAGCAATTAAGTGTAATTATTAGGGTGGGTGGGTATTAGTATCATATACTGGTATAAGACATGAGAATATCCTTTGAAGACATTTCTTTTGGAAAATTGGTCCCCAGAGTTACAGAAAGATAAACAAAATATGTTAGATGAGTGTACATAGCCCCTGAAGTATAGCACCAACAGTACTTAGGACGCATAAACAGCTCTGGGATATTTGATTACAAAGGCAAGAAATAATTTTCTGACTGGTGGCATGAGTGACTTGCTGACTGATACAGAAAACTGCCGAAAAACTAGGCAAAGTGTGGACATTGAAGATGGTTTTTGAGTTATCCCCTATGCTAAGTCGGCCATTTTGGAGCACTGTAGGGATGTAAAATTACTAAATGTAATGGCTGTTCTCAGAAGACTTGAGGTCAGACACTTTTTACACAGCAATCTGAATTTAAATGATGATTAGTTGAGTCAGAAAAACTGTGGAGACGATTTATTACTGTGGTTACTCACCACAGAATTGTGTGCCCTA
This sequence comes from Pelmatolapia mariae, assembly GCF_036321145.2. Taxonomy (NCBI): domain Eukaryota; kingdom Metazoa; phylum Chordata; class Actinopteri; order Cichliformes; family Cichlidae; genus Pelmatolapia; species Pelmatolapia mariae. The sequence continues at coordinate 16,231,591 of NC_086240.1, read as the reverse complement.
CCTCAGTGATGTAAAGCGAGCCTGAGTAAAGACCAAAGAGCAAATTAGAGGAGTCACTGGAGCTTCTTAACTTCTCTTATGAGTCAATTTTTATGCAAATTATTAAGCAGATGAGGAGACTACCCTGGAGAAGCTTCTGCTATGCAACAAACCATCACCACATATCTGAGGCAATGGGCAAAGCAATGAGCTTATAGCCATAAGTCACTGGTCTTCTTTTACAACACATGGATGGCCAGGTCCGTTGCTTACCTAGGGAAAACCTGACACCAGTGACCACTATGGGACGAAAGCAAGCTGGCAGAGGCAGTGTGATGTTTTGAGCAATGTTCTGCTGGGAAACCTTGTTGATGTTACTCTGACATGTACCACTTACCTAAGCATTGTTGCAGACCATGTGCACTATTTCATGGAAATGGTATTCCCTGATGGCTGTGGCCTTTTTCAGCAGAATGATGCACCCTGCCACAAAGCAAAAATGGTTCAGGAATGATTTGAGCAGCACAGCAATGAGTTTGAGATGTTGATTTTGGTTCCAAATTCCTCAGCTCTCAATCTACTTGAGCATCTGTGGGATGTGCTGGACAAACAACCCACCTCGAAAGGATGTGTTGCTAACATCTTGCAGTTCAGGTCCCATAGGTCACGGCTGTTTTGCCAACAAAAAATGGACTAACGCAGTATTAGGCAAGGTGGTCATAGTGTAGTGCCTGATCTAAGATAACACTTAAAAACACTTTTGGAGAGGCCCAGTGCTTAAACTTGATTGGGCTTGAGCCCTTATGACCAACATGCTGTGACTATGGCTACTCGGGAGCAGCTATGTAAAAAAGAAGGGCCTAAAATTAGGCTGTTGTCTTTGTATGTGATTACTGGTGCTATAGGAGGCTCAAAAAGGCTGTTAAATCTAGGTGTTAGAGGCACTTAATTTATCCAGTGGCACTTTCAACAGTTCAGTGAGTACTTTCAATAAAGATGTGAAAGATACTGTGACCTGGGTAAGCTCAGTTTATGACCAATATATGGGGCCAAAATATAATAATAAAAACATTTTTAAAAATGTACTTATGTTTGGTGGAAGACAATGGTGAACACTGTATCAATGTAAGAAAGAAACAATGTACCATTCTTTTTTACAATGAAGATCTAAACCAAGACGCGGGCAAACTATCTATTCATTCTCTATTTCAGTAAACCAGTTCTGGCAGTTGTGTAGCATTCGCTAAAGCCTTTCTGGGTTGGCAATAGGCCTTTTTTTTCAAGACAGACGTCATGACTTGCAGTAGGAAACAGGTGTTGCTCTTGTTATTTAAATGTCTACTGCGGGGGCGGGGCTTCCTAGAAAACGAAACACTTCATATGAGAGGTTAACTGACCACAATGGAGATCACCAACAACACAAAGTGAGAAGATGCAGTGTTATTTATATATTGGTCTAACTGTGTACGTCTTCAGTCTGTCTCACCAGGAAGACATTTATATTTTTGCACTTAGTTACTCATATGAAAACTAGCAGAAATACTATGCAGAATAGAAAACAAAACTGGCTGCTTTATTACCACCACAGCTGGCTAATCACAACATGAACTGTGTGATACTGTCAAACTGTTGGTTTCGGAAAGTTATTCGTATAAAGGTTAAGTTATACACACCCCTACTAAATCGACACAGGGAAGGTGGAGGAGTGGGTGTATTTTTTTCATTAAACTATGTGATAAACAGCTGAACAGACAGCCATCACGGCAGGGCCATTCTCAGGATTTTTAAAATGGGATGGCACAGGGGGCCCCACCAGAAATGAGAACATCTGATCTGAAATACATCACATGTACCGCCCTGTGCCCTCATTATAGACAGTGTGTGTGAAACATGACAGGGGCACAAGATCCTAAAAACAGCTTTTCATTAACTTTAAAAATCAGTGAAAGAAATATTTAGATTCTTAACTTAAGTCAGTCATAATTCTACGTAAGCACAACATCAAAATATATTTAACACACCTAAAATAAAAGTGCAATTATTGATTCATTAATGTGTTAATCTAATTAGCCAATCATGCCAAGACAACTAGCTGAAGTACAAAGTGAGCATCAGAATGGGGAAGAAAGGTGATTTAACTGATGTGGGATGGTAGCATTTCAGAAACTGACCAAAACCTCAGAGGAATGTTTCCAACATCATGTTGAGTCTGTGCCACAAAGATTTAAGACAGTTTTGAAGATAAAAAGAGGTTCCAACCTAACAAAGCGGTTGCTCAATGTAGATTTTAGACAAATGATGAGACAGAAAGGCTTTAAAATAAATTATATAAAGTAAAATACTTCTATCAAAAATATAAAACAAGCATAAGTCAGTTAAAAACTGAAGCAACACAGCAAACAATTTTTAAAAGGAAAAAAAAACTGATGTTGTGGCATAACCTAAACCTCTCTTTCAGTAGGCTCTTCACTATAAAACACTATAATCTCAGAAAAGATTCAGCTTTTCCTTTTCCTACGGTTTAAACGCTCTATTAGACTCCAATAAAGCTCAATGAATGCTGTTTGTTAAAGACTTTATGAGCAGCGCGTGAAGGCACCGTGCCTTCTTCCTCGAGCCTCCTGGAGAGACTTTTGATTGGCTGCCAGTGACATCATCTGTACGCGCGGACCGGAGGCCGTTGAAGCGACAACCGCCCCCCCCCCTCCCCTCTCAGCCAGCCACAGAGAGAGGCAAGCAGCTCGGCCAAATCCCTCCCACCGCAGGGCCGGCCCTGGATGTACGAGGAGGATCAGATTTAATATTAATGAAGTCGCGCATTGGCTCGTACTCGCGTCATTCCCACTGCGCGACTTCTGTAGGCTGGCAGACTTCCTTCAATATTATTTCTGGACAGCAGGGTAAAAGTACTAAAAAATGTTGCCGAGCCACAACACTGGGACGGACTGAATGGAGGCCACGTTGTCGGGGAGCGGAGATAATAAATCCGTCTACGGTCAACCGCGACACTCACCGGTAAGCAGAAACGCAGGGCAAGTTTGGGAATCAGTGGCACAAGTTGTTCTTGAAATGCACGGCCATAGAGATTTCACGCGATTCCATAATTAATGAAGAGGAATATTCAATTGCTGGAACCATTTTGAGTATATATCTATATCTATATAGATATAGATATAGATATATATGTATGTGTGTGTGCGTGTGTGTGTGTGTATTATAAATTCTCTCTTATTTTATAAGCCCCGCAGGCTGAATGGGCTTCAGTCCTGACAAATGCGGCAAAGTTACAATCCGTACCTTATTTTTTTAATTTTATTTATTTATTTTTGTTTAAATCAGTCATCGCGTATTAATCTTTTTAGAAATTATTCACGGCGGTGGTGTGAAATTGGATTTCCTTCAGTCTGCAGCTCATCTGATCAGTTAGTCTCCTCCTGAAAGCCATATCACATTCTCGGCACGTTCTCATGCCGGTTTTTTCAATGAATTTGGCCATGAATGATTTCTGCTTTTGCTGAACCTGCACCGTGCATAAAGGATGGCAGCGGCCGGGACAGGCAAAGCTCGGCGGGTGTCTTTACATAATATGCCAAGATGACATGCTTTTAAAATGCTCAGGCTTCTGATCCAAAGGAAATGCCACCCCTCTTTTTTTGGTACCCCGTCTTTCCATTTGGGTGAGACAAAACTGCAGCGTAGCATTGATGCAGTATTTTATCTTTTTTTCTTCTTCTTTCTCTCTTTACCTCTTCCTGTTTTTGAATCAGCCACACCAGAGTTGGGATGAAAAATTAAGCATCACTCACGTGTGTGCAGTATCTGGGGGATGATTCATATTAATTACACCCAAAAGTGATTCAGTTACAGGAGAGTCTTGATGATTTCACTGTTTATTATTAGTGGCCGGTCTGTCACACCTAAATTTTCCCACCAACTTGGGTGTCGCCCTGCAGGTGTTGACATTACTAATATTTGGCTTCTGCAGCCGTTTCCTAGTTTGCATGGTGTTCAGACAGACGAGGGGACATCTTCTCGCAGCCGGGATTAATTCAAAAACTTATCCTTTCCACAGAGCGACTTGTTGAGTTCTTCGTGAAAGTCCAGTCCTCGGTCTCCCCATGCCTCCATCTCCCCTCGACGACAGAATTGTGGTGGCGCTGCCAAGGCCAATCCGACCTCAGGAACTCCAACTACGCCTGGACACCAGCTACCTGGACTCCATCACCACCAGCAGCATCGACAAGACCGTAATCAGCACCACCGTGGTGAAGATCCGGGCGACGGCCAATCTTGTAACGTATATGCCCTCATCCAAGGGCTCCACGCGCTCATTGTCGTGTGGATGCAGCAGTGCCAGCTGCTGCTCTGTCACAACCTATGAGAAGGACAGCCAGAGCCTCAGCCACAGCCAGGTGAGCGCCAGTAGCCCCAATCTCAGCTACGCCGGGCCCCCTACCCCAATGGTCAGCAGCCATGAAGCATTAAGTGCCCCCAGTCTCGCCCCTGGCACGCCGAAGGCCCTAGCCACCGTGAGGGTCATCCACCCCAATGAGCTGGCCAAGCGGATAACCTGCTGCCCCATGGGTCACCCTGTGGGGCCCGTGCCGGTCATCATTGACTGCCGGCCCTTCATGGAGTACAACAAGAGCCACATCCGGGGGGCCGTGCACATCAACTGCTCTGACAAGATCAGCCGGAGACGGCTGCAGCAGGGCAAGATCACTGTGCTGGACCTCATTTCCTGCCGTGAGGGCAAGGACTCTTTTAAGGGCATCTTCTCCAAAGAGATTGTGGTTTATGATGAGAGCACCACGGACCCGAACCGGCTGACATCCACTCAGCCTCTACATGTGGTCCTGGAATCACTGAGGAGGGAGGGCAAGGACCCAATCATCCTCAAAGGTAACACCTGAAGTAGAAGCATCAAAGTGGGAGATAAGTGAAAAACAAGCAACTAATGAGGGCTTTCATTTACAAAAAGGGGGTAGAAACCGCAATTTCATGGGGTTTAGCCTGACTTTGTAGCAAGTGTCTGATTTAATCAGTGCTAGAAGCTTAGTCGCAATATAAACTAACATGGAACAAATGTGGTAGAATAATAGTGTGTTTAAAGCCTCCTAAACTTTTGTCTTTATTGTTCGGGCCAGCTGATTTTCTTTCTGTTTTTTTTGCCTGTCACCACAGCGTTTTAGTTTTATCACCCAGCGCTTAAGCCTCACAGCAGTTATAACACCACAGATAACAGCTTCTGCATCCACTGCCTGCATCGCGCTCATGCATAAACATATGCACACGCTCTTTAAGAGCTTTCTATATGACTCGCTCTCACCTTTTTTTTCCCTTTTATTTTATTTTTCTGTTTTTTGCAGAGAGCTAGAAGCAGCTGTTAGTAAATAAGGCAGCCTGGTGAGATAGCAGTCCCTGGGTCATTGCCATGTTTTCTATCTTTGGTTGGTGTGTTTGAAGCTGGAGAAGTATGTCGTGTTTGGTGGGTTTGGGGGTTGGGCTGCGAGTGTTCCTGTATGCCTCCCAGTCACAGCCTAGCCGTAAGATCACAGCACCTTGATCTCGTCTCTTCTCGTCTGTTGCTTTCACTTGTTCCTCTGGTCCTCCTGTGTACTTTGATAGACGAGGCTTCTCCCCAGTCTCTCATCCTGCACGGGTGTCTGTCTGAAGCTGCCTCAGTGGGAGGAACAGGCAGACTGTCTTGCTCTTTCTTCCTCTGGTTTAATTCTTGCAAAATGCGAGCATCCTCTCTGCTAAAGGGGATCAAATAGCACAGGCTCACTTTCCTCTACTTTTATCAGCATCGGTGATGGCTAGTTTCTGCCTTCTCATCACATGTGCATTCTTGCCTGGAGCCTTTATTCCATTCTGCATACATGCATGTTTTATAATATGTAATATTTCACTAAAAACCCTGAACATTTTTTTGTTGCTGTAAGGGCTTTGATTTCTGTATCTTAATGTGCAGCCATGATTATTCTTTACTTCCTTAAATTATTTGTAGAAATGTGTTATTTCAGGCAGCAGTAAAAATAACACATCTGGAACATGCTTGTGCAAATGCTGTTGAATAATTTAGCCATAGTCTGTTATTTTAGAGCTACCAAACATGTCTCCATCATGATTTATTGTAAATATGGCCACGGTGTGTGTCTCTACTTCACTGGAAACACAAGATCTTCCGTCCCCTGCCCCGCTGCAGCTAAAAGCAGATATAGGTTACACCTAATCCGTCAGAATTGCCATAAACAGCATGTCAGTAGTGTTGGAGGGTTTAGGGTAAGGGCTGGAAAAAAGCAGGTCTGTGGTGCGAGAGGTCTTGCGAGGCAGAAGCGGTAGCTTCTGAACAGGAACTGAGCCAGTGGCTTATGAAAGTGATCGAGACACTTCTCGTGTTTTTCACTTTTGTCAGTTTTAGTCGCAGATAATGACAGACAGTCACACTTGGCAGACTTCATCTCACGGCACTGTGCTTCTTCTGGGGGTTCTGCTGTTCTCGGTTTACTATGAAACGGTGTTATCAGCTGAATTTGAGAATAAAAATATGCTTATTCAGTTTGAGCCAGAACTAATTTGCATTGTTCACGTTCTCATTTGCATTCTGCGGCTAGCTAAATTTGTTTTTCCCAAATATAGATTAAAATGGCAGATATTTGCTTGTTACTAATGTTTAATGGTGTAATAATAGAGTCACAACAAATTGCAATAGAGGCAGCTTTTATTTACAGCTAAATATTTTGCTTTTGTGTGCAAAGGAATGTGTATATCGCCTAATGTTTTAGAGCCTTTGTTGAGTTTTTGCTCAAAAACTGGGAAAGCGACTCTGAAACGCTGTCATCTTTAGTCACAGCTAAAGGTGGACAAACATTTATATTTCCAAAGATATATTTTATTCACGGCCACCTGATGAATACAAGTAAAAATGTGCACATTAATACCCCTGTTTTAGTGTTCGTTTTGGTCTATACCAACTTGTGATGGATAGCTTTCCCTTTAACCTTCCCTAATGCTTCCGTAATGTGGCTTTATTTTGACGTTTAACTGAAATCAGCTTCCCAATAAGGTTAGTCAAAAGGACGCTGTTATTATAATAATAATGAGTTACCTCTGCGCAATAGAGGCAAAAGTAAATGGTCAGATTACAGGCTGTAATTTTTCAAATTTAGGTACATTTATGTTACGTAGCCATTTTATATATACACCCTGCTAGCACTGGGTTGGACCTCCTTTTTGCCTTCAGGACTGCCGTCATTCTTCATGGCATAGATTTGACAAGGCGATGGAAACGTTCCTCAGAGATTTTGGTCCATATTGACATGACAGCATCACACAGTTGATGTAGATTTGTTGCACATCCATGGTGTGACTCTCATGTTCTAGTACATCACAGAGGTGCTCTACTGGCTTTAGATCCAGTGACTCTGGAGGTCTTTTGAATACAGTGAACTCATTGTCATGTTTAAAAAAACAGTTTGACATGATTTTAGCTTTGTGACATGGTGTGTTATCCTGCTGGAAGCAACCATCAGAAGATGGTCATTAAGGGACATGGTCAGCAACTCACAGTAGTGTTTTAGGATGTGGTATTTAAATGATGCTCACTTAGAACTAAGGGGCCCAAAGTGTGTCAAGAACATATCCATCATGATATTACACAGCAATCGCCAGCCTGAACCATTGATACGAGGCAGGAAGGATCCATGCCATCATGTTGTTTATGCCAAACTCTCGGCATGCCATCTGAATGCCACAGCAGAAATCAACACTCATCAGACCAGTCAGTGTTTTTTTCCAATCATCTGTTCAATTTTGGGAGCCCATGGAAATTGTACTCTCAGTTTCCTGTTTGTAGCTGGAAACAGGAGTGGCACCCGGTGTGGTCTTCTGCTGCTGTTTGCATACTTCAAGGTTTGACATGCTGTGCATTCGGAGAGGGTGTTCTTCATACCTCAGTTGTAACAAAAGGGTATTTCATTCACTTTTGCCTGTTGCAGTACGGTCTTTCTTCTCTGGCATCAACAAGGCATTTTCAGTCAGAGAGATACCCCTCACTGGATATTGTCTGTTTTTCATACCATTCTCTGTAAACCAGAGAGATAGTTGTCGGAAAATCAAAGTAAATCAGCAGCTTGTGAAACACTCACTTCTGGCACCAATAACCATGCCACGTGCAGAGTCACTTAAATCACCTTTCTTTTCCATTCTGATGCTCAGTCTTCATGCATCAGTGCATTTAGCAGCTAAGGGATAACTCCTTCATGAGCTGGTGGAGACCAAAAGGAGAGCTAAAAGTAGAACAGGGCTTATATTCTTGAGAATGTTTAAATGATAAACTTCGCTTGATATAAATGTGTGTTTAGTCTTTCTGTTGAGAGATAATAATCAGTGAGAGGAAAAATTGTCCTAATAGTTTTATTTCTTTAGGCAAGATTTTTCTAAATGGCCATAAAAATACAGATACAATAATGCTTTAAAAAAAAATAATTGTAAAATATTGTGATTTCTCTAATCTATTTAACAAGAGTTGTGCACCCCCGAAAAAGCCCATAAAAACATTAACATCATGAATATTATTCATCTTATTATTAAAATTGGTCACTTTTTTGGGCATTTTCTAAAAAAAATCTGGAAATGAACTCCATTTCAGTGGAAATTCCCCAAGGTGTTTGAGCGTTGAGCTTGTTGTTGCAGGTCCTGTGAACACTTCCCCTTCTTATATTTACCACAGTGTAATTACTACCATGATAATGAGGGCTTGGCGACTATCATGCCACGTTTAGGGTGATGTCTTTGTTTAACAGTGGGGCTGCTTCACGATGGAAACCGACAGTTGACAGGAGTGTCACCTGCTCTCCACCACAGGGGAAGTTGTATGGTTGTGCGATGACCTCACATGGCATTATGTCAGCCCTTGTACTGTGAACAATACATGAACTGATACTTGGACCCCTCCCCAGAGCTCCAGTGCTGAAGGGAACCTTTGGCTGATGGTATCACTGGCGCAAACAGGTGCAAACCGGTTATTTGGAGAAGTGAAGTGAATAGTGTATTTAAAACTCAGTGCACCTATTTACCTGCACATTAACAGGTAAACAGATGCGCCTGTGTGTACATGAGCTAGTGGAAAATGTCCCGCAGGCAACTTTGGGTCTGGTTCTCAAAACAAGTTCACTTGGCCAATGGCTTCATCCTAATATCTAAATGCAGCATTCAAATCAGAACCAAATATAACAGTGGCGTCTGGGGTTTGTAATGTTTCAGGGCTTCAGAGCTTTAAAGCCAGTTTTTGTTGCTTTTATCAGATGTGTATGCAAAGCTTGGTTGTCCTGCTTAGCTGTTTCGTGTGTCATGTGGTGGTCAGACACATAAGCATGTTTATTTTTAGCAAAACTGCGATCCTGTGGGAATTGAACCTTTAACCCGTGCCATGTCAGCTTCATGCTCTATCTGCTGACACCAAAAGGGTCCAGTCTGGATTTAGAAAAAACAAACTGAAGAAAAAAGTGTTGTTTGAGAGTTTAACTCATTTTTTTGAAGCATTAAACCCACCCTACATCAGCCTTTCTCTCTCCATTCACAGGAGGCCTTAGCAGCTTCAGGCAGAGCCATGAAAACCTGTGTGAGCACTCGCTGCACCTTCACGAAGGCTTGGACACGGGCGCAGCTGCTGGCCTGACGGGGGCTCTACCTCACTCCCTGCCCTCCACCCCGGACATAGAGAACGCAGAGCTGACGCCAATCCTGCCCTTCCTCTACCTGGGGAACGAGCATGACGCTCAGGACATCAAACTGCTGCAGCGCTTGAACATCGGCTACATCCTAAATGTAACCACCCACCTGCCGCTCTACCACTATGACACGGGCCTCTTTGTCTACAAGCGCCTGCCTGCCACCGACAGCAACAAGCAGAACCTGCGGCAGTACTTTGAGGAGGCGTTTGAATTCATTGGTATGAAAATCACCTCTTAGCTTCACAGTACACATTTGGACTCTCAAGCTTGGCCATCTCACTGGGAAGCTGGCGTATTTAAAAAGTCACATGACATAAAACTTTCACTGCTGGTTGCACAGAGCTGTCAGTGGTTAAACAAGCAAAAATGTTGGTTCATAAACTGTCTACATTACAAGAGCTCACATTGTGTCATGTGAGGTTATTGCACATAGTATAAAAATAATCTGTATGTAATGAGTACTTCCTTTTGTGTGTTTTCTTGTAAATCTTCTCGTGACTCACACTTATTTCTTTAAATTCTAGTGCAGGAACCGCTTGGTTAAAAAAGGAAAGGTCATGAATCATCCCTCTGACACTGGAATAGTTGGTTTAGAGCAGCTCGCTCTCACGTCCTTTGAATGCATTCACTTTATTTTCTGAAGGTTATAGACAAAACCTCAGAAATTTGGCATTGTTAGACGGATTCAAAAGAGTTTTTGTTTAGTCTTGGGTTGAAGTATTTGTAAAAGGGATGAACTGATTCACCTTTTTTCTCTCCCTTATCTTATACATACTCCTGTCCCCTCCACGCAATTAAAATTAAAACACAAAGGGATATTTTATGTAAGGAAACAATAGTGCTGTTTTTTTCTCATATGGATGACTAAAGTTTGTTTAAACTGGATGGCTCACATAGTCTGTATAGGCAGGAGCTGATCTATTGAAATTTCTTTGCTGCCTGAAGGGAGGAAGGTCCTAGATCTAACTCACAATCAAAAACTCCACTTAGCTAAACTGAAGGTTTCAAAAGAGCTCCATGTCCTGGCATGTTGGATCCAGTGAATTAGATCTGTAGTTGATGAGCTGCTGTAATGCAGTATTAACTCTTTCCTCATAAAGACGACATTTGACAACCTGCCCCGTACCCCTGATGACGAGTTTTTAAACCTCTGTATATATATCAATAAAGATGAGGTTTGATGACCATTAGAGTAGCTTCCGGGTTTTTCCAAGGGTGGCTGCATAGACAGAGGCCATCCTCAGTAACTTCTCATGCAAATCTAGTCATTTTGTTCTCTAATAAGGCCTGAAACATGACAGAAACCCCTCAGTTCAGAAAAGAGCCTTAAAGGTAGCTCCTAGTAGCATTTCACGGTGTAAAGAGTTAAGTAGATAAAAACAAAACCTTGTAATCTAAAGTTCAGAAAGGTTTACTCTCTGAACACCTGAAGCCACAAAGGAAGGTTTGTTATCCAATCATGTGTGATGACTGGACTTCCTCATGGGCTTTAACTGTTTCCATGTTTTTTCTGCAGAGGAAGCACACCAAGCGGGTATGGGCCTCCTGATCCACTGCCAGGCAGGCGTGTCTCGTTCAGCCACCATTGTGATCGCCTACCTGATGAAGCACACCTGGATGACCATGACGGACGCCTACAAGTTTGTCAAAACCAGGAGGCCCATCATCTCCCCGAACCTTAACTTCATGGGCCAGCTGCTGGAGTTTGAGGACGACCTCAACAATGGAATAACGCCACGAATCCTCACGCCAAAGTTGATTGGTGTGGAAACCATCGTCTAGATTAACCTCTCGACCACTCCCCCTCCAATGCTCGCACTTGTACCAAGTCTCCATCTGCCAGCGGAGACTGGCTGATCTGAGCCAATTTGGAGTGTGAGAGTCGCCGAATTTTTCTTGACTCTTGAGAGTGCCAAAGCTTTGGGTCAGTGGCGAAGAGAAATGCCAAAAATCCCCACTGTTTGGACCTGGCTGAAGTCCCAGAGGAGAGAGCTAGAAAGACAGGAAGCGGTCGGTGGCGAGCTTTCCATTTGTGACTGCAGAGGAGCTTAAATGACGGAGAAGGAAATCTGTTTGGAAAAGAGATTCTGTGCGCTTAGGGGTAGATATTGACAGAAGAAACTCTTAAAGCTCACACTGTGGCACACAGTTTATGTTTGCAGACTCAGGCGGGGTTGGCCACGGCAGTGCCTGTCCAAAAAAAACAAACAAAAAAACAAATAAAGACTTGTTTGGTGTGTTAATGTTGTTTTATTTTTATACAGGGGTTTATGGGGGTGACCATGACAAGCCCACAGCGGCTTACTGTGCAATAATTTCAGAGTGGAATGCAACTGAGACCTTGATCTTATGTGTATATATCGGACTTGATAATACAAAATATTTCCAGCTCTTTGCTGAACAACGGTTTTGATGTTAATGTAAATTACTGTTGTTCAGTTCAGTGTGCATAAGTATGCTGTATTTTAGGCAGAGGTAGGAGATGGGGGGTGGGGGTGGGGCTTATGGGGTTTTCGTCCGCTGAAACAAAATTCATACTGAGTGCGTTTTCTTCACTATCTTCATTTCCCATTCCTGCATCTACATATGCATATCTTTTAGCAATATACATAGTAATAGACAGCCATATGAGCTTTTCTTTTCTGTTTTTTTTAATGCATGGCTGCTGGCAGTTGAAGGAACACTTTGAAATTACAGTGAATATTGTCAAACAGGGCTACTGGAGTTGTTTAATGTAACACAATGGAGGAATATCACTGCCTGCTTCTGTCTCCTAGTCGTTTTTTCGCTCCAGTTCATCCGTGAGCCTGCTCTGTTGTACTGTTAAGTCCCCGTTGTGGCCTCATCTTATGTTCTTGTCAGTGCCCTATATTTTGAGCTATGGTTCAGCCGATTCTAAGGTAGCAAAGTTGAGGTACAAAAAAACACCATGCACTTCCACTCGTGGGTTACAGTTTAATGTGACAGTGAGGGTGGTGGTGTGGTAGCAGCGTGGCCATCGTCTAATCTTGTGCAACTCCCTGTCACAAAGCTACAGTTAAGTGAGCTCTTCTTCCTTGCATAGGCAAGCGCTGCTGTCACGTGCTGCTCTAGTGCCTCTATCAATGCCTTAATTCATGCGTCACCAGTGGGCCTGCGCAAGGCACTCTTAACATGTACGCACGAATGCAGAACACGCAGAGGTCAAATGTTAGCTCCCAGGCAAAACTGCCCTGCTCCTTTGTCTCAGCTCTTTTCAGACACGAGAGACTTCACGTTGCCTCGCTAACCTGTATAAATGATGGCATTCTGTCATTCGGATAACATCTTTAAGTTAATGCTTCTCACCGCTTCATGCAGACATGGCCAAAGAGAGTGAAGAAGATCACACTGATCACGTCTTTCACGTGTGGCGTGTATCGTTCTCATTGAGTTATTAATCAAGGGATGGCACACTTTTGAACGTCTTGACGCCATTGCCACCAAGAGCAGGGTCTCTATCACTCTCTGCGCGTCTGTGTGTGTGCTGCAGGGTGCTGCCGAGAGTGCTGCGCCCCGTCCCTGCCACAGGCTCAGAGAGGGAGATCTCTCTCTCTCCCTCTGTCTTTCATTGAGAAGAGCAAATGCATCATAGAGGAATGTTTTAATTACATCCGTTAATTAGATGCTGAGTTGGTGAGATAAAATGTTATTTCCATTTTTCTGACATTCGGGGCATTCTCTGGTGAGCTGAGGCAGCTCGCAAAGTTGCACGAGAAACACGCCTGTCTGTTAGGATGCATGCAAGACTGCTGTAAAGCGGTCAGATTAATAGAAACGTGAGTGTCTGAAAGGAGCTATACAGACATCACTCTTCTAAGATTGTTTCTGCCATTCTTAATGTGCGGACGTTTAGGAAGAAACCGCTGGAGGTTAAAATGCTCTTTGTGCGAGTCCAACCAAGTGGTGGCATTTGAAAGGAAATCTAATTATAAATGAGCTCGGCACGATTATATGCACTTCCTGCTTCACTAATATACTCACCCCTGACCCATAAAACAACAAATATATTAAGACTCTACTTGGTAGACTTCGCTCTCATCCATGTTGTAGATTGCTGCGTTGCTGCTGCACATGTGCTGAGTTTTGCATTCATCCTAATTTGTCTTGGCGCATTTGATTGTCTCACGTGTTGAGTGCTCATAGTAAAAAAGGAAGCATTTACCTACCCAGGTGGGATGAGCTGGGGTTTAAGCCTTTCCACTCATAGAACCGATCAGTCACTAAAGACCTCGTCTAGAGCTAAATGTGTGCATAGCCATAAAATATTCAGCAGATCAACACTGTTGGAAAATTTAAACTTTCCTTTTCAAACAAAGAAAAATTGCCTTGTTATCGCGTGAAAACCATGCGTCTTTGACCTAATTGGTTTAGATTTGATAAACCCAAGGGCTTTCAAAGTTTTCCCAGTACATAAAAGAGCATGTAATCTTTCAACTGAAGTTAAAACAAACACCCAGTGATTTATGCCTTCTTCCCGAGCTGATTTGAAGCAGCTTCCTTACAAATTATGGTCCCAGTTCTCTTTATAGTCATAATGTTCTTCTGGTTTCTGTTCAGCTCTCCACTGTCTGCATGAAATAAAAGGCATGCAAAGAAGCACAGGGCTAAGTATCAGTGTCGAAAAAACATCTGCTTCGCAGTCCACTGTCTGTAAACAAATTATATCTTAAAACCAAACCCGAAGGTTTTTTTCATTGTTGTTTATTCAGTTTTGAAGAAAAAGTTCAGTCGGTAAGATTGAGGAGTTTTCATAGCAAAGTGAATACACATACAGTGTACTCAGTAAGGCTTTACAAACCAACATTCACGACAATAAGCTTGAAAAAAAAAAATCCCTCATGTGAAACTTCATGCTATGCAAAACGAACGAATATATAACGGGCTGTTTTCAGCTATCGTTTGATAGTTTCGAGGTCTCTGTGAACATTTCGAGCATGAATAACAAGTTTGCAGCCTCAAAAAGTGAGATTTGTGTGATTTACCGACAAAGAAGTTTAAAAAAATGTCTGTCCTTATATATGTATTTTTTTGTTGTTGTTGCTGTTGTCACTGGTGTCTACTGGTGCTTTACAATATCTGATTATGATGAAAAGGTATAATAATAATAATAATAATAATAATAATAACCATTTACCACACGTTTGTAGGTGTGCATTTATATTCGGTGACTACCATTTGCCAAAATAAAAAAAAAAGAAAAGAAAGAAAAAGAAAAAAGAGAGAGCTTATTATCTGAGCCATTGTTGTAAAGGAAAAGTATACCTTTTCATCCCATTTGCTGATTCTTACAATCGCAGAGGCACATGGCTTTTTTTTTTTTTTTTTTTAAATGTAACGATCTATTTGACTGAATAATGTAACCGTCATACTGTACATTGCTCTCCGATTGGAAACGAAGCATGCTGTGTGCTCCTGGTCTGTGAGGGACACTCGCAGTCATTATGGTGCTGTCTGTTTTTTCTCACATTGCTCTTTCTGTAGAGGTCATCGCCAGACTGACAGCTCCAAAAAGGCATCTGGGTCTGTTCCCTTTTATTCGGAAATATGGTTCTGTATTAGAACAATATCAAGCTGTCACGTTTGATGTGCACTCTTTACGACTAGACTTGTTTAAGAGTCTCTGCTTTGGGCTCAGGCTCCGGTGACAATGGGCTTCACTCTACAAGTCTCTATATCTTTCTTTGTGTCTATAGTAAACAGTCAAATATATACAATATATAAATATATATATATTTTCTTTGTATGCATATATTCATTACTATTTTTGCACTGACCTATGGACAGATGGATTTATTTTTTCCACAAAGGGTGCTATTATAACGGAGGCCTTCTCCCACACCTTTTTGCATGACTTGCTCAAAATTCCTCGACTGGTCTGTCATCTCTCCTACTCTCCTCCTACTACTCCTTGAACTGTTGCAATTGAAGCACTGTAATTTTGTAATCCCTACTCGTGAGCTTTGAAATAAACAGGGAGGCTTGAAATTTTGTTTGGTGTACTGGATGTTTTTCTCCTTACCGTCTCAACAGTTCTTCAGCCACTTAAGATGAAAGACAGCCAGTTTCTAATATATTTTACTGGCATTTAATTTAATTTGTTATTTAATCTGTGACAGATGTTTCATGTTGCATTTAAAGCTATTTATATGAAGAAATGGTCAAATTTCTGTGTAATATTTGACTTGCCTGACAGTCCTCTCAGCTAGATGAGGACTTTTAGCATTTTGCAGCTGACTGTTTTGGTTTTATGGCCCACAGCTTTGCTGTTTTTGATGCAGTTTTCTCATTTACGACCGCAGCAGGCAGATATTTTGATGCCAAGTATCAGACTGAGAGACCAGTTGAATTGGCTAATGTTCATAACTATCTGCGAGTTGTATAGACATCCAGCTGCTTGCTCTATTGATTACTTACACTCACAGGCCACTTTATGAACAAAACCATTTAACTGGTCATTAACACAAATATCGAATGAGCCAATTACATCGCTGCAACCCAATACTCTGAGGCAAATAGACATGGTCAGGATGACCTGCTGAAGTTCAAACTGAGCATCAGAATGAGGAAGAAAGGTGATTTAAATGACTGTGAATGTGGCATGGTTGTTGGTGCCAGATGGGCTGTTCCAACTCTAATTGGTTAAAAAAAACTGAACAACAGAAGAAAAAATAGTGCCTTATCCTGGTCTTAGTCTTTATTTCTGCTCCCAGGTTCACGTAACAATACGAAGGCATCGATCCATCCTGGCTCGTCTCAACTGTTCAGGCTGGTAGTGGAGGTGTAACAGTGTGGGAGATCTTTTCCGCGCACACTTTTACTTAGTGCTACAACCTACCTGAGTATTGTTGCTGACCATGTCCATCCCTTTATGACCACAGTGTATCCATTTTCTGATGGCTGCTTCATGCAAGATATCACGCCTTGGCACAAAGCTGAAATCACCGCAAACTGTTTTTCTGAACATGAATAATGAAGTTAACGAGTTCACTTCACTCAAATGGCCTCAAAAGTCACCAGATCTCACTTCAATAGAGAACCTGTGGGATGTGGTGGAATGGGAAATTCACATCATTGATGTGTAGCCAGCAAATCTGTAGCAACTGTGCGATGTTATTGTGTCAATATTGACCTCCAGCACCTGTGCCCCCAAGGCAAAAAGAGTCCCACCTGCTACTAGCAAAGTGTACCTAATAAAGTGTCCAGAAAGTGTATTTAAATGTAAATGTTGTGTCTACAACTCCAAAGCGACCACAAAAAAGGCAGGTTTAATAATTATTGAGAACTAAAAAGCACAAAAGAAAGAAAATCATAATTTTTGGACAAGAGAAAAGAGAAAAAGAAGTCTTGACAGGAGACGCTGTCTTGACATCTGAGCACCCAGAGGAATACACAGCAAGAGTTGTGAATTATCTGCGCTCCCTTCCATTGAACCATGTGTCACATAGCTACAGGAGTTATGAGCCTAAATTTACTCCAACTTTACAGGCGGCTGCTGCCTCATGGCTAGTGGGGAATGGGGGTCAAGATCTCTCCATAGGAACAAGAACAAAAATAGTTTTTAGTGTTGTTTCTAATTACGAACGATGAGTGCCACGACTCATTAATCCTTTCCTATCAGCACTGGGCCGGCTGGCAGCACCAGAATAGCCCTGATCTTTGTGCTGCTGCACGCCGCTCTCCAGTGAGCCCTGCATGGACGTATTAGGCAAAGGGGCCTGAGAGGAGGACCTACCTTTCCTGTACACACACAGACACACACACATACACAGGTGCACACACACATACATTCATACACGCACAGTCAAGTGTGTGCATACTTCCCAGTCAGAGGAGAAGGTGACATAATCCAGAGAGGAACTCCAACCCTGAGGACGGCTGCGCTGGTTACAATCAAAACTGTTTCCTTTGTTGCACTTGGGTGACGTCTCACCTAAATGTCACTGCAGCAGCACTCTGCTGAGACCTTGTGAATAAAATGCTGCCGGTCAGCAAACTTTATTATAAACTACACTAAATGTACAATATGGATTTGAGCTAATGGGCAGGCAAAAGGTTTGCAAAAAGTATGAAAGAATGGTGAACAGCTTGATTCTCCTAAAAATAACTGTACTTAAGGATCTATTTGGTGTATTAATTTGATACTGTGACCAGGTTTTCTCCCAGTGTATTTTACACGTCAGTGACTCTAAAGTCTGCCAAAACAGTCAGGAAATATGATAGAATTCTTGGCTGAAATTCCCACTGCTAACGTCCACTAGAACCGCTGTGTCTTCCTCCGCTCACCCGCAACTGTCACTGCAGATAGCCCCCCTGCTTAAGCCTGGTTGTGCAGGAGGTTTCTTCCTGTTAAAAGGGCGTTTTCCCTTCCCACTGTTGTCAAAGCGCTTGCTCAAAGGGGGTCATCTGATTGATGAGGTTTTCTCTTTACCTTACAATATAAAGCGTCTTGAGGCAACTGCTGTTGTGATTTGGCGCTATGTGAATAAAATTGATTTGAATTGAAAATGAGTAATCTTGTTGCCTTTGAAATTGTTGCTTTGAAGACAGGGACCAGATCGAGACCACTCGCAGTCGGCTCCTTTTAAAGCAACTTTGGTGATAAAACAGCAGTAATATGGAATCAGTATGCTGTCAGTTTGGGGTCAAGTTGGGAAGCGTGATGAAACAAACTTGAGAGAATCATAAATTCCTCCACAAATGAAGCAGGTTTGCTTTAATACAGAATATAACCAGAATGCAACGAGTTGAACGAAAAGCTTTCTGGAAATGAATGTATCACAGACAAGTTGCTCTCTGATTCCAGTGTGTTGGCAATGTGTTTCTAAATTAGACAGCAATCTGAGATTAAACGCAGTCAGTCCAAGTCAGACTGCAATTTTTTGGAGACACGTTGCCTACCATCTATGCCTTGTGACTGAAAGTGGTCAAATGGGTTCAGCGTTCAGGACCCTTAGTAGGCTGCTGCAACTACTGCAAATGCAATCACCAGGAAACCAAAGAGGTTTAGGAGTTTGCCCTCCCCCCTTAGAATGACTTTGCCATTAGAATGCCAATTTACTTCTTCATTTCAATCCCTCAAACCTTACTTGCACAAAAACTTGATGAGGAAATCTTCTGCAGCTGTGTTCTGAAGGGCATTAGCCACTGTTTAAAGAAACAAAGCCTCACAATGTGAACAGTGTACATCATTCTGAGGTATCAACACCAAAGCCACAATAGCAGAAGGAACAATTCCTCAGCTGCACACACGGCAAAGCAGTCTTACCTTTTTTGCCATCTATAGAGGCAAACATTTGTTGACTCACTGTTTTCGCTGACTCACTCAGGCCAAAAAACCAAAATGCTTTTTTTTTTTAGTAGAATAGGCATGGATTTTATCCCTGTCTGCACAGAATACCTTATTAAGACTGATTTTTTTGTTCCAGATTAGTGGTTTTGTGCAGGATAATTATTGAGTTTTGTAGCTTGATTATCTTTTAACAGATTCACATTAATGTTTTCTACTGTTCAGTCTTTATGCTGAACCAAGCTAGACAGCAGTTAAAATTTACAGTGCAGACATGAGAGTGGTGTCAAACTTTTCAGATATCTCCATAAACAAGTAAATGAGCAGATTTTTTGAACATGTGAATTATTCATTTACAGCCTTTAATATGCATTTCCCCCCCTCAGGCTCTGCTCATGAGTGCTTTAAGGATGTTTTTTTTAGAGTTGCCATGTCTATGTCCACATAGATTTGTACACCGGTGCACATTTGTAATAGTTTGGGTTACAATATTTAGTGAAAATGAAATGAAATCCTCTTTTAGAAAACAGTGGGCTTTCATAATGTTCATAAAGAAGTGGTTTTATGGCTTTTAGTGAACTTCACCTCACCTTTGAGCAAAACATCAAAAACCATCTCCTGTATCTAAATCTGAGCAGTCGGCAGCTCATTGTTTTGGAATAAGATGTTCAACGATCACTTATGGGTGTAAAGTTTCGGTGTCTGCAAACTTTTGGCAGCATAGCGTATATATATTTATACCTGTGATGTAGATTAGTGTGGACGAGCTGTCCCACTCACTGTGATGTACTTCTGCTGTAAATGAGTTCTGGCCTCCGATTCTCTGCAGTCAGCTCTTAGTTGGTGAGTATGAATTATCCTCCTGCATCACTAACAGAGAGACAAACAGGAGTGTGAGACGGGGAGACAAGCGGGGTCGGCGAGGGCCGGAGAGAGATAAAATGCGAGAGAAGAGGTCATGGCTCATTTCCACCCCTGTGCACCAGGGAGCTTACAGGGAGGGTCTCCAGGTATGACACAAGTGCCACATTGATGTCTCTGCAAATAAGCAAATGCAAATATGCCACCTGGAGTGGAGCCAAAGACGGGGAAGGACAAGGAGCTCAGAGAGTGAACATAAACAAAGAAAAATGTTATTCTGCAAAGATCAAATTGATATCAAACAACACTGCCGGCGCTGCAGTGGGAAGAGATAAATACGCTGTCATCTGGAGCTGCTGAGTCCACAGCTTTGCAGAGCGAAGAGCGGTGGAGGTTCATTATCGCTTGTGGCACGTGTCGGACATTTGCAGTGTCATGTGTTGCTACACAGCCACAAACTGACCACTGCACAAGAAACAGGCCGGGGCTCAGTGTGGTGACACCATATGTCACGCTGTCTCTGCGTGAAGCTGCTGTGGCCATGTTTGGAGTGTATCTGGTGGCTCGAGGCTCCTCCCCCAGCAGAGTGACACTTTATCGGAAAATAACACATCGTATTCATGCATGTATTTATTCACAGCGCTGTATTTGGTTTAGTTTGCCTCATGATTCATATACATGCACACTGTCATGCAATAATCATCAATAGATGATAGATCATACATGAAGCTTTGATACAAATAACAGTCCACATCTAAACCAGTGTTATTAAGTCAGTATGGCAAAAATACACTTAAACACACACTCAGATATGGCTGATGTGGAGATTTAATAAATAGATACAGCCGTCAAGTGAGTGTTAGCTGATGATGAAAGATAGCTCTGTCAGCTTAATGACCTAATAGCCACTGTCATGTTGTTTTTCTTCCCTATACATGTGTAGAAGCTCTTTGAAGCAGCCATTTTCACTTGTTATACAACTTTTGAATGATTTTCATCTATTGTCTCACACACACAACACGCAACAGCTGTCAGTTTTGAACCATTCCTATCTTACTTTTAGTGCTTTTAATACATTTTATATAGAAAACCCAGCCATGGGGGCATAAGCCAGTGTACCTCTGGTGCTGTTGCCATGCCAAAAAGTGATGATCTGCCAAAAATGTGTTTTTTATGGCCAATTTTCTTTCCTTATATTGGTAAATAGCCTGTAGTAAACAGGCTATGAAAGGATTATATATAAAATTATATGTAAAATAAAGAAATGACCTAACTATCGTTATGACTCTGCATTATTGCACTCAATCCAGTCCTTTTTGACCAGTTAAAATAACATTATAGAATTGTTATGTTATAATTTCTTCCTCCTTTTGGTCAGATCTCTCTTGAAAAAGACGTCTTTAATCTCAATGACAGTTCTGATCCTAATTTAAAAAATGGATTTATAAAACCGACTTTGCCAGAAACTGATTGGTTTAAAATGACTTGATATTATTCATGAGAGACATGTTTGAGAGGTTATAGTTCAACTGGTCATTTACAGCAGCTTAAATACAAGAATCCTGGCACGATGCTGGTCCCAAGCCCTGGTAAACAGGGTGGGTTGTGTCAGGAAGAGCATCTGGCATAAAATCTTTACCAAATCAGACATAACGGTCAATTAAAAATGAAATTTCCATACAGGATCGGTTGAAGTTAACAATGACTTTATCCAAAATAATATACAGTGGAGAAGAGAGGTGTAGATAAGTGCCAGGGGTGATTTGACAGAAGGATGGCAGCAAGAGTCAAACGGAAAGTTTACAAGATAGATAGTGAGACCCGGTATGATGTATGGTTTGGAGACAAAAAGGCAGGAGGCTGACCCGGAAGTGGAGATTTTCTTTGGGAGTGACCAGAATGGACAAGATTAGAAATGGGTACATCAGAAGGACAACTCAGGCTGACCAGTTTGAAGACAAAGTTAGAGAGGCAAAGTTGAGATGGCTTGGACATGTGTAGAAGAGGGATCGTGGATATATTGGGCACAGGCTGTTGAATATGGAGCTGCCAGGCAGGAGGAAAAGAAGAAGACCTCAGAGAAGATTCATGGATGTAGTGATGGAGGATGATGGGGTGATCGTGTGACAGAGGAGGATGATGGGTATAAGGTGAGGTAGAGGCAGATGAGCTGCTGTGGTGATCCCAAAAGTGAACAGCCAAAAACAACTGAGATTAACTTGTCACACATGGCCACGGGCTCGGTAAAGTGCATTTAATTAACACCATTACATAATCTTGTTATCTTTAACTGATGCACATTTTGCATTGTTTCAGTGCTTGCGTGCGTTATTCCCCACCACACTGTGCACGTTACACTTCATTGGTTTTGAATACAGCTGGTTTTAAAACAGCAGCCATTCTGTTCTGAATCTGTTTTTCTAAATTGTTTTGTTGTTATTTTTTATTTATTTATTTTTTGCAGGATATTTCTCAACTTGAGATAAGTGGAAATTATTCTTTTATCATCATAATTTTATCAACTGCAGCTCAACCACTTCCTAGGAGTGAGTAAGAGTCCATACACCATCATTTCCTGATGATGTTGGTGCATGCAGTATGTTGTAGCTGGCTATTTTAATGGCAGTATCAACAACTATACAAATTTTAATCTAGGCATGCGTGATGACAGGTGCTCAGATTCCCACTAATTATCATGATGTCCCTTCCTTAGATTGACATTTTTGAGTGATATCAGTGCTTTTTGACTTTGCCCTTAAAAATGAAACTATTATGTTTCCACAGTTTGCATCAAATACAGAAGTATTTGGCCCATAAAATCAAAGTGCCACCATAATCTTGTTCAAATTCATTTTTAGGTTATGTGGCCATCATTTTGTTAAGTGAATTTCAGCTGATATTGTGTTTTTGTTTAGTTTTGTCAACTCATTCAGCCACTTTATTAGGTCATTTGAGAACAGTGAACTCACTGTTGTGTTCAAGAAACCGGTTTGAGATGAACATGCTTTCATGTCGCTTACGCCAAATTCTGAGCCTACTGAAAGCTGCAGCAGAAATGAAGAGTCATCAGATGAGGCAATGTTTGTCCACTGTTGGTGAAACCAACACTGTTCTTATCGGACAGAAATAGCAACTGCTGTAGCCCATCCCCTTTAAGATTCAACATGTTGGAACTTCACACCTTGGTTGTAACAAGCTGTTATCAGTTTAAAACAGTCTGGCCATTCTCCTCTGACCATTATATTCAGCCAGAGAACTGTCGCTTACTGGCCATTTTCTCTTTTCTTCTGATAATTATCTGTAAACCCTTAAGAGAGAGTGGCTGAGTGGGAAAATCCCAGCAGATCAGCAGTTTCTAATATATTCAGACCACCCTGTCTGATACCAACCACCTTTAAATCACTTTTCTTCTCCATTCTGATGCTCTGTTTGAACTTCAGCAGGTCGTCTCGATGATGGCTACATGCCTAAATGCATTGTGTCGCTACGGTATGTGATTGGGTGATTAGACATTTGTAAAAAGGAGTTAAACAGATGTACCTAACAAAGTGGCCAGTGAGTGTAGCCATGTTTATTTAGATGATCAATTCAATTCAATTCAGTTTTATTTATACAGCACCAAATCACAACAACAGTCATCTCAGGGTGCTTTATATTGTAAGGTATATTGTAAGATAAGACCCTACAATAATACATACAGAGTAAAACCCAACAATCATATGTCCCCCTATGAGCAAGCACTTTGGCGACAGAGATAGTAACAAAAATAATAAATTAACGGTTTAAAATTGCAGCTTTTAGTTATTTCAAATACTTCAGGTAATACAATAAAGAGGTCTATAGCTGGTGGGCAACCCCCTGCTTATTTACTTATTTCCAAAGTAAAGCTCAGTATGAACATTCTGCATTAAACTGTTTTGTGAGTGATGTCATCTAAGACAAAGTGACAGGGCTGAAGTTCTTGGGGGGAAAAAAAGCAGAAGAAAAAAAAGGGAACATTATGTCATCATTTATTTAACTTTAAGAATGACACTGCAGATGAGAGGAGGAAAACCGTGACCTCACATCGGGATTTGGAATTGTTGAACTGCGGTTGTAAACAATGTGGAATTCGACTGAAACCAAACAATAGCAGTGTGTGGGATGGCTGTTGCCTCACAACGTAATGAGTTCACAAACACATGCTTTTCTAGCTGGTGTGCTTCATAATGAGTCCTCATTTTCTCCGGATTACAACAGAAGGCCGCAAAAGTGGTTTTCTGGAGAGTACAACTCCTGTAAATCCTGTCAAATCTTTTCTTTTTTATTATTTGTATTGTGTTGTAACAATTTACTCATCCAGTTTTTGTAACTGTTCAAATATAAGGCTGGTAAAACAGCAGGGAGAGAAGCTTTTTCCTGAATTAAAGCAGTGTGGTGAAATTCATTCACTTGCTCACTTCCTTTTTGAGTAAAACAGCCAATTTTAAATAACTTAAATGAAATTTGGATTGAAAAAATAGCCTCTAAGAAGCACTATGTACTTTGGACTATTTTGTAGCACTGATAATACCACGATGATTGTAACATAAAGCTGAGCGAGGCCCAAAATCTAAAGCAGGAAATGTGCGTGGCGTTTGCAGCTGTGTTATTACTTCTTTCTACATGGCCACTCTTCTCTTGTGCCCGCTTTAGATGTGATATGTCAGCGGGCACACACATGAAGAGCAGCGGCTCGAGGGGGAATGACCAAATGCGCAATTTCACCAGATTATTAATAGAGCATGAGCTCTACACATGAAAAACCAGGCAACCGCTGACACCCTGATCTATTTTCATTGACCAAAATGAAGCAACTTCCTACATTACAGATAAGATACTTTTTTTTTTTAATAGTTAAGTATGTTTTATTAAAACAAGCCCTCAGGATTAAGTGAGTTTTTATTATGTAAAATATAAACTTAAACCCAAACCTATATATTCAATGTAATTTCTGCTCCAACTAAACCCAGTGCAAGTCTGAACCTTCCTTATCTCTGCTGTAAGCATCTTGAAAGCTGTCTGGTCCTGCTCCGTGGCCCTCCTCTCCCCTTACCACCATAGAGAGAAAGCATCGCCCTCTCCTACCTCCCTCCTTCCTCCTCCTCATCTTTCCTTCTGCTTTTTACCCTGGGAAACCCCCCGCCACAGTCCTCATGACACATTCAACCCACCTATTATGTTGCAATGTGGGGGGCCCAGGAAGCCAAAACAGTAATTTAGACCCCTATTTTACTGGAGCACTTATCTTCTAAGTGCTCAGAGACGCATTGTTGTGATGTTGACGACTTTTGACTCATGTTCGAGGCTCACATTTGAGTTTGTGCCACCGCTGAAAGTGATTTTATTGCACAGTTGTCTAGAGAATGAATATCTGGACAGCTTAAGATTTGAACTATACTCTACAGTTATTATTTTACTCCTGCGTGGTGTTACTTTAACACAACCTTTTGGCTTTAAGACACACAAATGTACATTGGAATTTTTTCCAGAAAGTTTCCTTTGTCTCGTTTCTTCCTGCTGTTTTTGCTCCATAATTACAGGCATGATGATGATATCAGTTGAATTACCAACTTTCCATTTGGTGGTCTGGGCACCAAAATTAATAATTAAATATGCTTTTGGTGTAAAAATGGGACAAAAATTCCAAGGTCTGAATTGGACGTTTTCTCCCTTTTCATGACCTTTGAGGGCTTTTTTATTCCCACGAGGTGTTATTTTTAACATAACCTTTAAAAACATACATAATTTCCCAAGCATGTGGAAGTCAAATCTTTCGCGCACTGACAGAATTCAGCCCATTGTTCGCAGAGCAACCAGAGGCAGCAAGCTCGAGAATCTGAGTATTAATAGAGCGTGACCTTTCGGTACTCACGCACGGGCAAATACACACACCGAATATCTCATAACAACTCGTAGTAACTCAGCAGGTTCTGTTTGCAGACAGTGAGCTAAGCTGCAAAGTTGAGCTTGTTTTAGTATCCTTGACTTTCTCAGCCATGCAGGTTTCATATGTGGCGAGTGTAACTCAATAGGTCCATCAATTACCTCTGTTTCCTAGGTGCCTTCACAAACAACAGCTGCAGAGTTTAATAAACTAGCCATGCAATTCAATCACATGGGATAAAATATCATGAAGCCTGAAAAGCAGCAGGATGATGAAAGTTGGGCCGTCTTGTTGTCGTCGCTCCTGTCTATCTGTCTGGCTATCTGTGATCCAGATTTGTGCCCTTTCAGAAGTGCTTTACTTACAGGAAATTCATCATTCATTGGCTGTTTTGATCGAGGCCACCTCTGTTTTTGAAGTGACACGCCGTAACACGGTATGTTGCTTGGCATCGAGGCACGCTGTCGCTGGATTAAGTTGCATCAGGCTTCATTTTTGGTTATGGGACAGAGGTACATTTTTTCCATGGTAACTGGAAACTCATTCATAGCCGCGTCCTTGAATAGAGCTCCTCTCTTCTTTTAGATCGAAGTAACTGGTTCAGACACGTGCGCCCGCTCAGCTCTTTATTTACTTTATTTGTGCAGCTAAAAAGAATATAAATACAAGATTAAAAAAGACAAAGCAAAACGGAGGTGGAAAGGAGGAGAGGAGGGCTTGGTGGGGGCAAAGAAATAGGAAAACCTGAATGTAAAAAGAAACCATAAAGAGCAATAATAATAACTGTATATGTGCCGGTGTGCAGGGGCCGCAGTCAAACGAGGTCACAGCGATTTCCTTATATAATGAAGGGGACAGGAAGCAGAGGGTGTTTCCAAAACACCTCCAGACATGGTGCAGATGATCACACTGTATATCTACAGCTAAACTTAGGCAGTGATGTAGCAGATTAGATTCCTATTTTACACCATGACTGAAACCAGACTAAACTTGTACTTGAAACTTCATTTTTATACGTTGTTTTTTTTTTCAGATTCAGTGATGAACTATAAAAGTGCTTCAGCATGAAAAGGCCCCACCAAAACATGTTTGTTTAGTGCCTTAGTGCAGCTGAAAGTGCTTCACACATGACTGACAAGCTGATAATGAGAAAATTAAAAGCAGATGAAGGTCACCTTAAAGGGAGAGGAGATAAAACAGCGTGATTTAGATAGATGACCTGATTGGCTACATCAACTCCCAGCATAGGACAGTAATAATAATAATAATGACAATAATAATAATAACAAGAGAAGGATAATAATGATTATTTTGAAAACTGCTCCACTACAGTCCAAGAATAAAGAGACAAAGCTGGAAAAAGGCCCACCTTAGATCTTGACAACATCAAATATTATTCTGGTCCATCTGTGGGGCTTCTGCTGTAACGTGGAATTAGCAATAATATTTACACTGAATGCATCACGGAGCATATTTTCACCTCCTAATTTTTGCTGTTGACCCACAAACAGCTGGATGAGCTCTAACTACTGCTTCAAGTGTGCACTGAGAAAAGTAAAGAGTGCATCTAGGTTACTGTGTGTGGCTGTTTTACAGGGGACATACTCGGCTGCTACTTGGGAGGTACGTGAAAGTGAATGTTAGTCCAAGTCTAAGCTCTTCCCAACTTTCCCAACCTGCCTGTGGCTCCCTGCCCCAAGCCCAGTCATCCCCGCTGAGGACTGAAGTCATCAAAGGCACAAATCTTTGTTTAGTTTTTATGAAATTACATTTGTTAAGCGCTATTTTAGGCTACAAATATGGTGTGCCAGCTATGATTTAGCAGCGGGCTGGTGTATGCAGTGTGTATGTTCTCTGTAATTACGGAGCATTTAACTCGGAGCAATGGTGTGCTTTAATGTTTTTTCCAAGACATTGAAGCTCTGTGGCTCCAGAAGCTTTATCAGACATGTAACTTGACTTGTAGGTAAGATGATCATGTTGGCATTTGGTGTTTTCACTGGACTTGTTGGTAATAGGGAAAATATAGATTATATTACCGCATTAATCAAACTTGTGACTCAGCTGGGAGAACATATATGATCATTAGACTGAGTCATATAGGAGGAAATAAGAAGAGCACTGATTCTAACAGCTGCACTGGTTTATAGTGAAAGATGGACAGGCTTGACACAGATGAGAAGACAAAGTGGAGGGGGCAGGAGACAGCAGCACTGAGCAACGGAGCGTCAGACTCTATCTCGATCCTGTGGCTCACACGCCTTATAAGCGGAACTCTTTTACATTAGCAACATGAGAGAAACAAAATGACAACATGCATACACATGACCCATATGCTGTTCATGGAGACATCATACAGTGCTCCATGATGTCATGTCCATGAACATCCATTCAAAAAAGTCTGCAGGAACTAGTCTTAAACGGATGCTTACACTGAGTAACTTTGAGCAGTCTTTTATTCCTTTAGGTTCTCTTTTTTGTTCTGATGGAAACATCAGTGGAGCTGAATCAGGACTTTTATAAATAGCCCAAACTGTGATAACATAACAGAGCTCCTCAGTGGGGCTGCTGAAGCTCCCTGCAGCCAAACTCTGTACTGTACAGACATGAGAGAGGAGACTGCTGCACTCTGGTGGACAGAAAGGGGAAATATTCCAGCGGTATGTCTTTGCACAAAATCTGCCGGTAAATGTTTAGGAAAGAAATCTCTGAATCTCCTGTTTTCACTCTAAGCTGTACCACTTTAATCTGACCTGCCACTAACTGCAAACAGCATCTCAGCTCGGGTAGTGCAAATTTAATACCACGAAAACACCCGTAGGGGATTTCCTGACAGGTTTTTTGGATGATTTTGAACTTTGATAGTCTGATATTTGCAGTTTGAATCATCCTAACAGATGTGGTTGAATCACAGCTGCTGCATGTGCCACTCTGAAGCTGACTGAGTGATTGAGTTCACATTAAGACAAAAATATTTTTAAGATTAGCAAAAAGTGCACACAATAATGTGAATTTAACTAAGTGTACCCTTTTCTTAGTGCTACACAGTCTTGGATCAACAATACCACTGCATCCAGTGCTTCAGTTGATAAAATTGCACCTGACATTATTGATACAACTCTGACAACTCCTAACAGTTTGCGCTGCAGGAGTGAAATTGAAATATGGTCCATTGGTTAGAAGTGCAGTACAGCTTTTTCCAGGGGTCCACATTTGAAAAACAAAAAACAAAAAACCACTTATCCAATGCAGTGTGTGTGTGTGAGTGTGTGTGTGTATCTGTGTGTGAAATTTGCACTAGCAAAGAAAGTGCAAATCTGTATGTGCAGTAATTTAATTATGATTGTGCTCTTATATAATATTGTGTAACACCATATGTTTAAAATATGTGATTTTAAGCATTCGTCTTCTCATAAGGTGGTTTACATTTGTTGTATATTTATGAAAGCTGGTGTTTGTTTCAGGAAATAAAGACTGGAATTCTGCTGCCTTTCTGGTTTAGGACACAAAGGAGTCAAAGAATTTAGAGAACTTCCGATATAAAATATAGATCTCTGAGCAAAGGTCAAGGTGGTGTATAGATGCTCTGTACTGAGGTTTTCCACACACCTGATCGCTAACTTGTCTGCCATTTTGGATGCGTGACAATCATGGGTCAAGTGAATAAGACCTAGAGACCAGTACTAGTCGCTGCTTCCTCACAAGTTGGCATCAACATCCTTGCAATTGCTTTGATTGGGAACATATTGCTGCCGTCACCTGTAGTTTGCATACTGACTTGACTGCAAACACTCACCAGCTACTGTGGTAAAACTATGAAAAGTACAGCGCAAACCAGTGACAGAAACTGGTGCAAGGCAAGGCAAGTTTATTTATATAGCACAATTCAACAACAAGGTGATTCAAAGTGCTTTACAGGGACATTAAAAACAAAAACAAATAAAAAGCATGATTAGAATTGATTAAAAAAACAGTAGATAAAATCAGAACAGTAGATAAAATCAGAACAGTAGATAAAATCAGTAGTTAAAATTTAAGTTTTGAAATTTAAGCTTAAAAGTGTGGATTTGGTGTTTTATTCAAATGCAGCTGAGAATAGGTGGGTCTTAAACCTGGATTTAAATAAACTGAGTGTTTCAGCTGATCTGAGGCTTTCTGGGAGTTTGTTCCAGATATATGGAGAATAAAAGCTGAATGCAGCTTCTCCGTGTTTGGTTCTGACTCTGGGAACTGATAAAAAACCAGATCCAGATGATCTAAGGGATCTGGAAGGTTCATACTGGGTCAGGAGGTCACTGATGTATTTTGGTCCTAAACCATTTAGAGCTTTATAGACCAGCATCAGAACTTTAAAGTCTATCCTCTGACGGACAGGCAGCCAGTGTAAAGACCTCAGAGCTGGACTGATGTGGTCCACTTTTTTGGTCTTAGTGAGGACTCGAGCAGCAGAGTTCTGAATGAGCTGTAGTTGTCTGACTGATTTTTTAGGTAGACCTGTAAAGATGCTGTTACAGTAATCAAGCCTCCTAAAGATGAATGCATGGACTAGTTTTTCCAGGTACTGTTGAGACATCAGATCTTTTATCCTTGATATATTCTTGAGGTGATAGTAAGCTGATTTTGTTATTGTCTTAATGTGTTTTTCTAAGTTTAGGTCTGCATCCATCACTACACCCAAATTTCTCGCCTGGTTTGTGGTTTTTAGGTGTATAGATTGAAGTTCTCTGGTGACCTGTAATCGTTTTTCTTTGGCACCAAAGACTATTACTTCAGTTTTGTTTTTGTTTAGCTGGAGAAAATTGTGGCACAACCAGTCATTAATTTCCTCAATGCATTTACCAAGAGCCTGTACAGGGCCTCGGTCTCCTGGTGACATTGTGATATATATTTGTGTGTCATCTGCATAGCTATGATAGTTTGTTTTGTTGTTCTTTATAATCTGTGCCAGCGGGAGCATGTAAATGTTAAACAGAAGGGGTCCCAAGATGGAACCTTGGGGAACTCCACATGTGATACTTGTCTGCTCAGATGTGAAGTTACCTATTGATACAAAGTATTTCCTGTTTTCTAAGTATGTTTTGAACCAGTTTAGTACAGTTCCTGAAAGACCTGCCCAATTCTCCAGTCGTTTGAGTAATATGTTGTGGTCAACAGTATCAAATGCTGCACTGAGATCCAGTAAAACTAAGACTGACATTTTTCCACTGTCTGTATTCAGACATATGTCATTAAACACTTTGGTCAGAGCGGTTTCAGTGCTGTGGTTTTGTCTAAAACCTGACTGGAAGGCATCATAGCAGTTATTCTGTTTTAAGAAGTAATTGAGCTGTTGAGAAACTGCGTTTTCAATGATCTTACTTAAAAATGGGAGATTTGAGATTGGCCTGTAGTTGTTCATTTGTGTCTTGTCAAGATTGTCCTTTTTCAGTATAGGTTTAATTACAGCAGTTTTTAGTGGTTCTGGAAACACACCTGACATTAAAGAAAAGTTGACGATCTGTAACAGGTCTGACTCCAAAGTCTTTGAGACCTTTTTGAAAAAACTTTAAAGAAAATGTTATGTCTTTAGAAACGCAGCATGAGGCACAAGTTTCACTTTGAAGTCGCTCTTTCTCAAGTTTTGCTACTGCCTGTTAGTTGCTGGTGAGTGTTTGCAGACAAGTCGGTGTCTTCCATGCAAACTGCAGGCGACTGCAGCAATCTGCTAGAGACCAAAGCAAATATAAGGAGGTTTTTCATGCAACACCCTCTGTGCGACCAGTTTCACCTCCAGGAACTACATGCCAAATCACAAAAATACAGATTTTTCCTTTGTGACTGGTGGTTGTATCATATCAAATATGGGATAACATCGCATGAGAAGCCTAAATACATAGTAAGTATCATGTGAAGCATGTACATATTATTTTCGGTTGATTTTAGATAATGTTGAATATAAAGGGAGAGTATTGTATGGATACATGCAAAATGGACATATCCATCTTTTTCCACTTATTGAATTCAGGGTCACGGGGCGAGGCTTGGTGGGTTGAGCCTATCCCAGCTGTCATAGGGTGAGAAGCCGCTAATCTACTGCAGGGCTAACACAAACAACAATTCATATTCAGGTTTAGAACCACCAGTTAGCCTAACCCCAGGTCTGTTTTTGGTCTGTGGGCAGAATCCAGAGTACCTAAAGAGAGCTCGCAGATACAGCATGCACAAGCCTCATGCAGAAAGCCCCAGATTGGATTTGAACCAGGATCTTCTTCTGCACGTCACCAAGGCTAACCATTGAACCACCGTACTGCCTGAAAGGGACATGCTGTTTTCTTTTATATTATTGCTATCACTGTATTTACCTGCTGTCTCTGCAGGGCTTCTTTGCCCCACCTCTTTACCTTTACTCAGTATTTAATCTTTCTGGGTCTATCATAAGCTGTGATTATATTGTAAAAAAATATATATATATATATATATATATATATATTACAAATTATTATTGTAATTTTTCAAAGTCACAGAGTCCTGTTTGATGTCCATACATTATATAAACTCTCATTCATCTCTGAGTCTGTTTGACTGATGGTGAGGATGACGCCTGTCGTTGCTGCCGCTGCGCGCATGCTCGTCGTGGCTGTCAAAACCCCGCTGGCTTTTTTTGGAGAGGATGCGAGATGACCACGGCACAAAGTGTGAATCACCGGTGGACCCGTCTCTTCTTTTCTTTGTCTTGCTTCTTTGTATGCCACAGTGGTTATACCGGCCCCCTGCTCTGATTAATGCATGTTTATGAGATACCGCATTAAAGCTGTCACTGTCCAGATCCCCTCCCTCCATTCTCTCCACTGTGTGTGTGTGTGTGTGTGTATAGGCTCCTCTCTCCGTCTCCTCATTGACTTATTCTTATTTTAAGAAGTGCTCCACTGATATGACAGGACAAGGTAGAACAGGCCGGGGCACGGCAGGACAGAGGGATGCTGCATGGGGCAATAAAAGTGTCATTTTTCACCTCGTTTATAAACAGGTCGTAATGTTGAGATGAGCCATTGCCTATTATGGGCTCCGTCCAGCCTGTGACATCAGTAAACAGACAAGACAGCTCTCACTGAGTGCCTGGGATGAACCAATGAGGAGTGTGTTTTAACAAACTGCCGTGCGTTGTTGGGTGTCTGGACTAGCTCGGCCCGTGGTAACCCAGGTAGACGATGTACTTGTTATGGCTGAGCTTGGGAACACACTCAGGTCTAACACTTATCAAGCTGTCCTGCGAGGCACAAACTTTGGATCATGAATATTACAGAGGTTATGGGGTTATGGGACAGCTTTATTACTTTGACAAACACCATTTCTCAGGGGGGCTGAGCTGAAAGGACAAGACATCCATATGGCTGCCTATTTTGCTTTGTAAAACAGGCAGCTGAACTTTTTAACTCCACTGCGTGACTCTTTGTTCACCTTTCGCCTGCACTGCCTGACCCATGCTGTTGCGGCAAATGAGCATCTATGTTTAGACGCAGTGATTCAGCATGAAGTCTCAGATCGCGACAGGACGGAGGCAGAATGTCTGCAGGAATTGGGGGAAATGTGTCTGATGTGACTCAGATGATAGTGCAGGCTTGGTAAAGCCAGTTTCCCATGCTGCTCCTACACAACCTGCCTGCTTTTAATTTGACTTGATTTGAAGTCCATCTTCTCTTAAGCTGCAACCTTTGCAAGAGCTCGCCTGCCCTTCGGATGGAGATGCAGATTTTTGTCATAATGCAGGTGGCTCGCTTCAAGAGAAAGAAAGGACAGAGGGAACAAGTGAGCAGAAAGAGTGGAGGAGGAAGAGCTGGGAAGACACCTCCCCTCCATATGCTCAGTACGCCTCTCGTCCATATGCATGCAGCTTGTGTCCACTTTTTCTTTTCCCCCTCTTCACATAAGCAGCAGGGATACATTGTGAATTTATACACTTTTCATTAATCTCCTGCATGGAGAAGAGGCAGTAACAGGCCAATGATTAGTTCACAAAGGGAGACAACGCCCTCTTGTGTAACAAAGAATCATTGCACACACACGCTTCAGTATATTGTGTTTGCAGACTGAAATATTACTAAAAGTTACAGAAGTTATACTGTACATTGATAAACTTTTACAATACACCTATAGCTGCTCATAATTAGCTTATGCTTATAAAAGCTTATAATTACAACACAGCATTAACATTAAAAAAAAAAGTCAGTGTTGATGAATCCTACATAGCTTCTTTTTTAGGTTTTATTTTCATTAGTCTTTGGTGGGTTTTTAAAAAAAGAAATGCTACTTACAGTGTACTAGGATAAAAAAAAATTAGCTGTAATAACCTGAAGCTTCACTTGACTCCTCTTCAGTAAAATCTAGAACTGCCTTCATTCTTCATGGCACAGATTCAACAAGGTGCTGGAAACAGTAGTCAGAGATTTTGGTCCATATTGACATGATAGCATCAAACAGTTGTTATAGATTTGTCAGCTCTCTTCTCTTATTCAATCACATCGCAAAGGTGCTCTATTTGATTGAGATCTGGTCACTGTTGAGGCCGTTTGAGTGTAGTGAACTCAACATCACGTTCAAGAAAACAGTCTGAGATGATTTTAGTTTTGTGACATGGTACGTTGTCCAGTTGGAAGCAGCCATCAGAAGGTGGGTACAGGTGGTCATAAAGGGATGGACATAGGTGGGAACAATACTCAGGTAGACTGTGGTGTTTAAATGATGCCAAGAAAATATTCCCCATAGTCTAACACCATCAGCAGCCTGAAGCACTGATACATGGTAGCATGGATAGATGGATGTGCTTTCATGTTAAATACTGACCCTACAACCTGAACGTCATGGTAGAAATCGAGATACTTCAGACCAGACAACATTTGTCCAATCTTCTGTTGTCCACTATTGGGCAGCTCATTTGTATCCTCAGTTTCAGTTAACTTACGGCAGCCGGTGTGGGCTTCTGCTGTTGTAGCCCACCTGCTTCAAGGTTTTCTGTGCTGTGCATTCAGAGATGCTTTTCTGCATAATTTGGTCACGACAAGTTGTTATTTGACTCACTGCAGCCTTTATATCAGCTAGAGGCAGTCTGACCATTCACCTCTGACTTCTGGCAGGATTAAAAGCATTTTCACTCAGAGAACCGCCGCTCACTAGATATTATCTAATTTTCAGACCAATCTATGTAAACCCTAGAGATGGTTGAGTGGGAAAATCCCAGCAGATCAGCAGTTCCTGAAATACTCAGACAAGCCTGTCTGACACCAGCAACAATGCCACAGTCAAAGTCACTTAAATCACCTTTCTTCCCCATTCTGATGCTCCATTTGAACACCAGAAGGTTGTCTCGACCATGTCTACATGCATTTTCCTGTCTCACATTCAAAAAAGGGGTCCAGTATCTTGCACTTTGACAATTCCACATGTACACTAGAGGAGGCAGTAACTGATCCATGGACCAGTCAATCAACAACATGCTTCTCCCCCTGATCCACAGTTAGTACACATGAAAGTGTGACATGACGAAAAACATCATATATATATATATATATATATATACAGAAGGTCTGTGACTCAATGCCCCACACATGGAACTATACAAGATCAACAGGACCCTAAGAACCTTCATCAGGAACTCAATGGGGATGTGGCAGACAACACTAGAGGCCAACTTCAAGCCCATTGCCCAAGTCAGCATCAATTGCGGGATCTACCAAGGACATGCTCTGTCCCCACTGCTGTTCTACATAGGCCTGAACCCCCTCAGTGAGACCATTAACAAGACTGCCTACGGATGCCGACTACGGAGTGGAGCAGTTGTCAGCCACCTCCTGTACATGGATGACATCAAGCTGTATGCCAAGAGTGAATGAGTCATCGATTCACTGATCCACACCACCAGGATATACAGTAATGACATCGGAATGTCGTTTGGACTGGAGAAATGTAGTCGGATGATAACAAAGAGAGGGAGGGTAGTCAGAACTGAGGGGATTGAACTACCAGAAGGCAACATTGCAGACATAGAGGACAGGTACAAGTACCTGGGGATCCCACAGGCAATTGGGAACCATGAAGAGGCCGCTAGAAAAACTGCATCCACCAAGTATGGCAGAGGGTCAGGCAAGTACTGAGGAGTCAGCTTGAACGGTAAGGACAAGATCTGGGCTATCAACACCTACGCCCTGCCTGTGATCAGGTACCTTGCTGGGATAATAAGTTGGCCAAAGGAGGAGATAGAAGCCACTGACATGAAGACCTGGAAGCTCCTGACCATGCATGGAGGATTTCACCACAAGTCCAACACCCTGAGGCTGTATGCTAAGCGTAAGGAAAGAGGCCGGGGACTAGTGAGTGTCAGCACCACAGTCCAGGATGAGGCAGCGAACATCCATGAATACATCAGGAAGATAGATGTAGCGTTTCCAAATGACAGCAACATCAGGAAGAAGGAACACAAGAAGCTTGAGAAATACCAATGGCTCAGAGAAGAGCTTGAGAAGATGTGGAGGGTGAAGATAACAGTGGTCCCAGTGGTAATTGGAGCACAAGGTACGGTGGCTCCCAATCTAGGCGAGTGGCTCCAGCTGATCCCAGGAACAACATCGGAGATCTCTGTCCAGAAGAGTGCAGTCCTAGGAACAGCTAAGATACTGCGCAGACCCTCAAGCTCCCAAGCCTCCCCATGCACACATATTTGTAAGTCTTTAATTAATATATTTATACAGTAGGAAAATCATACATCATATACTTATTGTAGACCAAGACTTTACTACAAATCCATAAAAAGAAAAATATTAAATATAATTATGCTGAAAAAAGCTATCTTTTTAACCTGTCCTGATAAAAAGCTCATTCTTCTTCTGTCCCAGTCATTTTAAGTTAGAACTTCAGCACGAATTTAGGATCAATGTTTGTGATCACGGTATAATTACCTTTATTAAACATTTGAAAGGAGCAAATCTGTAATTTTAAATAAGTAAATCTGAGCTTTCACTTGTGTTCTGTTCTGTAAGAAAGAAGCTTTTTCCCCTCTTTGGTCTGTAATGACAGAGACATATAGGACCACTGAGAAAT
The DNA here is from genome assembly GCF_036321145.2 of Pelmatolapia mariae. Classification (NCBI taxonomy): domain Eukaryota; kingdom Metazoa; phylum Chordata; class Actinopteri; order Cichliformes; family Cichlidae; genus Pelmatolapia; species Pelmatolapia mariae. The sequence continues at coordinate 16,194,732 of NC_086240.1, read as the reverse complement.
AACTGGACAGGATGGAAAACAGGATTGTGAAAGCTCCCAGGGTAATTTTATGAGGATGTGGATACTTATGGCTTTTAGCTACCACAGAAGACAACACAAATTAAACTTCATTTGTGTATCAGGAGCCTAACATTCAGCAAACCCAGAAAGTCAGCCTTGAGGAGGGCCTACTGGCAAAAAAACGTCTCATTGCACACAAGTATTGGCCATACATGAGTACTGGCAAAACATGGAACTCCTACAAATGTTTAATGTGAAAATTATATACTCTTATTATGTTATCAATAATTACTGAAAAAAATGCAAAGCAATAAACTACAGTTTAATATTTTGTACAGTATTTGTACAAAGCATTGTATATTGTTTGTACAGTATTTTGCTTTGTAAAGGTGGTTGCGAGCAATAGTTCTTCCTGAAAGGCTTTCTTTGGACGTTGGCTGCTTTTTCACTAATGTTCAGTCCAGTCTTTGCACCTGACCATTTCAGATTGTGTATCTGTTTGCTAAGCCCCTTAACACAGATATATAAATTATACAAACATAAACTCAAGGGATAAACCAGAGTTGTGTCTACACATAACAGATAACTTTGCAATGAACCAATTTTAAATGGTGTCTGTAGGCACATTGTTACTAGTGGACCCTAACAAAAACACATTTCCCCCCCTTTTCGTTGTTGAATCTATGTAAAATGCTTAAGTTAACACAGTTTAACAGGAATAAAGTACTATTTTTGCACAGACAGGGTGATTCCTCAAAAACCTTTAGCTAAAAAAACCTTTCATATCGTGGCATGGTGTGTAGTGTGTCCCTAAAAAAATCTGAGGAAACAGACAAGTGGAGAACAAAAGAAGAAAGCCTAAAACACATGACTGCAGATGAAGTTTCTGAAAGTCATGTCCTTAATTATAAATAGAAAAAGAAATCCAGCAAAGACCTGACACAGCTTTGAATTTCCTTAAAGAAACCTGGACAACTATTCCTGAAGACTTCTTAAAGAAATGACAAAAAAAACTTTTCTTGGGCTCAGACTGTAGAACAAAGGTGGTGATACCATATGCTGAATTTCAACTTTGTTAGAATCATACAAACTTGGTTTTAAGCCTCATTTACTATTTGCCTTGTTTACCTCTATGTTTGTTTGCACGTTTCAATTGCTTTAAAAGCTCAAATGCAGTAAAAAGACAACAGATGAAATATTGTAGTTTGCAAAATATAAAGAGTTAACTAAGGCAGTAGATTAAAAATCAATCCCACTAAATAGATAAAATATAAAAGGTGCTGTAAGAAAAAAGTGTGTGTTTTTATGTGTGTATGTGTCTACTTTGCTCTTTTCCATCTCCATAGATTAGATTTTGGACTCTACTCCTATCCTTTAAGCGAACCCTCTTCTAACTGGATGCACATCACAAACAGAAGGATTAAACAGCAGGTGGGCGGGGCTTCTGTGTTCACAGACAGAGCAGTGTGCCTCAGTTGACCATATTAGGGATGTCCACTTGCTATGATATCCCACATGGAGCAGTCTGAGGCCTGAACTTCTGACTAACAGAAAGTTTCCTCTTTGATAATGTTGTTTAGTGTATGTTGCTTATAAATACATGGATATTTGCATGAAAATTCCTGTAATGACAAATAACAGTCAGTGACTGGAGTATAAAAAGAAAAGAAAGCTGTGCGCAGTTTCTTTGTCTGGTTTTGTATTAAAACGTAAAAGTGGTAACAATCAGACATCTTTCTCTTGCTGTCAGATTTATAGTCACTTTTATTACTTTTATGCCTCCCTAAAATCACAGATTTGGTTGGTGTTCTTCACTTTTACAGGAGAACATGTGAAATCTTTATGCATAAATGATTTGGTTCCACAGTAACAGGGCTGCCACTAAATGGATCTATAAGGATCATGTTAAACGGACACTTTCTCCAGCTCGCACAGTCATTAAACTATCGGTTCTTGGTGCCTTTGTTCCTGATGTCTCCCTCGTTTTACTCTTACATTTCATGCCTCTCCTTATGTTCTTCCCGCTCTCTCTCACTCTCTGCCTCTCTAAGATTCTCGGTGGGCCTGTAAAAGAGCTTTAATGGAGACGAATATAAATCTGCAAGTGACAAACTCCAGTTGCACCACAGTGGGGGCTGGTGTATACATTGTGAACTGCTGCATTGTAAAACCAGGACCTCCAAGACTTCTGTGCCCCCTGCGACTCGCGCTGGCACTGCCGCGAAACCCCACCACTTTACAGTCTGAACCACAATACACAAAGCAAGGAGCTTTATTAAAGTCTAGATTGAAGGGGAACACCAGCAGGCCAACGCTCCCTGGAAGACTTTCCTGTAGAGTGGCCACCAGAGCTTAGGCTGGCAGAGGCTGCGCTGTCCTCCACATCAGCTTTTAAAGAGTTTCACAGACAAACGTTTATAGAGATTTATTGACGCTTTTATCTGCACGGAATCAAACTTTCTGTTCATTTTTCATATTTTATTAATTGTTTTTGGCAAGTGGGCAGCATGCAGGCCTGGTGGTTGAGACATGTAATGTAAAACTTCCAGGGATGTCATAAGCCGTTTTCATATCCAACAAAATTCTCCAACGTAACAACACGAACTAAATCCCAGCAAAAATATTAACAGAAAAAACAAAACAAACAAGTAGGCTTAAAATACTTTTTTAGATAGTTCCCTCTAGATTCCAGTTTTTAAATTTAATGAAATTAAGTTGTTAATGTGTCTATCAAGGTGAAAAACATGGCAATGATTGAATTAGCTTTGATAATGATTTTTATTAGCAACAAATGTGTGAATAAACCTTGTTATGGTTATATTAAGCACTCAAAGCACTTGATAGTGGTTTGGTTATGTGTAGATTTACAGGTAAATCTCAGACTGTCGTCTGGTGGGTGTATCTGATATCCCCGTGTTGTTGTTGCTCCTGCATTATCATAATGTTGCTCCAGAATCAACACTCCAACTGATGTCTTTGTAATGTCATAGCTTTGCAATGTGGGGTTAAAAAGAAAAAAATACAGTTGTTTATGTAAAAAGCTCTTCTAGAACAAGTGAACAAAAGTATTTTCTTTATTAATTTCTACATTATAATAAGAATATTATCAAATTAAGTTTGCTGTTAACAAGATTTAGGCTCCTCGTGTTGGTTTGCTAGTGATAGTTTTTAATTTCTAGGCTAATGCTAACTGAGTGCTCAGACAACACCACTGGTCCTTTGCAATGTTGATATTATGATGATGTATGAACAACACTTTTTAAACACTACACTTAAAAAAAAAATCACATTTCTCACATGAAAACCAGCACCGAACAAATAAATACACACATATATAATAATAAATAAATACATTTCACACCCACATATGCTGCAGAGATACAGCAATATAATGGTTAGTCAACTCAGAATATTAGTCAGGCTACATCAGAACCAAAAAGGGTTTGGCTACACAAATCACGCATAATATCTTGACAAGCAACAGATTTAATCCTAAGACTATTTGAGGTGTACAACTACTTTAAATTAAATCCTTTAATAACCACCTCTTTCCAGTATGAAGTGCCCTAAAGTCATTTTCATGCTTTATGGATGAAATAACAAAGTCTCCATAATCCTCTGGGTCCAGTATCCGTTCTTTCAAGAGTTTTATTTAGAAGAAAGAAAAAAAGAGGGAACTTGGCTGTTCCTGAAGAAAATTAGATAAAAAAAAGCTAAATCCTTGCCAAAGACTGAGGTGTAAAAAGGCTATATCAAACTGACAGGAAGGTACTGCAACGATGATGACGATGTGGCTTTTAAAAGCCCATGATTGTTAATTCCAGTCCTGAAAATGTACCAAATGTCCATTGGGTGGCACTGCAAACACTTCCTCACCTTAAAATGGAAGATAAACTCACTTTTAACTGTTAAAACAACAGATAGGGCTCGCTGGCTGCTGCACTGGAGGCTGCAAATGTCCTTTGGATTCCTCTTAGAATAATGGAATGATAGATTTAACAGGCCCAGTTCCCAAATTAATAATACTGTTCCACATTGCAGAGCGTATCGAATCTGTCAGATAGTTTTAACAGCTTTTCGGCTCCACCTTTTTCCATTTTGCTCGAGTTGAGTTTGGCTCCCAGTTTTCCATTCCCCAGCAGCTGTGTTTTGAGTCATTTACAGCTCAGCTGACATCGCTGTGTTAAATAATGGATTAGAGGACAATGAAATCATTTTTTCTGGGGCAGCTATGGGGAATTGCTGAATCCAGTCAATACAACAGCTGATAAAAATGCTTCATTGACTCCACATTGTGTTGAAAATCTGGAAAGAGATTGAGTGGAGCGGTCGCATCACATCTTCATAAATCAATCATGGCTATTCAGAGGAAAAATAAAAGTGTTGAAATGTTGTGCACTGTCAGCACCAATTCATTAATCGTGCAACATTTCAGCATCCAGAGATTTTTCATTTTAGGAAAATAATATTTTAAATGAGGTATGACTGTAATTTGGCTGCAAGCTGAATTATATTCTCTTTAAAGCTACAGATCTTGCAAATCCATCCAAGAGGTTTATATATTAAATAATAAACACGTGCAGCTAGTATACTCAATAAAAACCCTTCCAAATTTGTACAACTTTCTTCATATTAACTCAATATAATATAAATATATATAATATATAATATAAAAGTAAAACAGAAACTCTTTATTTTACTTTTATGTACAACTATCTAACAAAGAACCAAGAGTTTATGATGGCACAAAAGAAAAAATGAAAAAAATGACCAGAAGAGTTGTATAACATCCATGATAACACGATAATTTACTGTTCATAAAATACTAATACCATTGCTTTAAATTATGTTGTCGGCAGCCTTAGTGTAAAACCTCCAGGAAATATTCACCCACTGTGAAATGGCTGAGTCTCCGTGCTTGATCATACTGGGTGGCAGGGCTGGCACGGCACTGGAAAACATTACTTCTGCATAGTGTTAATGGACTTACTTAACTCCTGGGTCCTGACTTGTGTTTTCCGATGAATTAAAGTGTCAGGAGCCACAAATCAGCATCTGGGATAGGTCATGTGGGTACTGGAGGAGGAGTGTGGGCTCAGTGCTCTTTCTTAATGGTTTGTTCCCTGGATGCATGAAACTGGAGCCTTAAACCCAACCTGTTGTTTCTGAGGCCCCATTTGTACTCCCATCTACCCGTAACACACACGTACCCGCAACCGCACATGCGTGCCAATACTTGCTCGCACAAAAGCTAAACACACTCCTGCCATCTTTCCCTGAGACAGAGCCTCCACTCCCCCCCCACACCACACACACACAAGCTAAATCCACATCCCCTCTGCGCCCTGGCAGACCGGTAACATTTACTCAGCTAAATGAATTAAGTAATCGCACAATCCCGCAGCCTCTGCATTACAGAGGAATTTCCATATTACAGCATCTGATACTCCCTGTTCACAGCTCTCCTACGCCACTAATGCGAGCCCCCGGCCAGGCGAGCCGTAACTGGATAGCCGATGGGATCCTGCTGCAGCAGATGCAGTGAGGTACAGAGGATGGATGTGTGCGTGTGTGCTAACACAAGAGAAGTGGAAGTGGTGATGGTGGCGGCTATCCAGGCTATCCTGCTTTTTTTATTAGTGCTCATTAGGACAGCAAATAACTCACTGCTCCTTTTTCATTTAGGCAACAAGCCTCTCAAGGCTGTGGCCTTCTCAGATTTAGAATAACTACACGTATGAGGCATTGTGCTATAATTACTGTGGCTTTGCTTATTTTACAACATCATTAAGATTATAATCCTTAAAAGAGCACTCAGTGAATTTAGCAGCATTGGATAGTGGATAGTTTTCAAACTTGTATGTTAATTAAGGTTAACATCAATGCTCAGCTCTCTCTGGAGTGACAAAAGGCTTTATACAACTCTTTTCATATGCGTAACAGTACTGATACCTTATGGAGATGCCTGTGGTTATTATTAGAAATAGTAATAAGATCTTAAAAAGTACAAGTCCCGGGGCTCAACACAAATGTTTATAGATCACCAAGGATGTAAAACAAACTCTGAGGAACTACTTGGTTAAGTTTATAGCAGAAGACTACAAACAACTCAAGCTGACGAGATGTGGATTAAGAGGATTTGTTTGATTCTTGCAGGAAGTGGAAAGGACCTGAACACAGGACACCAGAAAAAAAAGGTAAAAGTCCAAAAAGTTAATGTTGGAAACCGCAGATACAAACACCAAGACATGAGCAAACAAATTAACCCCCCCCCCCCAAAAAAAAAACATGAAAAAAAGAAGTCAGGTGGAACACAAACGTGATAGATAACTGAGCAACGAGTCAAACTGGCAACAGCGAGTTGCAAAACAGGTGGTGCATGTAGGGTGGACAGATTAATCAATTAGTGACAGGTGGTGTGAAAAACTGGCCAAGCAAAGAGCAGAAGCTACACTTAAGGTTGTGGTTGAAGCATCCACTTCAAAATCCTCACAGGAAAAACCAAAAAGAGAAAACCCTGATGAGATTGGTCTGCATAATACTGCTTAGTTCACAGTGACTTATCTTCCCCTCCTCCTCCTGAAATATTTGCACATTACAGCTATAACAACAATAAGGCTCCTGCTGCTGCATTAAGAGTTATTTAAGCGTATTTGCTTTGAAGGAGTGATAATAATTCACAATTATTATGCTTTAGATTCTTAAATCATGTCTTTTTTTTAGATGGATATAGTTATGGACAAAGTATTTTCAAAATATAATTATGTGTGTAGAGATAAGTGTTAAAAATAGGAGTTATTTTCAGATTATCTAAAAAGTCAGTGAAGAGGAATAAAAAAATAAAACATTGTGCAGGGAAATTTTAATCCAAGCAGTTCCCTCTTAAGTAGCAGCAGCACTTAAAACTAAAAACAAGATGTTATTAATCTCAAAAGTTGAATTGTTGAAAACAACTTAGCTCAGAAAAAAACAAAATTACACAAAAATAAAAATAAAAAATAAAAAGTTCAGTGAAGCATAATCTAAATATATATTTTAGGGACTTCAGTAGGTAAAATCTAACAAATAAAACCAGCTATAGTGGCAGGAGGTTTTTTTTTCAGTAGTTGTTTTTTTTAAACATTTATTTTTGGTGACTGTCTTTGTCAATTACAACATGTAATTAATCAGAAATATTCCAAAATAGCAACAATGAGGTGCCCACATCCTAAAATGTGGTGCAGATGTTCTGCCATTATTTTACAGACAGAGCTCATTAGGAAGTTCCAGCACATAATTACGCAGCAGCTGCACATGTTCACTAGTTTGTATACTCTCATGCAATAATATAGTGGATGAGTGAGTGAACAATGCCACACGCAGCCTCTCTCAAATGCAAGTAATAAAAGGAAGTAGTTAAGAAAACAACAACAAAAAAACCCCCAGATTTCATTGCTGCACTTTGTTATAATTGTAAAAAACTACATGATGCCATTAATTGACAAAAGAAGATAGTCTGCAGTGTTGCCACAGATACTTTTCCCTCTTCAAACTTTCTAGGACAAGCTGTACTTTTGTGGATTATGCCACCATATGTGGCTTCTCTTTTCCACATTTCAGCACATATATGCATCATTCTCTCTCCACGTGTACGCCATTTAAACTCTGTAACCAGAATTGCAGATTTCACCAGTGACAACTGGTCTGCATTGTATCGCATTACATTCTGGGTTTGAACCAGACCAATCACAGTTCAGAATCGAAACGAACTGTCCTCAATGGCTAAATCGCCGCCTTTCTCTTCCCATATTCCCCTCCCTGCCCACCATGTGCCCCATGTGGCAGGCTAATTAACCAGTTGGTACACCGGGCAAGGACAGAGGGCCACACACAGCTGTCATGACCTTCTCCAGACACGGGGGTGCTTTGGTGTGGCCACCCTTGTGCATTTGGACGAGCTCAGAGAGGAGAAATGGGAAATATTGAATCAAAGCCGAGGCTGACTGCTGTTAAAATGTCAAAATGATATCGCTGGCAAACAAAAGCACTCACATCTGCAGAGAATACGCTTTCTGTTTTTCAGAAACGCCGGGAAAAAAAAGGCCATTTCTAAATTCCTCAGTGCCTTCTCATGTATTTCTGGCATCCTTAAAGTTGATATGAACATGTTCGAGCACGCGGGGGACGTAAATATCACCCGACACCTGAACTGTGAAGTGTTTTCTCTAAAAAAAAAAAAAAAAACATTTAAAAGGCACCAGCCAGCGTTGCAGTCAGGTGTCTTGAGGCACTGTTCAAGGAGAGAGAGCAAAAAGTCACCCAGTCAGCATTCACTTTTACTCACCCTTTAAATCTCCCTCTTTTCCTCTCCGCTGCTCCTGGAGTCGTGTTTCAGGAGCTCTCTGCGATTGTAATCAAAGGTGTTTTTACATTTCTGGCTTTTTTCAAGGAGGTCCCCTGACACTTTGTACATACACACAACTAAAACAGGAACACAACCAAAGCTCAGGAACATGCCACACCGTCAAACATGGAGTTTCCTTCATTTAAAATTTGCTAAATTGGACACGGCATCACACAGCTCCTCTAGCTACGCGTACATTTGGTGATACCACAGTATTGTATTGCAGCAGGGTTAAAGCATGATTAGGTATCAAAGGTATGCGTCATCACACAGAATACTGACACCAATGTTGCAGTATTTTACATTTTTAAAATGTATTAAATTTATTAAGTTACTATCAGTCCAATGTTGTAGAAAATGGTTACCATAAGTGGTAGCTTTTTCAGTGTGGATTATTCATGTTTAAGCAGCTTTCAAGTATTAAATGGTGTAAATGTGATTTAATAGTGATTCAACATGTTCACAAAAACTGGATTTCTCTGATTTTTTGTTGTTGTTTTTGAATACAAGTGAAAAGTATTTGCCTCTGACATTTATAGTGGAGTAGATGTTTATAGTGTGTATTCATGTTAAAAGGGGTGCTACTACATGCAGTGGCTCTTCACATCCACTAGGAGTCAGATTTTCTAATCAAATGTATTAAATCAGAAGGAAGTGATAAAAACAAGCACTGAGCACATCACAGTCTGTCACCATGATGATGATGATGAGGATGATTACACGCAGGAGGAAGCGGTGTGATGACACAAAACACAGTTTGCACTTGCACAGTAAAAGTTTCCACCTAATTAAGTTAATCTTCTCTAATTTCAGCTTTCAGGAATTTACAGCAGATAACGAGGCAGTGCTCTCACCCTGTGGATCGCTGTTGATGATTCTGTGATACTTAATCATCGCTCGCAGTTAATCGTTAGATCAGTGCCTGTCACTGGAAGCTCGACAAACAGAGAGCAGTAAACAAGAAGCTGCTTTCCTGTTTGAGGACAATCATAATCAGTCTGACTGATTAGAAGGAAACAAAACACGCGATGATGGTGCAAAAATACACCTAATACTTATACATACAGTACAAGTATCTGCCCAAGTCCTCTTCATAGCTTTAATGGTGATAAATTCACACTCACTAGCCATTTTATTAGGTACACTTTGCTAGTGCTAACTTAGCCTTTTGCCTTCAGAACTACTAGAGTCAACAAGTTGCTGGAAATGTTCCTCGGAGATTTTGGACCATATTGACACGACAGCATCACATAGTTGTTGCAGATTTGTCGGCTGCACTGTGAGATCTGCTCACTGTGGAGGCCATTTGAGTGCACATAATCTTTAAAAAATCAATTTTCAAGAAACCAGACTGAGATGATCTAAGCTTTGTGATACTCAGTTGCCACCGAGTGTGCCAAAAAAACCATCCCTCTCACCGTTACACCACCAGCCCCACCTGAACCCTTGATACAAGGCAGGATGGATTCATGGGTTCATGTCATTTTATGCTAAATACTGACCTTGCCATCCGAATGTCGTGGTAGACAACATTTTTCTAATCTTTCATTGTCCAGTTTTGGAGAACCAATATAAATTGTAGCTTCAGTTTCCTATTCTTCGCGGTGTGGTCTTCTGCTGCTGTAGCCCATCCGTTTCAGGGTTTATGTTTTGTGCATTCAGAGATGCTCTTCCTCATGCCTTGGTTGTAACAGATGGTTATTTGACTAACTGTTGCCTTCATATCAGCTCAAAGCACTGGCTTTTCCCCTCTGACCTCTAACATTAAAAGGCATTTTCACCTAAAGAACTGCTGCTCACTGAATATTTTTTCAGACCATTCTCTGTAAACCACTGAGTTGGTTTTGTGGTGAAATCCCAGTAGAACAGCAGTTTTTGAAACACTCAGAACAGCCAGCTATAATCAACAACCATGCCACATTTCAAAGTCACTTAAATCATCTTTCTTGCCCATTCTGATGCTAAGTTTGAATGTATGCACACTGCCTTGACCATGCCTACATATCTATATGCACTGGATTTCTGCCACATGATTGGTTGATTAGATATTTGCACTAAACCAGTAGCTGATGAGGTGTACCTAACAAAGTGGCCAGATTATGCAGTCTCCTGCTAATTTAACCTCACTTTTTATGTTATTCGTTGTGTCAACTTTACCCAAACAAGCTTTCAATTTCCTGAATTGAAGGCCACTGAGGCTTACACTAATGTGAGTATCTCAGTTTAAATGAATCTGTGTAGGAGCTAAAAATATCAGGTTTAAAAAGAATCTGCACTTAGCTTAGTATTTATATAAAAACAAACAATATTACATAATTTTAAGCGTTTTCTATCATTTATTGAGAGTAACACACAAAGGAAAATTACAGTCATAAACTTTTTATGCCACATAAACACACAACTGTGCAAATTCCACCTATAACTAGAAAACTGCAGTGTGTTTTATTGTTGTAGAGAAAAGTATGATTTTTAAAAACTATGTATAAATACCTTTTCATATGTTTTACCGTTTGCCATTTTACGTGCGATTGTGAACTTTAAGTGATGTTTTAAAGACACAAAAGTAAAACTGACAGGGAGGTAAAAAGTCACGTCAAATTATTATTCTAACAAATTTGACCTCTAGCACATGTACTCCACATATATAAACACACAGGCTATTTTCATCTATTGAAGTGAAAGGAAGCGAATAACAGTGCATTAGCACAGACCGCGTTTGCACACACAAAGGTGCTTGGATTATTTTGGCAAGCGGTGAGTTTATTATTTTGTTTTATGGGGCTGGGAGGCGGGGGAGGTTGTTTTGCGGCACTGCCTGTGATACGGCGGCTCTGTTTGTGAGCTTGTGAGAAAGGAAGCACCAGTAAGATCAATACATCCTCTACGCAGATTTCCAGCAGAGTGTGACGTGCGTGCGGGGAAATGAGCTGGGCCGAGGATACTTTGCTTGTTATGGATTTGACATGAACTTGGCCCTCGGCCTCTCAGAATGTGATGAATGTATTATTTAATCTTCCTGTCTTTGTTAACCTCCTTTCGGCCGAAGGCACGGCGATTCTCCCTCAGTGAGGGGATGAAACAACATCTCCAGCATGGCCTTAATAATCATGGTCATAATAATAATAATAATAATAATGCCTCTCCACAAACCTTTCCCACCACAGACATGCTAATCGCAGTGGGGCTGTATTTTAAGCGCATGTGAGTCAACTGCACGAACACAGTTTTAAATTAACACACGAGGCTTGGTATCAGTGAGAACAGCACTCAAACAGCTGCGTTAATATCATTATTCAGGGTTGAATGAGTTTGTAAAAACAGTATGGAGTTATAAGTCTTGAAATTTTACATTTGGGGAATTTCAGTTAGAGCAATTTCTCAAACATGGGGTTAAGACTGGAAAAATAAAGAAAAGTGGAGAAGAAGAAATCATAACAAAGGGAAATACAAACCATCAGATCTCCATCCAAAGCATTTGGGTTGCATTTATTGCTCTTTCAATTTCAATCTTTTTTCTCCTCCTCTTTGTGTTTTTATATTCAGAGTGCATGCTGAGATCCCGGTAGATTACCAGTATTTTATATTATATATTAATCATAATGTATTATGCATATGCCCACAAATGTGTTACATTTGTCTTGCTGTGGAAATGAAGTTATTAGAATTGCTTCCAGTTGTAAGTAATCACTGTAAAATCAGAGAAACAGGCAAGAAATGGCTGTGGAGCCTTAGGTGATAGTTAAGTGAGTAAGCAAGGCTCATAATGTGTGGTTTTTGTTTGCAAGTTAAACGTGCATGGAGGCGAGTCTAAACAGAGTCTGTGCAGCTGACAGAAATGAGAACCCATCACGCCTGTTTTTTTCTTTTTTAACTACCAGTGAATTTTCATTGATTGTTTTTTTTCCCTAACATGTTGCCTCTGGGTCAGTGAGGTCAATCTCCCAGCAGCTTCTCTCAATACCCCCCTCTTGCCTAATGACTAAAGGCAACCGAGTTTTCTTTCTTTGAATAGTCTGCCATCATATGGACGTGTCCAGCACACTGTAAAAAAACTCAAAATATCAAGGCGGCGTGATTGATCCTATACCTCGTAGACGAAAGAAGAAGAAAACTACAGGATGGAAACACAATGTTATGTCCTCTATTTATCTCTGTCTCAGCTTTCTGCAGATACAATTACAGCAACATGAAGCACAGGTTAATGTATTTTCATAGCTTAGGGCATTGCCTAACACAGGAAAGGTCCCCAGTTCGCAACCAGGAGGAAACACAACCTCGACCTTGTGCCGGGGGAAGGGATCACAGGCTAGTGTACGACCCCCGCTGCTCCGAAGCACAGATAAATGTGAGGGCTGGGTCAGAAAGTTCATTTGGTGTCTGTGCCAGATCAATCAATGATGCGGCTCATTCTGCTTTTTTAAATACACTGAAGCTATTATTATTATTATTATTATTATTATTATTAACAGGTGATCAATGTCAAGTTGCCACAACTCCTGCAGTGCTTAGTAAAGTCAACAAAAACAGGCACAAGTTGAGGAAATTCCAAAAGTTATTGAATCATGTTTCAGAACTTTTTCTTTACAGTGGAGTTTGAAAGACTTACCCTATTTTCACTTATGTCTAGTGAAGTCCTCATTTTTGTCCAGTCTTGCTGCTCTTTTACTTATATTTGTTGCTTCTATTTGTAGATTTTATTCATGTGTTTATTTACAGTTGTCTTGATAAGGAAATGAAGCCTGGAATATGAAGTAATTGCCAGAAAATGCAAACTTTTTGAAAATTATGTATTCATTGAAACATCTGACAAATCAAAAAAAGATTAATTAAAATATTAATTTGGATATATGGGATCTAGTTTATATTATATTTGCTTCATCTGGCTTGTTTGCAATTTATTGGTTAAAAATGAATTGCAAACAAGCAAACAATGTATTTCGATTTTTCGGAAAGGGGAAAATTCATGCTGATGATGAAAGAAGTCTCAAAAACTTGTGTATTAAATATGATACACTTGGTGTTAAGGGGTAATTCTTGTTATTTCTTTATCCTATCTTATTCATATTTATCTATATTTTTTTTATTGTTCTTGTATTTGTTTTGCTGTGCTTTTGTATAAAAATCATGTTGTTTGTTAATGTGTGTTTTGTAGTTTGTGTTTTTGGAGACGTGGAACATAAAAATATATTTGCCTTAACTGGAAAGCACTTTGGGTCAAGTCCTGTTGTTTCATACAAGCTATTAAAAAATGACTTCATTTTAATCACAACTGTACAAAGGCACACAAAAAAGCGTTATTGCATATTTACAATTTTAACATTTGTACATTATTGACACAGTATCCACATTTCATTTTTAAATGTCTTGTTTATCGTAAATATGTGGTTACTGTGATAACCCGAGGACGTAGGCAGACAGAGACACCAGGGTGCATTTGTTTGTGTGTGTGTAAAGGAGGTTTTGTATGTCTGCTAAAAATAAACATCTTGCCAGCAGTCTCAGACAATGACGGGGCAATATTCTTTAGACGTCAGAGATTTTGGACAGGATTCAGACTCAAAGACAAAGAGACAAATTTAGACCTTTGCCTGGTTGCCTGAATGGGAAATAAAGTCTATTTATCACCTTTGGGTCAGAGATATTTTGGTAAACACAGAAAGATACTAAAGGGAGAAGAATCTGTCCTTACCCCCACCTCAACTATTTGTTTCTGCTGTTCCACCGCACACACACGTATACGTGAGGACCGCAAATCAGAACTTTTGCTGTAACACGAAAACATTTTTTACAATAAAATTATGCTAATTTCAGAAATTATTTTATAAACTGCTCTTGTCTGTAAATAGCTCAATATTCCTTATCATCATTTATGATAAGGGAGATGAAAAAAGAGCTCCACCTAACTATTTATTTATGTGAGAGCTGAAACATGCTCTAAAACATTTTGTGGGTTGCAGAATCTTTAATTGGACACATGGATTAAGACGATACTGTTTATTAATCAAAACATAAGCGTAACCTGACAGCATGTCAGTGGGGCACAAATTGCAAAACTTGTGTGCCCCAGCTGCTGCAGAAAATAAAAATAAAAATGAAAATATTTTAGTGGTGTTCATTTAGAAAAAAAAGCAAAAATATGCTGTCTATCAAATGTTAACAGGTTCTGAGTGTACTTTGCTGCAGGAAGCCTAACAACCCCATAAACGTGACATAAGCTGTATAAGACATTGTAAAAATGTAATGTAAAATAACTAGTTATTTGCTTCATTGAATATGAGTCAAAAAAACTCGATGTGATCCCAAGGTCCGTTTGCATCACTTAGGCTCAATGCTTTAAAACATAAATGTTAGATTGGACGCTCAATGTGCTGTGCAATGGAGCTTCACAGCGTCTCTGTTACAGCCGCCGTGACCTGAAGCTGTTGAACCGGCTCCGCCACCGGCACAAAGAGCCAAACTCCTTTCACAAAGGGGAGCACATGAGTGAGAAGCAACAAGCTGAGAGAAATTTTCTGCAAATGTTTGCAGCATGGCACTGAAATACTCAGCAGACTTGTGGGCTATTAATGAGCATCTCCGTCACAACTCTTCTCTCAATAGAGGCAGATGACCTGCTGTCAGCTGTGGCAGGCAATCAAATAAATATAGAGTGTTGGATTATGAACCCAGAGTCCTGCCAGTGGGCAGGCAACTGTCCTCGTCCTGCTCTGGCAGTTTTTCCTTAGTGCCCTGCATCCATTTATCACAATGTTTTTGATTTAAACACATGGCAGTTCTAACAAAAATACCAAGTCCTCTCCACCAGCAGGCCGAGCGACCCAGAGCTCTGAGGACGTCACGTCAGAAGACCCAGAGAAAACCCAACTCCTTCACAAAACACCCCAAACTTGTACACAGTGCCAAGCCACCAAGAAAAAAAACCCATATATTTGAAGATTTGCGATCATAAAACCTGTTTTTTTCAGCTCTATTTAAAGATAGGGTTAGGTTTTAAGCCTCCGATGAGAGTAAGATTAGGGTTAGGGTTAGTGTAAGCTTTAAAAACAACTCACAAGGTGAAAATTATAACAAAATCCAGCGTTGCAACTCAGCCAGAAAAGATCAAGCTCCTAAATCTGGATCCTCGCCTCGACAATCAGCTGGGCACAGCTAACCGCAGGCAAGGGCAGTAGGAGCCTTGTGGATGTTTGACTGAATGCTTCTTTTGGTCATAGGGAAGACCATGAACAAATCTTCTAGCCACACAGAAAACTTAGACATTCACCCTTCAAAGCTCAACGGGCCATCCAAATTAAAAAGGCATTTGTCGGAGAAAATGAGCTTCATCTACTGGCCTGAATCTGTTCCACACATTTCTGGGAAGGTAGTAAATTTCAATACATGCATCATTTTTTTTCTGGTTCCTTTTGCCCCAAATGATCCATTATATGACAGTGAATCAGGAGCCTGGAGTTGAGTGGTCTCCAAAGCCTCTTCACATGCATACCTCAACAGCACAGGCCCCCCTCCTGCACAGGATACAGGAGATTTGGATGCGCAGAACTGTGCTCAGCCCCTGATGTCAGAGATGACTCAATCCAGAGGCTTGTAACTCCATAATGCATCTCGGAGATTCCGAATGGAGGTGAACGGGGAGAGAAGGAGTAGAAGGAAACAGTTTCCATTACTCAATGAACATATTTTCGCTATTAGATAAAAGCAGTCTCATGCAGACTTCATAAGGTAGAATACAAAACGGAAGAAACACCGTGTCTCTGTTACAGACCTCTAAGAGGAGTGTTAAATCTCTTTTGACTCTAAGCCCACTTGAGTTAAACACATCGTCGTGTTTTGTTTTTCGCTCTGTGAGGCTGGCCCTCACTGCGTGGCTCCCCGGGGAGGCTGAGATTAGCTAGAATGTGATGGGATGGTGACAAATATCCAACACTCCCCCGTATCAACAATCACAAACGAAACCACAATGGAGGAGAGTTCAGCTCCGATTGGGCCGGAAAACAAAACAAAACAAAAAAAGGAGACGTGGCCAGGAAGCGAGGTATCCATTTCATGCCCCTGTCTGTTTGCCTACCACCTGTTAGACATGATCATTACCACGGAGCAAGGGCGTAGGGGGCTAAGCTGGCCACATTTATATCAACAAGCTGGGATAAAACTGTCTAATTATCCCCCACGGCCCCTGGCCTGGCCCCCCGACTCTCCTTGCAGAGCTCGTCCCATTTGCCAGCCTGGCCTGCAGCCAAACTCTGCAGGCTGGTATGTGAAAGCACATCCTAATGACAGCTCTCTTTCAATCCCGGGTCTTTGTAATTGCCCTGAGTAGCTTATACACATTATGTGGCACCAGTCCAACTAAATAGTTAAAAGGTCAAGAGGAAAGTTTAGTGGAACAGGTCTATGAAGGTGTCGCTGTAGCTGGTCTGAATAAATGATCACAACCACTGTACGTTTTGAAAGAAAATATGTTTGTTGCCCCAAAACTGCATTGTATGTACAGATGGCAGTCTTAAACATGGTAGCGGTAACTCTTTCGTGCTGTTTTCAGGGGTCTCTTGCGTGGAAACAACTGCAATTTCCCATTTTAACAAGCACCATTTTCAAATAACATCTAAGCAAATCCGCCACTTGTGAGCAAATGCTTGAAGTCAAGCTTTGATGATCAGCCGTGACTGAGAGCAAATGTAGACTAAATGTAAGCAATTTGCACCTGTGCAAAGCTGACTATTACCATAACAGTTTTGATGGCTAAAGATGGAATGTGGGTGGGAGTGGGGCATCTAGCTCCCCGTGGGAGGTAGCATTAACGTCTTAATTAGGACGCATGGGGGAAGATTAAAAGTGCTCCAAGATGACGAGGGAGGCAGCAATGGGAAACTGGAGCTGATCGTCTTTCCTAGTTCAAGGCTAATTGCTGAAAGGGATCTAACATGGATGTGCAGGGAAACACGGACGGTATGTAATAAGATGATGTGAGCTCATTTCTAAAAGCTGTCTCCGGACTAATTCTGTATGTCTTTGGCGGCTATATTAATAAGACATGCGAATGCAAAAAGGCCGGACAATTCAGTGTCATCGCGATCTAACAAAAGATGAGTTTTTTGTGATCTTGTCAAGAATATGAATGCTTTTTAGCGGCTTTCAAAATTTCCTTCAAACCACGGGCGACAGAATTGTCACTCGGCAAAAACCACCACAGCCGCCTCTGCGCTTGCCTCAAGATCTCTGATAATGTGGCAGCTGTGGCAGATATGATTACTACAACTGGGCAGAGGCTCGAAGATGGCCTAGTCTCTCCATTTAGTGGTTTAGATAAACTAGCAGTAGAAATCAAACATTGTCAAGCATTTTTATTTCATTACTCGTAATAAGATTTGTTTTCTGCATCGTTAAAATAACTAGACCTGACTGGGCTTACAGACTTACTTAGAGGTTGATTCGCTGATGATGAATACCTGATGCATCACATCTCCAGTTTCTTTTTGCATTGTTTTTCAAATCCTTTTCTGGTAATGCTAATGGGAGGCAACGTCAGCACAGGAAATGACAAATCAAAGTTTAAGAGCAACAGTCACGAAGCGAAATGTTAATGTCTATATTGACTAATTATGGGTGGAAAGTTGTGATGACTGTGGGTGGCTTCAAGGCTCTTTTAACCACAGCGCATAGTTTTGTGGTGTGCGCATGATAAATATGTAATTTTGAGCAGAGTTTACCCAGTTCAGCTATAACACCAGAAGAGAACGTTACTCACAGCGGGACTCGGCTGCGCTGAACTCATTATTCCAAGATTATTCTTTAAGAAAAGAAAAAAAAAATCGGTGAATGTTCGCTGCCACCAGCTAAGCGGTTAACACATTTATTACAGTTCACACGTTTCAGAGTAAGCGGAGGCTTACTTTTAATAAAGGCCAGTTGCAGAGAGTTTCTATGAAATAAAATAACCATCCCTAATTGCCCTATCAAATGATTTCTTTTCACTGACGTCATTTTTAAACATTTCTTCCGGATAAAATCCTTTCGGGCCAAATTTGTGTGAAGTAAGGCGCACTGCTGTTCTAGAGATCATCTGAAATGATTCCCCTGGCAGTGTCCAAACTTTATAGAGTAGTATAAGGCAAGCCTTCCCCAATAAAAATACAGGTGCTTTTCTTCCTTTTCCAAAGACTTTTGCAGATTTCTTGCAGCTAAACAGTGATAGATCATTTATTTATTCTTGGAATGATCTGAACTAATAGCTGGACAGGTCCGTGTTAGGACTTCAAGTACATTCTTGCTGTTTGTGAGCGATTTGCCAGTGATTTGCATTAAAATGCAAGCTTGTGCATCTATCTGGTTAAAAAAAAAGAAAAGATCCCCAGCTTTGAAGCAGTTGAAAGTGCACGGGGATAAAAACTCTATACAATTTCCATATGAAATAAGAAGACGGGGGTCCACGGGGAGACACTAAATTGAAACTAAGGCTGTGCCTGATAGACCACAGGATGTGCCTGCAAAATTTAGACATATCAAAATGACGAAAAAGTCTGTTAGTGCCCATTCATATATACTGAATGGCTTGTAATGTTCTCAGGCCCTTGGAGGATACTTGCAAGGTTGAGGAAAGACTACAGGAAGAGCAGAATGGTTTTGACATAACTTTATTTTAGTGCGCTACAGGTTTTCTCTCCTCCCTGCAGTTTAATGTTGTATTCCACTGGGTCCCGGAAGGAAGCAGCCCAGTAAATCCCTACTGCTCGACTTAAAAAGGAAATGGTATCTGAAGACAGGTGAAAAACTGAAAGATAAATACATCCAGGCCTCTCGCCTGTAGTGTTTCTCTCCAGAGGGTCATCTCCCAGCTACACAATTTAATGGCGGGGGCATTTGGTTTAAATTTAGCCAGAGGGGAAGCCATATACACTTCTGAAAACATAAGTCATTTTGATTAAAAACTCCCATTTAACGTTACAGACCACCGGCTGGTTCTTAGATAAGCCTTTCAGGACAAGCAGGTATCTGGGTTTTTAGGCCAGTTTGCAGAATTTAATTGAGAGAAAGAAACAGTGGACATTGAAACGCACACGCAGGAGATACCCTGGGGGATTTGCGGGGTGGTATGTGGATTAGGAAGTCTTCACTTAGCTGGGTATAATGAACTGAGCTGATGTGCACCCCTGTAAGGTTTAACATTCTCCCTTTTTGATTTGGAGGAAGGAGGTTGGGGATTGAAAGGTAAACAATGAGAACCTCTGCAGCCGCCTCAGCGGCTCCCATTGCACTTCAAAGGGGTTTCCATATGTTTTCAAGATCTGAACCAAAGTCCGGTATCGCCATTTAAAGCTGTTCAAGGTAGTGTGTTTCCCCCCTCTTTTTTTAAAAAGAAGAAAAAAAAATTCTCATTTTAATACGGTTGTCTTGCTACATGCAAAGAGAACGATTTAAAAATATTTGGCAATATAAAAAATAAAAGCTTGTTGGAAAAGTATACAGCAACAGTACTTCCACCCTCCTGTACTGCTGTGTTATCTGAGACAGTCATGTTATAGGTTAGAAATCACCATCGGGGTGTGTCTGTTAAGGCGATAAAGCATCCACCATCTGCTGTGCTCCAAGTGCTTGTCATGGTAAGATGAATACTAGAGTAGTAGTGTGTGTAGATAGTATCCACAACATCAGCGAGCGGTTTATGGAGTCAACTACTCAGAGTCCAGCTGACAGAGTAAAAAAGGCAGGAAATAATTTGTCTCAGACAAGCTCTGTTTATCTAACAGGTAATTTCCAATAAGATGTGTACACTTGCCCCCAAAAAGCTCCTATTTATCCACAGTAGCAACTTAGATGCTTTCGTGAAACTTTTGCCAGTACAGCTGCATGCCAACCAATAAAAATGAAACACACGGCGCGGTCTGTGAGACCGGTGCACAGTTGTATTAATAGAATAGCTGCATTGTCATCTTAACTTTAAGCTGAGTTCATTATTCTTTACTTAAAGGTAATCAGTGGGGCTCCCTGCTCCGTGAATTGCACGACACAATATTTAGATATCTCCTTTAATCATTGCGGTTCATTTATTTTTACCCTATTAAAATAAACATGCTGGAGTATTACCAGCTGGCTAAAAGAAAGTGGAATAAAAAAAAAAAAACACGCTGCAGTATAAACCCAGAAATGGTGAATTGCTTTGGTATGAGGAATTTCAAAGGAAGCACAATTCTCAGCAAGCAGCTTCAGTACATGAGAGAGCAAAGTATCCAGAAGCTGTATCTCTTCAAAGGGAGGTTGCACGATACATCAGTGATTTTGTAGGGGTCAGTAGATCATGATGGACTCTAAGTTGAGAATTACATTTTGACAATACGGCTTTAACATCCTGGACAAAAGGGGGCCTGCTATAATCTCTGAACAAGATATAAAACAAATGTGCAGAAAAGCATAAAAAGCACCATGAAACCCGAGTGTTTCAATGTCCAAACATGCCATGACCACAGACCATCTGTTTTTTCCTTGTTAGGGAAGCCAATGGAGAGGTCCACAGTGATGCGTAACCTCAATAAATATTGCAGATCCACAGAGACATCCCCCAATTTGTCCGCTGGTGATTCATCTGGGAACTAATAGTGGAAGACAATAAGCAGTGAGAGGGACCATCTGAAAGACATCAGTAAACATGTGCGTAAATCACACTGACCCAGAGCGATGGTAGGAAAAGTCTCTCTCCACAAAATCATCTTGTGGTTGGATGAGTACAGGGCTAAAAGCAGGACAGCGATGTTAAGGCTATTCCCAGATTCTTGATGTTTTGGCCTGCATGAATTATAAGAGCTTGTCCTTTCAGTGACCTCGCAAGTAATTATGCATGGATTACAACACTGTCAATTCCTACCATTTGAAGCTAAAACTATGTATCTTGTGTAAGCTATATGCTTACCCCCAAATTCACCTGACAGTCACCTGGATGTTAGCTGGGAGTTTGCCTGATTGATGCAATTTTGTCTCTACTCAAAAGTGAATTTAAACAAATTCATTGATTTATTATTTACAGCTTAAATCTACAAAGATGTGTCTTCAAATGTGAACTTAAATATGCTATAATAAAGGATCCTGATGCGAGCCACAGTGCTTCACATTTGACATCAATAACTACAGCTATCATAACTTTTCCGCCCACTGCAGCTTTTCCAGCCAAAACTGAACAGAGCACAAAAGGCCAAACACAGCTCTACTTCTATTTGGGAAAAAAGACAGATGAAGCTAATTTAACAATAAGGACAGAATTCCCTAAAAATAAACTTTGAATGTATAAATTGTGATGTTGACCAGTTTTTTCCCCTTATAATTTTATTCTTCCTCCCACAGAACCAAAGTGAAGATAAATGTGACCCGACTTGTTGTGCGCTATGTTATGCTGATTAAAACAACCTGTCGGTCTTGCAGCTTAACCAGCCACACATTAGCTACTTTTCCTCACAAGCTGGCTGTGACTTCAGCTTGATAGCTATGGCCTAAAGACCTGTAGTCGACCATCTGGCGACCATCACTTGGAAGTGAAAAATGTGTATTCACCAACAAGTTTTAAGTGGATGCTGGAGGCTGCTGGATGCCTACAGACTGGTCAGTGGTTATTCCTGGTCAAGTGGCAGTGAAACTGTGAAAACGGCGAACGTTTGCCTTCAAAGTATGAGCTCTATTGCCAGTATGCGTCACGCTTTTTTAACTTCACTACAGCTCGGAGAGTAAATGGCGAGTGTTGCCAGTGTTTCCGTCATCTTCCACCCAACCTAAGGGCGACTGCAGCAATCTGCTGGTGACCAAAGTCACCAAGGAGTTTCACATGAATACAAACTACCTCCAGAATCCACTCGCTTTCCAGTTGGGGAATAAACATTTTTCCCTATTGACCACATACCAGGAGGTGTGACTCGTTAATATTACCATACTAATTAAGTGGGCCACTCAAACATAACAAATTTCCCCCAAATCTGTTAGCACAGTTCCCTCAGAGCAACACATTTTTTTGGTTTCAATTAGACAACAAGCAATCACGTGGTTCAAGAAGAACGAGTCCTTCAGTGTTTTTACACAACTGATTCAAAGTTTTTGATCACTGGGAAATGTCCCTGTTTTAGAAATAAAAGCAAAATTTTAATTCATTTTAATATTAAAATGATCATAAAATGCTATTTTAAAAAAGTTGCTAGCTGGGCTTCAGCATCTGGTGCCCTACTAAAAGTTAACTATGCAACAGCGCCTGCACAGCACCACATTTACTATTCAAACAGCAGCAGGAACACAAAAGGAAGGAGGCCACACCTTTCAACACCACATTAACTAGACTCCAATAGGCCCAAATTCAACTAACGGTTCCTATTAGCACAAGTTTTTATTAGGCTTTATCTGCTAAATATTTAAGTTAAATTTCCAAGGAAATAAATAAAACAATATAAAACAAAATAGAAATCACCTCCTGAATAGTGAGCAGTGGACTCTTCATATAGCTACCCATTGGCGATCTAATCTTTTGGCCTGGTTCATATATATATATATATATATATATATATATATATAATAAATACAATTCCCCGCTCGCCCCTGTGGGCGGTTAATCCTTCAAGCTCAGGTCCTCTACCAGAGGCCTGGGAGCTTGAGGGTCCTGCACAGTATCTTAGCTGTTCCTAGGACTGCGCTCTTCTGGACAGAGATCTCCAATGTTGTTCCCGGGATCTGCTGGAGCCACTCGCCTAGCTTGGGAGTCACTGCACCTAGTGCTCCGATTACCACTGGGACCACCGTCACCTTCACCCTCCACATCTTCTCGAGCTCTTCTCTGAGCCCTTGGTATTTCTCGAGCTTCTCGTGTTCCTTCTTTCTGATGTTGCTGTCATTCGGAACCGCTACATCGATCACTACGGCCGTCTTCTTCTGTTTGTCTACCACCACTATGTCCGGTTGGTTAGCCACCACCATTTTGTCCGTCTGTATCTGGATGTCCCACAGGATCTTAGCTCGGTCATTCTCCATCACCCTTGAGGGCATCTCCCATTTTGACCTCGGGACTTCCAGGTTATACTCGGCACAGATGTTTCTGTATACTATGCCGGCCACTTGGTTATGACGTTCCATGTATGCCTTGCCTGCTAGCATCTGGCACCCTGCTGTTATGTGCTGGATTGTCTCTGGGGCATCTTTACACAGCCTGCACCTGGGGTATATATATATATATATAACTAGATGGTACATCCGCTTGTTTACTTTTGTTTACTTGTGTTCTCATGGGTTGTTTTATTTTATGTTCCTTATTAAAAAAAAATGTATATTTTTGTTTTTGGTAAATTCTAAAAAAAAAAAAAAAAAAAAAATGCATTATGTCAGATTTAGCTTCCATTGCAGAGAAGGGACCCACCAGTTTAATATCCAAAAGCATGTCTTAGCTTCTAAATAGGCTATATGATGATTAGACATTTCCCAGGAAATCGCTAAATAGTATATAAACTTTAAGGTCCAAATTAGGATTTTAAGAATTAATATTTACACCCGAATGCATATTTAGGCACACTGCTGTTTTTGTTTGTTTTTTTTTAATACGAGGTTATGATTAATGTGAATGGGGCTTAATCTGAGTAATTTCCACCTACAGTTAGTCCTTCAGCAGCAGACATTAAAACTCAGCTGTAAACACCCATGCACATGAAAAACATCAAACCCATATATCAATATCCATCTAATCCATATGCAGTGACAATTTTATTGTGCTCATAAAACGCTCTCAACTGCCCTTAAGCACATTGTATTTTCAGACGCTGTTTTAAAAAGGCTTAAATTACACTCAAACAGCATCAAGATGAATGGATTGGCAGCACTAATATGAGAGCATTTTTTGCTGTGCTCTTTTCAAGACAGGGAATTTTCCTCCGCTCGGCCTTGCCAAGAGCAGGAGGGGAAAATCAACTCCATTCAACTATTTGTCAACTCCCTTTAGAAACATTTAATAGTAATAAAATTTATAGCTCCAGTTTCCAAAGGATACTGCCAGTGAAGTTCATCTCTACGAAAGAGGTAGTAAATGCTACCATTGTTTCAAATTTTTGATTTATGGCTCAACCATTTGCTGAGGTTTTAGATATAAATATTGGTGACTCTGAGCAGGGTATGAATATAATGTGTGTATTCATTTATGTATCTATCCGTCTCTTTGCCAGATTATATGTTCAGCCAATTCCATATTGTCCATCAGGAATA
This sequence comes from Pelmatolapia mariae, assembly GCF_036321145.2. Taxonomy (NCBI): domain Eukaryota; kingdom Metazoa; phylum Chordata; class Actinopteri; order Cichliformes; family Cichlidae; genus Pelmatolapia; species Pelmatolapia mariae. The sequence goes on along the minus strand of NC_086240.1, from coordinate 16,170,137 downwards.
GAAGCCGAGGAGGATGCAGTCTCCTCGCTGTAGGATGAGCAATGACAGTACCAGACACCCTTCAGGAATCTAGTGGAGCTTCCAAAATTGAGTTGCCATATGGCACTGATGCTTAAAAATTGTCTTGAGACAGGTTACAGCATCAACTCATATGTCATGCCTGTTAGCTACATTGACTTGTTGTTAAAACTTTGATAATGACCTCCATCAACATCAGTTGAATATTAGAAGAGGAACAAAACAATTGAAAGAAGACCAAAGTCATCATTTGGGGGATTTTAGGTTGAGGTGAGTCATTTCATCACTCATACCGTGCGTGTCTTCTGGGCTCTTTTCTGTGTTATTCCATTACAATATAATTCATAGTCATATTATAAAAATATGTTAGTCATACCATGGATCACAGTTCAAAGTGTAAACCTTTTTACTGAACAGTGTAGAACTGCCCATAATAAGGTTATTAAAACAAGCCATAATGGAGGTGGATACGAAGGGGAAAGGGAAATCATGGTCAGAGTGAGTTATGTATTGTCAAGGAACAGTAAAAGCCAATGATGAATTATTATCTGTTTCAATTTCTTTCTTTTTTCCTCTTTTTCCTCCTGACATGAGGAAGGAAATGCTCTTTGTTTTCTTAAGGATGAGCACTTTTCTTCTTTTCATCCCTTTCAGATCCTCTTGCTGAATCCTCAGGCCATCAAATGGAGGATTTAGAAGGCCTTAGGCGGCAGTTATGGCTCCCTACAGAAGCTTCCTCGTGATGCCGAGTGGCGACTCTTGAAGGTCGGGGGAGGAAAACCAATTTGCAGGAAAAAAAAAAGAAGGTTATTTCAAAAACCCTGGCGAACGACCGCAGCTCACTTTGAAACGGAGCATCAATCAAGCCTCTTGCTCTCTTTGCTGTAATTACTGGGAAATGTTATAAATTTTGGGAAGTTTTGAGCGCTGAAAACATTGAAGGATAAACACTTTTTTTGTACCAGGAGAGAGTGAGTCACCCAGTAAGGTGAATTATTGAGACATGATAAAGTTTGAGTTACTGCTCTTAATAAAGTGGGTTCTTTTTCAATGTAACTGACAAGCATATAGATTCTACCTCTTTGTGTAGTGTTAATAAGTTAAAATTAAAGTAAATGCATGCTAGGTCTGCTGCTAGGATGATGTGAGTTTGAGCAGTAAAATCATCCACACCCTCGCACATGTGCAGATTACATTATGCTTCCAGTCCTACCACAGAAAACTCGTGTAATTTATAGGCAAATAAATCTATCCCCTTCCTGACAATTAAACCCTCAACTCTAAAGGGTGGCACAAGAGACGTCTCGTTTCAAAAAAAAAAGAAGAAGAAAAGAAAAAGGAAGAAATAGAGCGAGCCTTAGCTCCATCCTAAATCACTCACCACAGCAAAGCTGCATTCTCTGACTTTCCTCCACAGCTTTTGCTGCTAGTATTGAACACCGAATAATCGCAAGCCTGCATGGAACAACTATGTATATTGCATCAACATTAAAGCATGCATCTGTCACATCCCCAGTGAATGAGGAGGTTATTTGTGAGCCAAGCTGAGATGCTGATGGTGCTCAGCTGACAGGTGGCTGGAGTGATGATGGAGGTGTGGAAGCCACATGCTAAACAGAGCATCGAGACGCTGTTTGCCGAACAGTCTTACTGACTCGGTTTGTATTTGTAGATATAAAACATTTTATAGTGGTGAGATTTTCTTTTTACAGAACCACAAATATGAAGTTGAAATAAACAAACTGAAATACATCAAAACACACAGGACATGCCTTAAATATTTCTCTTACTTCAGAAAATCTAGTAAGTTAATGTTGTGCCACATTAAAAAAAACCTACAGTTTAAAGTACAGGGATGTTCGTGTCCATCTTTGGCACACTGGGTCAGTTTATTTGTTTGACTTCCCAACAGCATGATGTCGATTGTGAAATTCCGTGTGCAGGTTTAGTCATTTGTCAAAAAAAAGGCAACAGTCAGAAAATTAAATTAAATATGGTCTGTTTTTGACCAGGACGAGGGCTACAAAGGCAGGTGGTCATGTTAAATATGGCCAAGCATTCAAAAAAATAGGTCAGCGTGTGTGGACCAAGTATCTCTATGCTAAGCTCACTAGCGTCGCATAGAAATAAAACTAGCGACAGGTGAATTTCCAGGGTCTGCACGACTGGGACTTTGGCAGTCATTTTCCATCTCCAGCAAACACTCACAACCAGTGTTGGTCAAGTTACATGAAAAAAGTAATTAGTTACTAATTACTGATTACTTACTCCAAAAAAGTAATCTCGTTACTTTACTGATTACTTATTTTCAAAAGTAATTAGTTACTTAGTTACTTTTAAAAAACATGATACACAACCTGAATATGTAATAAAGCAATAGACCTTTCAGCCCAATTCTATTTTTTATGCATAATCCATCATATAAAATTGAATCAAATGGAAAGCCTCTTTTTAATAATTGTTTTATGAGTTTTAATTTTTAAATTTTAAGCACATTGCATTAAGCAAAATTAAATTACATAAAAAAGTCTTTGACTTGAAGAAATTGTTTAACATTTAAACCTATTTTCTGCATATTCCAGCATATAAAATAAAATAATGTTTTGTGTTTACGCTCACTCTTTAAAATAGTTGCGAGTAAAACAGTAAAAAATAAATAAAATCAAAGATTCAGCAGCACTGAGTGCTGTCACTCTTAAATCTATTTTTACCTGTTTAGCAGAAGTGGGGCGGGTGGAGGTTTGCACGGTACCACAGTGATCATGTCAGTGGGGGGATACGGAGGTTTCTCTGTGAATTTCACATTCCCGTGGGGGCTTACTAGGTGCCTGCTCAGATTTGAAGTTTAATTTTTTGCTGTAGAAAGAAGTTTTCTTCCCACGCAGAGTGTACAGCGGACGCTAATGTTTTTGTCACTTTTTACGAACTAAAACTTAAAGTAATGTAAGTACGTCCACGGTTTAAACCCTGCATGGTCGTACTCTTTCCCGCACTCTAGTGATGTGCGATACCACTGATTTCCTTTCCAATCCGATACCAAGTAAAATTCAGGGTGGTATCGGTGATACTGATCCGATACCGATACTTTGTACAAAAACTTATTTTATTTATTGTATCTTTTACTGTATCTCAAATTATAGCTTCATAATGATTACGGGACATCAGACTACTTGTTCTTATCGCTTAATAATGCAGAATTATCATATAGAAATAAAAAAACTGAAGTTGTGCGCTATTTGAACACCTTGCCTGCCTGCAACACTAAAGGACTCCGTGAGAGACGTCTGTCTCGCCCTAGCAGCACCTGTTCCTGTCCTCTCCTCCTCTTCAGTTCGCCTCAACATACACTCGTCATATTCTGTGATATGATTTACTGTAAGGTGTTTGATGAGGTTAGTGGTGTTGCCACAACACCTCACTGTCTTGCCACATGTATCGCAAACCACGTCTCGGCTGTTTGTGGAGGCAAAATACGTCCGCACATGACTCCATTTACGCTCAGCCATTGTTGTGAGTGCGCACGCCAAGGGGCTGCGACACATTTATACAGCCGTATTTCGCACATGACTATGAAAGGCGGAAGAGGAAGTAGTTCCTTCAAAAGTAGACAATTCGAATTATAAAGTTTCTTTCCACTGTGTTCCTGTTAAAGATAAACTACAAATTTACCCTAAATTACTAAAATATCGATATTTTAATATGAGAATCGATTCTAGAACATAAATGACTGGTATCGGAGGAATCGATATTTCAGTATCGATCCGCACATCACTACCGCACTCCATATTATCCATTGTTGATCTACACACGTCTGTTGCTGCCACGCACGTCGCACACGTTTATGTCATTGTCATGAGACACTCACAAACAAAATCACGGCGGTTTAATAACACAGTAACACAGTGTGCTTATGGGAAAGCAACAATAATCCAATTACTTTTTTTGCAATATTAATCCCTTACATTACAGTAACGCGTTACTGCCCATCTCTGCTCACAACTCTCATTTTGGGTGGTTGCCAGGTGGTTGCAGACCGGTCTCTAGGCCTGTGTGATTGGGACCTTATTCGCTTGGTCCTCCATGTCACTGTGAACGTCACATGGTGAAAATTTAATAATAAGGTCCCCCCCCCCGGACCGCCTCGCTACGAGTTTTCATGAAGTTTGGCTTAATCACCAAGCAAACAGGACAGATAGCTTAGAATTCCCTCTGGTTTTATTTAAGAATAACTCAATATTTTCTGAATGTTTTTCAGACAAAAACAAGAGATAACAAATGACGTATTGAACTTTATGATGAGTATTTTTAATATTTTCTTTGATTCTTCCATTGAAAAGTATTATGGTAACCCAATTATACTGGCTTCGCATCTTTGTTTAGGCTAATGAACAGAAAACAACCCTGTCAAAATAGAAAAAACTGGATTAAACTTGTTTAACCGATTTATTGTGTCTACTGTTTAGTGCATCCTGTCTCTGCTTTCAAAATTGCCTCCAGCTGTTATAGCAGTTATATAAGCCCATCATTTGCAGGCACAATTACTTCGGTGTTGCAGTAGGTATAAGGTTCAAAAATGGGCTCTATATATCTCCAGTAATCTGGACGATTTCATCCAGCTGTAAGCAGTTGACTAGGTTAAGCTTGATCCTTCCCTCAATGGTCTAAAAAACTTCTGGGTGAAGCAGCAGAAGGTGTGATTGTCTGTAGGCCAAAAGGGACAATTCAGCTAAGTGGTATGTAGCAGTGTGCATTACAGCAGCACATTATATTCTCACAGTACAAACTTTCTAAGAAGGAAAGGCTCAACAATTAGGAGTATAGGATTCTTTACTGACTGCGTTTCCCGAAATTAAGTCATTACATCCAATAGAGCTGATGAGGCCACACCTGACAGGAAAGCCCGAGGCAACTGACTCAACAAAAAAACAAAGGACCTGTGGCTGTGCTCCAAGCAAACTACTACTTTTTTTTTATTCACTTGTTTGATAATTGTTTCATCTTTTGAACATGAAAGAGACACGGTAATGTGTTGCATCATGAACTGAAAATATAAAGATGTTGTCTTTTATCACCCTGCTTTGACTTCCTTAGATTGAATTAAAACGGCCCTAAAAAACACACAATGGCTGTTTTCTCAGATGTGCTGTGCAGCCGAAGAACTCATTGTTCTCTAAAATACAAAATTACCTAAATGTGGATGAAATGCATACCTAATGATGTGCCAAATCATGCAGTTAATCAGACTGGGTAATGGAGCACTGGGGAAATGATCCCACCAGTTTTTATTTTAAATAAACAGAGCCTATCTACAGCTACTGTACATAATATCCTTATCTTACATCTTATACCAACATGGTTATGCTAGCCAAATGTTAATTATACTGCATTTAACTGTGTCAGGTGTGGAGAAAGGCTGATAAACGAAGGACTAACAAAGGTCAAATGGCGCACACGAGATAAGGATGGAAGAATGTGTTGCAGTTTTATGATGCTGTATGTGCATTTAACTCAGTCAAACCATCGTTGTATTTCTGGCGATAGCTTTGGAATGGGCAAAAGGAAGTGCACCAACAATTTTTAAAATGCATTTATATAAACCATGAGGGTTGTATTAGGGTTGGCACAATACTGGAATTTTGAACCATTAGGAAAATTCTGTTTTCAGTAACTTGGGGAAAAACAAACCCCTTAATTTTTGTTCAATACAGACAATGAAAACACACCCAAAAATAAATAAATAAATACTTTAACATATCTCTAAGGTGTGTACATTAGGGCTCTAGCATATCATGTTGTCCTTGATAATACCTGAATAGATTCAGTGAGGTAAAAGTAGATCTTGTATTGACTTTCAAGATGCCTGGAAACCTTTCTTGAAATTGCACACTGGGGCTGCTTTATGTGGTATGTGTTTACTTGTATAGGTCTTATATTACACTGACTGCCGCTGATTAACATTTTCCACCCATTCTTCTTTTTAAAATAAAAAAAGAGTTTGTTTTGGTATAAAATGTTGCAAAAAAGTTTGATAAAATTCAATCAGTATGAATCAGAAATGTTAAAATCCAACTTATTCCAGCGTGTGTTGTCAGTGTTGGAAAATACTATTCTGTCAGGTAGTTGACACTAAAACGCAAGAATTAGTGCTGTTCAAACCTTTCTGACTTTGCCAAAACAGCTGATATATGCTCTAAAGTAATCCTTTTGCAAATTCTGTTCCACAGAATCTAAACAGCCTGAGAAGTGTTGCTCCTGGCCAGCAGAGGGTCATTTACTTAATGGCGAATGAATCTCTAATCCTGTGTAAACGTCAGGTCCGTGCAGTAAGTGCTCCTGCAGACAGAGAGAGTTTTGCTCCCTGAGCTTTCAGCCAAAAACCTCTGAGCTGTTCCTCAAGCTGGAGACAAGGTCAAGGAAATAATGTTTGATCTGTTATGGCACTCTTATAATTATTTGGACCCTGGAGGAGGACCTTTTCTTTGGCTTGGCTACTGCCATCTAATATTTCACTTGAAAGATGTGAAAGCCATATCACTACTTGTGGTGTAAGTACGCTGCTGGATATTCCTAAATCTGCTTGCAAATTTATTCCCCCACTCACTGTAATTCTAATTACTATTAATTTTAAAAACTCAGCAGATTTTCAGTTATTTGTTAGGCTTTTTGGGGTGAGGAGGGCTGATAGACCTAAAGCTACTACTGGCTGAATCATATAGTCAAATAAGAAGCATGTTTTTAATATATTGCATGCGAGTGATGAACCTCTTCCTAAAACAACACTGGGGGTTTCTGATGCCTGTATCTCACGTTCAGAGGTACAATAGAAAAGTTTCAGGAATTCCACTTCTACTTGGAAGGTTATACGAATAAAAGGAGAAAAAGATTTTATTAAATAAGTTGGAGTAAAGTTTTCATTTCTGTCAGTTTTAGTTAAATTTGGTTACAATTCAGTGCTGTATATTCTAATGTCCAATTTCTCAATTAATATAAAAATTCTCTATTTAAACTAATTAAAAATGTATCTGTCACAAATTCTTAGAGATTATTATTATTATTACATGATGTATGACATGTAAGTTAATAGTTAAGAGTTTTTTTTCTGACCAACAGCTAAAAGAAGATTTATGATTTAAATGCTTATTTGATGGCACCTTTTTTGACAAAAATACAAATCCAGCTTTACATGTAAACTACAAAGGCATACATTTATATCAAAAAGAAAAGCTGCAAATCCAAACATTCTGAAGGCAGTAATCTGCTAATGTTTATCATTTAATCTTGAAAAAAGCTGCTTACTATTATTTAATATTTCTGTGACTGTCTTTTTGACAAAGTAATAATTTAATTAATGATTTTGCATTTACTGACTGATTTCCCAGAGATGCCAAATTGTAAATGATTTATTTGTAAAACTTACAAAATTTAGTCCTCATCATTTTGAGCTGAAAGTGTAGGGGTACAGGATAAGTAACTTATGATAATGTTTGAAATATTTCATAATACTGAATCTGAACGCAGATGAAGGCCGAGCTATGACCCTAACAGAAGTGTAGGAGGGATTTAAAGGCACTGTTAAAACAATATATATATTCATAAAAGCAGGAGTAAAAGTGAAGCCAGTGTTATTCCATTCAATAAATCTCCCACAACAGGAGGGGCTGGAGGAAAAAGTTGCTGGCGTACGATGCGCTGAACTCGAGTATTTCTTTACAAGTGATGACTTATACAAGAGTTCAGCTGCTCTATGAGATGTGCCGTGCGGTGAGATGAGCTAACGCACGTGTCGAGCTTGAATGGGAGGAAATGGAGGAGGTCGGGGAGTCTTCGGTGGGTATTAAACTCTGAGGTGGGCGACTCTATTTGCTGTGATCGCTGAGGTTTAATTGTTCTGAATGCAGCTGGCAGTCAGCTTATGCCTTTGCACACAACAGACTGAGAGCATCGCAGGTTTACAGGGAAGAAAGTGCTAAAAGAAGACGTGGCCATAAAATCTTTTTCAGGGATTTTCTGACAGGTTTTTGAAACGTACCCCGTCTCTCTCCTGCTTCGATACTATCTAATAAAGTTGACAGTTGCATATCAACATTAACATGTCAGCCTTCATATGTGTGATTTAATGGTAACAAATGGAGTGTTTCGACCAGTTTGCTACAGCCTGTTGGGATTCCCATATTTTAACCCTGGAGAACCCATGGGGTCAGAGCCGACCCCATTGGTTTTCTAGGGAAACCATGGGGTCAAATTTGACCCCATGGGTTCTCCAGGGTTAAAGATGTTTTTAGAAATGGCCTAAAATATAATATAAGCTTACTGTTCCCTTTAGCCATTAAACACACCTTACTATAACAGACCACATCTCTGTCCACAAACTTCCAGGTCAGCAACCAAACGTGGCTTTATCCAACATGATGTCATTGTGCTGCCCAGCAAACATCTACAAATGGGCTAAAATGGCCTATATTTGGAACTTATGGACTCATAAAGCCTTATAAAAGCATTGTAGAATTTTTAATTTTGCAATATCTAATTTATGTCAACAAAATGTGAATATTATGATCTCCAATGCCGTGAAAAAATATTTCCCTCTGACGTGATTTCTTAGTCTTTTTGCATATTTGTTAGACTTAAATGTTTCAAATCAAATACATATTAGATAATGAATACCTGAGTAAATGCAAATGCAGTTTTTTAATGATAATTAATTTTCTTATTGTAGAAAAGGAATCCAAACCTAACTGACCCTATGCAAAACGTTGCAGTCTGACAATGAAGCCTTGGCTAAAAGATCCCAAAAAGAAACATCATGCCACGATCTAAAGAAACAGTTGAGAAACGATGTCACTGACATCTATCATTCTGGAAAAGGTTACAAAGCCCTTTTCACATTGTCTATGGCTTTGGGACTCCAGCTAACCGCGGTATGAGCCATTATCCACAAATGGAGAAAACTTTGTGAACCTTCCAACTATCAAAATTACTTGAAGAGAAGAGTGACAACTCATCCAGGTGGTGACAAAAGACCCCAGAACAACATTTAAAGGACTGAAGGGCTCACTTGAGGTCAGTGTTTATAATTCAACATTAAGACTGGGCGAAAATGGCATCCAACGACTGAGTTTCAGGATAAAAATCATTGCTGATCAAAAAGGCTCTTTTTTCTCAAACATCTTGATGACCCCTAAGACTTTTGGGAAAATATTCTGAGGACTGATGAGATAAAAGTTTTTTTTTCTGAGGATTGAGCCCCTTTATACTTGGTATAAAACTACTACAGCATTTCATTAAAAACATCAACAATCATACTTCAGGTCGGCAGTGTTGGCATCAGGTGTTGGCAGAGTGATGGTCTGGGTTTTTTTTTCTGCTTCGGGGGCTCAGCCATAACTGGAGCGATAAGTTTTGATCTCTGCCAGAAAATCCTGAAGAAGTTGCGGCCATCAGTTTCTGCCCTGAAGCTAAAGCAGTGATGATCTGAAACACACCAGCAAGCCTACCACTGAATGAAAAAAAGGTGAAGATTTTGGTGTGGTCTATTCAAAGTCCAAACTTAGATCTGATTGAGATCCTGTGGCATGACCTTCAACAGGCTGATCATTGTTAACAATCCCTTAGTTTCGCTGATTTAAAACAATTCTGCAAAGACGAGAATCAAAACTCCTCCACAGCCATGTCAAAGATTGATTGCCAGTTACTGCAAATGCTTGTTTCCGGTTCTTGCTGCCAAGGGTGGCATGAATAGTTATTGGGTTAAGGGAGCAATTACTTTTTCACATGTGCCAGGTGGGTCTGGATAACTTTTTGCCTCAATAAGTTAAATGTTCCTCACTGGTTTTGCTGCTAAGCATTTTGGCCACTGCCAAATGTATTTTTTGAGGCCAGATGTTACCTTATATGGATGACAGGGTGGAGTACCAACTTGCCAGCTAGCTTGCTGGTTAGCAAACTGCATTAATAAACTGTACAGATACAAAGCTGAAGAAAGAGGTCCAAATTAATGACTTCTAGGTGGCTCCAGCTGCCTGTGTTGACACATCTGTCAATCCAAGTGGCTGTTCCACTAAATTCTGGTAGAGAAATTATAAAAAATTCAAGCATCTGATTGTCTATGCCGCGACAGCTTTTTGTACCAGGGTTTAATATCAGTCTTAATGCTCTTTTAACATGCAAGTCTATGGGGAATGACTCGTGTTTTTTTAGCCAGCCATCAAGTGGTAGCTAGAGGAACTGCAGTTTTGGCGTTAGTTTTCAGCTCTGAAAGTCTTGTTTTTACACGATTAACTTCTATTTGCAGCCACATTAGTTGCCCCCTACTGGCCATTAGTAACCATGCAGTTTAAATCACTTCTGCATAGGCTTAATCTTTTGGACCTGGAAGCATCTAAAAACCACTGCTGCTACCATGCCAACAGACAAGGGTAAACTACAGCAGAGGCTCACTATAGAAATAATACAGTAAAATTATAATTGGCGTAAGTGGAACTTAGATAAAGTTCAGCTACAGCAACTGCCAGACGTGTTTTGATGCTTTCCACAGAAATAGATAACAGCATTTCACCACAACGTTGTAAACATTTAAATCTGTAACATTTGAAAGGAAGTGAGCTGCACAAGTGATGCACAAGATGGAAACTACATGTTTAATTTTAGCTCTGAATAATATACTGCAGAAGCTCACAAAAGAACATCATGACTGTGCAATATACTATCACTCAACACAATGGTCTCACTATTTTCTTTCTCTCTTTTTGCTCTGTTTCTTCTTTTCTCTTTGCCTGCTTCACTCCCTCGAATGCCGTGCATTCCTCTTTGTTTGCTCATGCTGAGCCCTCCCTGCGGATCCCAAGCCTGACTTTCCCAAAGCCGATATTAATATCACAGGCCATTGTAATGGAGTTATTTTCATGGAAGCCCCGGAGGAAGTCACGTGGCTATGATTAGTCCCCCGAGGGCCCAGAGTCTCCATTAAGCTCGTTGTTTTAACTCACATAACCATCAATGAAGTGGAAAAGCTGAGGAAGTAGCTATCACTCAGGGCCGGCTGGGGTGTTTTCTGAGCACCTATTTTGTAAATGGGGCCAGAATATTTTCCCTCTGTCTTTTTTTGGAGGGGGAATTATTCTTAAACCGTGGCTTGCAAAAAGAGCCTACACATGTGCGCGTTTACATTGACCCACCACCATTAAGATTGATAGCAATGGGATCTGGTGGTTAACACAGTGTTTAAACCTGGAGAAAAAAAGGGGGGAAAAAACAACATAAGGAAAAGCACAAGGACTCACACACACTCAGCAACTACACGCAAGGGTGAGCTCCAATGCATCTGCCATCAGGAAGACAACTTGAGTTAAGATGGAAAAAAAAGTACCCTGGAATACATTTACTCTGTCAGGTTACTACTTAAACACACATGACTGAGGAAAACAGACACTGCTACATGCATGCTTCCTCTCATAACTCTGTTCACCTCTCTTCTTGACCCAAAAGCCAATGGGCCACTTCCCAAAAGACAGGAAGACCTGGGCCAGCAAAGGCGGTTGACAGCTTTCAGATGGACTATTAGTGATATCAACCATGTTCAGAGGCTCACTGTGAGGAAGTGAATGCTGTTCCCACTCTGAACAATGTAATTACCCAGACATGAGTCTCATAATTGTCAAAGCAAATTTTCTTGAAGTCAACTACTAATAGTTGTGAAGGAAAAAACCCCAAAAGGGATCGGCCCCAAAATAAAAACTGACCTTAGGAGGAATTTGCTTGAATTATGGGTCTGGATTTTTGAATAATTTACTGACAGTATCTTTCAGTCATTTCAGACTTGGAAAATATGTCAGCCACTTTTATCAATGGAAACATCAGACTGTGAAATAAATGGATCACATTTTCAGCCAGTGGGATTTCTGTCTGGTCTTCTACTTAAGAAGTCGATATAAAGAATAATAAAAAAAAACAACTCTGTATTACAAACGTCAACATTTTACTTTACATTACTAACACTGTGTACCCAATGACTTTAGACAGATCAGCTACAACACTAAAACCACTGACATATGAAGTTACAGTGAAATATTCTGCTTGGGAACCTCGAGTCCTAGCAATCATGTAGATGCTATTTTGACGGATACCACCCACCTAAATATACTGCGGACCAAGAACAGCCCTCATTGCTGGGGTACTCACCTATCAGGACAATAGCTACCTGTTTGTGTTTTTTTAAATCAATATTGTTATGGATAAACTTTCATAACTCCTTTATACATGGCAATCTCTTTGTTTTTACCCTGTATCTATTTCTCATCACGTGCCTCATTTTTTTTATCCATATAATGGCTTCTTTTTTTTTTTTTTTTTTTAATGAGTTTTTATTACTTTTTCTATATTTTTCATACCTTTCTAATTAATGAATTAATTTTTTAAACTCACTTTGTAAAGATGTTTGTAAAATGTTGTCTGTTATTATTATTAGTAGTACATTCCCATGCTACAGCATGGTTTGGTCTGTTGACAAACTGATGCAGTTAACCACACTGAGAAAGATACAAAAAAGAGGTAGATGTGGTTTTCTAGTGTACATTGCCTTTCAACTTAAGATTAACTGAACCTACGTTGATATCATGATATCTAAAAGAAGCATATTGAGGCAAATTTAAAAATCATGTGATTTTAGTTCATTGGTTGTTTGTATCATACTCATCAATATCATAGAATCAAGTTTTTTGAATATAAAATGACATTTCTTGGTTTTGTTTACAAGATGTTATAGGTGCATAAATGGTAAAAATGGGCCACTTCAGCACCTCGTAGGTGGTTGCTAGGCAACACGATGACATGATATCAAATATAGACAAGAAACTTCAGGGGCCAAAGTTGTAGCTGTGTGCCAAGTTTGGCACAGAGATTTGGTGAATGATAATAGGATTAATGTGCTTTACCACGCTGAAAAACTGCTGTGGAAAAGTTTGAGGAAGTCTGGGGGATTAGTTGCCAGTGTCCTGATCTTTCAATAGGTTTGGTCAGAACTGTTTTGGCAGATCAGAGGCAGATTTACATAATGTTAGGCAGATGGTTTTAATGTTATGATGAGTGTACATGGAAGAAGGGGTTATTACATACGTTAGTAAATAGGGTTTTGTCCTATGCTGTAAAATGACGCAGTAACCCTAAATCATGAATGTTAGCCAGTAGTCCTCAGGCTTTATAGGTACTCATGCTGCTGTCTTCCGTGGCAATCCTGCCTTTCCAAAACACACTTCCATTTTAATGTGCATCCCAAGGCGTCACTTTCTAGCAAATAAATCTGGTAGTTTTACTGTTCTTCTTTTCTGTTTTGGAAAATGTAAATACCAAGCTACTCACATCACTGAAGATAACTAAGACCTTCCATTCAGTCACATCTGCATGTCGTCCAAAATGATGTAAGCAAGTTCCCATCACTTTCCCTTATTAATGTCAGTTCCATGTTGGGCGCTGAGCTACATAAACACCCACACACATGTTAATAATGCACACGCAGCAAGACTCTATGTGGGCCCCAATTGACCTGCTTGTGTTAAACTGACACACATATAATACGCCATCTATCCCTCCCCGCCTCCCTTTTGCTGCTTGGTCCCGATTGGGCTGGCTGGGGGGAAATGGAAGATCCACATGGAGCTTGTGACACCGTGGCCCTGTGCTTTTCCCCAGTCGCTGAGACCAGAGGAGGTCGACCGGCCCACTGCACATTAACTGGAACAGGTGCAGTGAGCGGGGGCTTGTTTTTCTTCATTGGCTCCTCAGGAAATCATAAAGCAAATATATTGCAGGAGGACGGTTTTCGGGGTGCCCTGTGAGCAAACTGAGAGGGGAAATGGATCAACGAGCGGCCATCGGGGACAGTAAATCAACAGGCTAAAAGGAGAGCTGAATGTACTGTGGAGGCCCCGGGAGCCCAGCCCAAGGCCAGGGCCTCTGTCAGTCAGAGCCTGGTGTTAATGTCAAAGCCAGCTGGACCTGGCAGCACATGCCTATAAGGAAATGATTGAGCTGTCTCTGTCAATCGCCATTATACCACTAGAGGCCATCATGTCACAGGGCAGCATTTTTGAGAACTTCAAGGTTTAGCTTGTCCACATATAGTTTCTTTCAAATCTTTCCATGGATGAGATTTTCTTGACCCCTCAAAGGAACCTGAGAAGCTGTTTGTTTTCCAGTCCGCGTATACTTTTATGGCATCGATATATATATATATATATATATATATATATTTACAATAAAAAAATGAAGGCAAACATATGCAGATGAGATTTATGGATTCTCTGTCAGGAGCAGTGAGAGGAATAGCACAGTTGAAAATGTACGAGCCTTTCCCCGCACTCTTTGGAGTAATGGGTCATCACTAATCGATTTGTCCTGCTTGTTTAAGCTCCAGTGAGATCTTCGTGTCCCTCTGTCAAATGCCTCACTGCACGCAAATTTCTCACCGGCTGGAAACCACTTTCTCTCCGCTACTGCGCTTGATTCAATCATCGTCAATCAGGAACATATGGTGTTTCTTGCCCAGCTTCGCCTTACCACCAGTGCCACACGCACTCCCCCCTTTTTCTCTCGCTTAGTTTACAAATTAGAGCAGCTAAACTTTACTGCTACTTCATACAGGCCGGCGCTGCTACAGGAGGCCCGGCCAAGGCTGGCTACCTTGTGAATGGGGCATTATTATGAGCTGGAGACACAAGCTGGTCCAGCCCGATTTTTCTGATTGAGTGTTTCAACACATCATATAGGGAAACAGCTGTACTACAAATTAGTATGTTTTCTGTGACAATGATAAATGTGCTGCTTAGACTCTGTAGAAGCCTGACTATTTCCAAAGGCCTCTTTTCTTCCCCACCTTCCCAGCATAGACACCTCAACACCACACACACGTACATACAACACACACACCACACACACATATTAAACCCGTCCACTTGCCAGAAGAGGCAGAGCAGTAGAGGTTGTGATCACTCTGCTTAATCATCCATCTGTCATTCGACTTACTCTTGCCAAAGAACGAATGCAGAGAGTTGTGCAACACAATATGTATTGTTGAGAGTCAGCTGTCAAGTGACCAGGCATGAATTAAACTTAACTTCATATGCTGATTGATTTAAAACCATGCTGAAAACCAATCTTAGCAGTGTTTGTGAGACCATAAAAGCAATATTTGGTTACTTTTGACTGCACGGGCACTCATTTTATCATACATCACAAAGGAAGGTCTGATTTACCAGGCTCAGGCTACTTAAAGAGCAGCCATGCTACATGTTATTATGGAAAATAGATGTTTTTACTTCGCTCCCTCACTGTGTCAACGCTGTAGCGTCGTTTGTTTTAAGTGTCATCCAGCCATGACTGAAGGCAAAACTGTTTGTAGCTGCTCTTAAAAGCCATAGTCAAGAGTTGGATGAAAAGCCTTCAGGCACTTATGTGGATAATCTAAAGAACAGAGAGTTTTAAAGAGAAATTCAAATCTTCTCCGCTTAACAATGCACAAAGTTAGAAAACTGTGGAGCAAAGCTTTGGAGGGGGTTTCACACTATGTTAAAAATCCAAGTATTATGTTGTTTTAGGGATACTGACACCCCTAAGGGAAGGGTAATTAAAGGAAAATATAGGATAAATGTAAATAGTTAGTTTGAATGGCAGTATACATAATGGATAAAAAAAGGAAAACCCCCAAATGAAGAAACTGAACCTTCTACAGGAGAAAATCTCAGGAAAGACATCAAAGATCAACACAGTAATTGCTCACTCCAGGAAATGGAAGCAAGAATCGTAAGTGCTCGGCAAATTGGATTTTCCCCTTACGCATTCTAGGTAATTGAGGATTTCCACTTCACGTTTCACAGGTAATTGTGTGGCAAAAGTATAAACACTAGTTCAGTTTAAGCATACTCAGACTGTAGTTCTTTTGAAATGCGTGAGCCAGATACCTAATGTCAGTGATTTGGAGTCCTGCAGTTAAAACAGTGCGGTTTGGGAGAAAGTGATCATACCAACGAGCTTACTAGGTATTTTGCAACTTAAACGAAAAAACCTGAGACATAGAGAAGTGAAACTACTTTTAGGGCCGAGCCGCTGGAGCAGCTGGAAGGCAGAATGTTCCAAGTTCATGTAACAGGAAAATAAAAGTGGTACTTCCCCATTTTTACACCATATGTAATTTCACACTAAATAATAAAAAAAAATGTTGCCTTCAGTGGTGGATGGTGGAGGTTAAATCTATAGCGTAATGAATGGTTAGCATGACCGATCTCACAGTTTTGGTTACTTCAACACTGTGCTTTCCGGTATCTGTGTTAAAACAGGTCATTTAACTGGTCACCGCTAACTCATAATTTCTTTAGAAAACTATATTGATACCGCAGCATCTTTACTTCCTCATTCTGATAATGACACATTGTGAGTGTTTCCTGTTTTATTATCATCAGCCTTACAGGCTGCCAAAGAACAAAAGAGGTAAATAACGTAGAAAAGTTAATAAAGGCACTTTACTGTATGTTACTGATATATTACTGATTATGAAGACATAACTAGAAATTATTTTCCCTTTTATCAGAGTCTTAAAAGCAAACCAAGCCATAAAATAATACCATAAACCACATGACTTTGAAGAGGAGGGTGGTGTGGCGCTTTAGACATTTTTCAGTTTACTCTCAGCTGGCGTGTGATGTGCAGCCAGGCTGGTTTTCTGAGGGGAAAACATCAACCGGCTTCAAGCACAACGAGCAGACAAGGGCCGATGTTATTCTTTCTGCCCTACAGAGTGGCAGAGACAAGCTAAATATCTACCCATAAATTTAACCTGGTGTGGGTCAGGCTGCTGGCTCAGCATCAATACTGTGCACCTAGTGTGTGCCAGGAAGCCAAGCCCCTTTTACCACAGAACTGCTCATATATCTGACTCCTCACATCATTTTGATCTGCTCTGCGAACGCTCACAGCACCTGAAATTGCCATTAAGATGAGTATTTTGAGTTGGAATGCTGAATCACCACATTTCAGTGTTTAAACTTGTCATTGTCAAATTCATTTTGATACATAAGTGTTGGCTGTTGCCAAAATTAGATCCAAATTACCCTTAAATCTGAAGAAGATCGAAGACGCTGTTACTCAGTCATGCTGATCCCAACCTAAGGTCGACCTATAGCAGGCCTCAACAATTAACATCATGCGCTTCTTTTGTGTATCAAACTCTGACTGGTTGACACTGACTGAAATAGCAACGCATTTTCATTTAAAGCATCAAATACTGCTATCGGCGTATCTAAATCAACCTCTTCATCAACCATTGACAATTGTGTGTGTGATGGCATGCCACACATGGTAAGCTCCACACCTCACCACCAGTTGATTCACTTTAGTTTAATTTACAGTCACCACTTTAATATATTCTACTTACTGTTCAATATTGTTTCTTTATTAAATGTTTTTATTTTTCCATCACACCTTCCAATGTTTATATGGAGTGCACACATATTAACCTTGCAAGGTCAAAGTTCTGTTTTGTTATATTAATATATCTTTCTTTGTTTGAGTTACCTGGGGTTTGGCTTCTCCTCCGGTCCGGCAAAAGGTGTGGCAAAGGGCTTGGAGAGCTGAAATAACACTGACAGCCTAATTGGACAGAACCACATGCTTCATTGCCTGGGGGGTGTTTCATGTTTGTTTAATTGTTTTGTATTAGTTGGTTATATGGCAGCCATTTTGTTTTTCCCCGTGTGTGTCATTTGGTTTAGCTAAACCAGTACTTAAGTTCCCCCCGTGTCATTTCAGCAGGTCAGTTTATCTTATGTTTGTTTGAGGGTTTTGTTAATTATTATCTTGAGTTTAGTCTATTGAGTTGACCTCTTTTATTGGTCTGCCTGTTTAAGTTTTGGCTTTGTTAAATATATTTTCATATTTTTGGGTCAATAAAACCCCGTTTTGAATTAAAACACCTGTGTCCTTTATGCTTTACTGCTTGGTCCCTGACAGTGTGCATAGACATAAGAGTCTGCAGTTTGCATTATAAGTCTGGAGAGTTGGCAGTGGAATAAGTTGTAACAAATTTGTCAACCAGGAGATGCATGTCCCATTTCAGTCGTTAGGTTTTCTTCTTTATTTTCACTCACTTTTCATTTTTATTCCCTAGTTAGGCTTAGACACTAAAAACTATGTTATCAGCTTGAGCCAGTTGAAGGCACTCAGTAAGGTTTAGGCAGTGGAAACTACTTGGTTGGTCACTTAGGTCTAGGGACTGGTTGCCAACCCCATCCGCCAGTTGCTATTCCCTGACTGCTTGGTGAGTGGTTCCAGGAGGATGTTTGCTGTTACTAGATGCATTAGAAACCTCTGCTTGCAGATTGCTAGCAGAGCCTTAGAAGATGCCAACACATTGCATGTGGTGCTTTTGAAGCACGTTGTGCAACATGTTGGCTGCAGAAGTGAGGCAAAACTGACTTTAAAATCAAATATTTTCTGTGTTCATTGCACTTTTTCAAGTTTTACTCTTGCTCGGTGCCTATAGCTTAGGTGGTAGAGTAAGTCACCTACTAATTGGAAGGTTGTTGGTTTGCTCCCTGTCTGCAAGCCAGTATCTCGCCTTGGAGCAAGACACTAACCCCAAGTTGCTCTCTGATGTATCCATTGGAGTATGAATGTTTGTGAATGTTAGAGAGAAGCACTCGTATAGAAAAAAATGCATGTGTCAGTGAAGGAAGCTGTGCAAAGTAATTTGAGTACTCAGAGTAGAAAAGCGCTATATAAGAACCAGTCCATTTATTTGCTCAGTGGTTAGTTAGCGAGAGTTTGCAGAAAAGCAAGTCTGCAAACTCTTGCTAAGTGTCAATCAGCTATTAACCAAAGCAAAGCAAGGAAGTTTTTGTTGCAGCACACTCTTTGCAATTGATTTCACCAAGCAACAAGCTCTCGCAACCAGCTGTCAACCAGTCTGTCAAGTGAGGATGTGTGGCAGGCAGAGAGAGGACCCAAAATACAGCAGACTTGGCAGACAGGCTTAACAAAACTAAACAGCTTAATTGCTGGAGCCCAGGAAACAGAATACAAAATGACAAAAAAACTCAACCTAAACTGAAAACTAGAATTACTGATTTCATAACAGAGAAAACGGCACACATGAGGAGGGACTGACGACAACATGACAAAAAACAGAGGGAAACTGAGGACTTAAACAGACATGAGGTAATCAGGGAAAGAGACACAGCTAGGGAAAAGAAGGAGCGGGTGAACAGAATCAGTTAACGAGCCAGGAGGGAAGCAAAACTGAACACAACACACATAGAACAAGAGACTATCAAAATAAAACAGGAAACTAAGACTGCTACCAAAACACATGAACTTGATATGCCAAAGTGAACACAAAGACAAAACTGACTAACCACAGAAGATATAACAGAAACACAGACTAAGCATGGGGAACATAGGAGGGCAGGAAAAACCTTGAGAATAACAAAGAGAACGATAAATACAAAATGGGAATGAAAGCCTAACCGAAGCTACAACAAAATAGCAAACAGAAAACCGAGTCCTAAACAGAAAACGCTGGGTACAAAACCCAGGATCATGACACAGTCAGGGAATAGACATTTTTCCCTAGCGACCAGTCTCTTGGCCTGTGTGACTGTGTCCACTTCAATACCAAAGCTAAATGATCATAAACTCCTTATTAAAAAGTTGTTTTAAAACATTGATATGGTGGCAGACAACTTATTTAGATATTAACATTACATTAGGGTGACAAGTCACAGCTTGACATGTCTAGGTGTTTGCTGAGTAGCCTACTAATGTTAGCCCATGTTAGCATTCAATGTTAGCCATTGCAAACATTTCACCCTGTGCAACAAAGCTGATTTCACAACAGCAGTCCCAGCTGTCTCAAACATGACATTGGTAACATGCATTTCAGAATGAAAAAAGAAGGATAGTACTTTGGATGCTGTTACTGTGACTTGAAACTTCCTCAAGTTGAATTCTTGAGTAGACTGAATGCCAGTCATTTAGCTGTGTTGCAAAATTAGAAGTATTTCCTACCTTGGTCTGAAAAACCAAGGTTAGCATATTGCTTTTTGTGAATCATTTATCATCCCTTGGTCAGCTCCCCAACGAAAGTTATTTCCACACACTAGTTGCCAATCTTCCACAAGTAGTTTTTCCCCTACTTCCCCTCATATTCTTCTCCTTTTGGCTGCTAGGGCCCCATCTAACGCTATCTTGAGCATCAGCCTCTATCACACCAGCCCTCTGCATGTCCTTCGTTACGTCTTTGAATCTTCTCTGAGGTCGTCCTCTTTTTCTCCTCCGCTGTCCAAATTATAGTTTTAGACACTGGATGGTTTTAGAAACTGGCAACTCTTTGTTTAGTTTTAGGAAAAGATTACAATTTGGATTAAAATTATTCAATGAGTCAGTAGTGACAGACCTGTGTGAACACTGCCTAAACCCAGTTTTCCAGGTTCTTCACCAAAGGACATCTTGTGTGTTTAGAGTGCCAAAAGAGCAGTAACTAAAACTCTGGGAATGAAAATGAGCTGGAAATAACTGTCTGGCACAATACTCGGCCTGTAATTAAAGCTCTATTTTAGTTTCACACTGAGTTAATTAATTTTTTTCTTGCAATGGTTAAGAAGTAGATGCTTCTTGCTTTTGCTTCCTAAATTTTCTACATGGTTTGTGGATTACTTGAAGTCAAAATGTTTTCTGTGATTAAGGGAGAAGTGTATGCCTCCTTGTGGGTTTTAATGTGAGGCAGAAAAGGTTATATTCATTATGAATTTCCATTCTTGAAAAAAAAAGTTTCCTAGAACAACAATGGTCGAAAACCATATTCAAACAAGTCATTGTACTGGAAACGTCTCAGTAACTTTCCATCCTCATCGCTGATCTTTATCTGTTTTATTTTGGCTTTAGGATATGTGAAATGTGCTTCACTAATCAGTCAGCACATTTCCTTGGCTGGGTAACCTCCCTCAAGCTTGCAGGCTTTAACGTTGACACGACCGCCATCACCATCATGACAAGGCATATGGCGACTGGGTTCTGTCCAACTCCTTGAAACCGAGTTGACAAACAGTCTCAGTCTAGATTACACACGTTTCAAAAGAGGCGAGTGTTGGGAAATTTGTGAGCCAAAGTAAAACCACATATTTCATACGCTTTTCTGCCAAGAAGGTAACACAATCTCACATCCCACTGGCAAAATTAATGTTTATGAGCATCTTTAATGGGCTACCTCAGACCCAGGCTTTTTAAAATTATGCCAGCGCTACCAGAGCCTGTGAAATGATTTCAGCGCTATAAAAGAAGCGTTTTGTTCGGCCACCTTTACTATAATTAAGAGCAGCTCCCTTCAACAAGTGAGCTGTGGAAGTGATGGAGAGACTTCATTATTGAACTTTCAGTAAATCAGTGCTAAGGTTTCTACAGTTAAGGCTTTTGAAAATACAAAAAGTGCACCAGTCTTAATGTTCACTGATGAGATTTAGTGCTACTTCTTTATTTGCAATGTGGAAAAGACGGCAGATTTAAAGAGACATGACTGGAATATTAAGGCAGGAAAGGAGAAATGATTTATTTGCCAAATGCTTAACTGATTTTTATAATTGAATTTTCATCTATATGTCCAAATAGAAAAGTTCATAATGGAATAACTGTAAAGCAAAAATGGAACTCCATCTGAAAGGTAGCGCCGTCTATTTTCTGAAATGGGCTTTGTTGGTGTGTGGCTGAAACAAAACCTCAGCTAAGTCGGTTAAATGTCACTCAACAAAACTCTTTATTTAGCCTCATCTATAACCAGTCATTGAGTCACAATAACACAATAACATATCATTTGCCACAACTATGACAAACTAACTGGCTTTCCAAACTGAGAACACTTGCTCTACTAAATGAGCTGTCCTGGGGTGAAAGCTAAGCGATATCATGGTGTTTCACGAAAATTCACAATTTTATTGCAGCTTGCAGACAGCTGCAATTATAAGTGTAAGTAAATAAAGGACATTTTACATCCTTCTTTCTTACAATGAGCTATTGTCATTCATGGAACATTTACCAATTTGAAGTGAAAATCTATTGCAAGATGTGAGCAACATTATAGTACAGGGTGGGCCATTTATATGGATCCACCGTAATAAATTGGGAATGGTTGGTGATATTAAAGTCCTGTTTGTGGCACATTAGTATATGTGAGGGGGCAAACTCCTCAAGATGGGTGGTGACCATGGTGGCCATTTAGAAGTCGGCCATCTTGGATACAACTTTTGTTTTTTCAATAGGAAGAGGGCCATGTGACACATCAAACGTATTGGTAATGTCACAAGAAAAACAATGGTGTGCTTGGTTTCAACGTAACTTTATTCTTTCATGAGTTATTTACAAGTTTCTGACCACTTATAAAATGTGTTCAATGTGCTGCCCATTGTGTTGGATTGTCAATGCAACCCTCTTCTCCCACTCTTCACACACTGATAGCAACACCGCAGGAGAAATGCCAGCACAGGCATCCAGTATCCGTAGTTTCAGGTGCTGCACATCTCGTATCTTCACACCATAGACAATTGCCTTCAGATGACCCCAAAGATAAAAGTCTAAGGGGGTCAGATCGGGAGACCTTGGGGGCCATTCAACTGGCCCACGACGACCAATCCACTTTCCAGGAAACTGTTCATCTAGGAATGCTCGGACCTGGCACCCATAATGTGGTGGTGCACCATCTTGCTGGAAAAACTCAGGGAACGTGCCAGCTTCAGTGCACAAAGAGGGAAACACATCATCATGTAGCAATTTCAAATATCCAGTGGCCTTGAGGTTTCCATTGATGAAGAATGGACCCACTATCGTTGTACCCCATATACCAAACCATCACTTTTGTTGTTCCAACAGTCTTGGAGGGATCCATCCAATGTGGGTTAGTGTCAGACCAATAGCGGTGGTTTTGTTTGTTAACTTCACCATTCACATAAAAGTTTGCCTTATCACTGAACAAAATCTTCTGCGTGAACTGAGGGTCCTGTTCCAATTTTTGTTTTGCCCATTCTGCAAATTCTATGCGCCGATCTGGGTCATCCTCGTTGAGATGCTGCAGTAGCTGGAGTTTGTAAGGGTGCCATTTGTGAGTAGCTAATATCCGCCGAAGGGATGTTCGACTAATGCCACTCTCCAGTGACATGCGGCGAGTGCTACGCTGTGGGCCCTTGCTGAATGAAGCTAGGACAGCCACTGATGTTTCTTCATTAGTGACAGTTTTCTTGCGTCCACATTTTGGCAAATCCAACACTGAACCAGTTTCACGAAACTTAGCAAGCAGTTTGCTAACTGTAGCATGGGAGATGGGTGGTCTCGTAGGGTGTCTTGCATTGAAATCTGCTGCAATGACCCGGTTACTGCGTTCACCAGATATCAACACAATTTCGATCCGCTCCTCACATTTTAACCTCTTCCACATGTCAATGGCTGTGAACAAAGAGAAACTTGTAAATAACTCATGAAAAAATAAAGTTATGTTGAAACCAAGCACACCATTGTTTTTCTTGTGACATTACCAATACGTTTGATGTGTCACATGGCCCTCTAACTATTGAAAAAACAAGTTGTATCCAAGATGGCCGACTTCTAAATGGCCACCATGATCACCACCCATCTTGAGGAGTTTGCCCCCTCACATATACTAATGTGCCACAAACAGGACTTTAATATCACCAACCATTCCCATTTTATTACGGTGGATCCATATAAATGGCCCACCCTGTACAACAGTGGTAATATATCCAGTAACAGCAAAAGTCAAATGCAAGCAAATAAAGTAGCGTAGATACTGTTGGATTATTCACTGTCTTAAATTCAGGAAAACACACAAATCTGTTTTGGGTTGCATTAGGTAGGACAACCTGCGTAAAAAGTCTTCCAAATCAAACATGTGGAGTTACCTGCTGTGATGACCACTTGTGATTAAGTAAAAAAAGTAGAAATATCAATAAAAATGCAAGGGTCTAAATGAAGGCCCTTGTATAGAACCAACTCATATTCAGACTTTATGGCAGCTACATCATATGGACAAAAGTATTGGGCCCCACTTTTTAATCTTAAGTTTGGATGTTTTCAGGCCCACAGCTGTAATCAAGTTCCTTATCCACATGGGGTCACATCAGCAGGCATGTTTGATTTGACAAATCTTTATGCCAGATGGCCTTCGTGACACAACCCTCCCCCTCTTTGCAGGGTCAAATCAAGGATCTTTTACTTCTCAGGCATGTGTGTAAACCACAGCACCATAGAGCCACCATTGTCAGCTACAAGTGATATTATTGCAAAGGCAAAGCCTTTAGCAACCACATCACTCAACCACGAGGTGTGAGACTACGCAGAGTTAGAGGTCGGGCTTATAAAGCACTGATGCACTCAGTGGGTAAATGTTGACAACACTCTGCTGACTCAGAGTTCCAAACCTCCTCTGGCATTAGCATCAGCACAAAAACTGTGCACCAGAAGCTTCATGGCATCGGTGTCTCCTGTAAGTGGAATGCTTAATCTACATTGCTGGTTCATATTGATAAATTGTACACTAGCACTGATAATTTCTGTGAAATGAAAGAATAAGTGAGCAGTATGCTCATACTGAGAAAAGTTTAAAGACTCATATTTTCATACATAATATGAAAACTCATGAACTTAGATGAAAGAGGTTATCAGGTCTAAGGCAGCCAAAGAAATATCTAGAGTAAATGCCAGACTGAAATTACGGTCCACGTGCAACAGGTGCTAGATGCACATCAGCTGTAGACAAACTGAGACATCACTACAAATATGAGATCCTAGCATAGCTTTGTATATTTTTCTGTAACACTGCACTTTTATGAATACAGACAGCTTGCACTGTCTCAAAAAACTTTAGTGCCATTTTAAGAACCACATTTAGTGGCTTGCTAACCAAGTACAGAACAACATGAAGAGTCACAGAAAAATGACCACAAAATCCACCAACCTATGCCACTCCTCAAAATCTCAAAAAGGCCAAAGTTTATACGTTGCCCTTGGTTTTACAGGCAAACCCAGGGCACCTGAGGCCGGCTGTAGGAGCCTTTTTTTCACACAGCTTAATATTGACCATAAGCCAAAAATAACAGAAATACAGGGAAGTTTGGGTTTTAAAAATATGTGTGCATCCAGAACTGATCGAGACAGAGAACTGCTCCTCACTAGAAGTATTTGCCCTTATTAGTAGATAGAGCGGAAGTAAAACAGGACTAGCAGTCATAACAGGAATCATTCATTTTAATCACCAGGCACAAAAGACAATAGATTGTGTCTTGTTCACACCATACTCAGTCATTTTGAAAATGCTCAGACTTTCACAACCCACAGAAAATGACGCACAGTCATAGGTGTTGCAGCCAGAGTTTGTTTACTATAAACCCAAAAATAGCATCTATCTAAAGGCTGGTCGCTCCTGTAAATATTGACTTAACTGTTAAAATAATAAAAATATACATATTCCACTGTGTAGAGTTTATTATATAAACCTTACTTATCATGCATTTCTTGCACAAACAGTATAACATGCACTTATTCCCAGACAAATGAAGTCATCTGTGTTTCAGGACCTTAAGCATCAGAGAATGCAAAATACGGACCTGCCTGTATGAGGGTTATTAATGAGAATCACCAATATATTTAGCCTAAACCTGATGTAGCAGAAACCAAATTAACTGTTTATAAATTTTAATAGAGAAATGTCTACAAGTAAATCAGAATCTAAATGTAGTGAACTCTTAGTTACTTAGTTTGAGTCTTTTAGCAAAGTAAACCAGAATGTCAACAATGTAGTAGCTCATCCGGCTCACAATCCATCACAGTTCACAGGTTATCGTAAAGATAGTGTTGAGTTTTCTTGTCGCTGGCTGGCTGTTTTGCAGTAGTGATATTGCACTAATATGATGAGCTTTAATAACCTTGTGTTTAAATTAATCTGTCTTTATAGAAAAAATATTGCCAAGATGATAAACATGACCTTAAGTATTGGTTTATATTTTCTTTTCAGGAATGTCATTCTCAACAGTCCTTATGCAGTTCTCAGAACAGTTAAGTCATTTATATAATTCATACTCATCTGTGCTAAAGATACTAAAACAGTCAAAACCTTTTTCACATCTCAACACATGCAGTCAAGTCAGCTAATCGCTTTAACGAATAAAAACCCACCATTTTAAGGCTTAGACATTAAATAGTTCCATATTTTTATCAAAATGCTATTGACCTTGGGAACATTTCTGCAAAAATGTTGGCCTCATTTAGAGTAAGAAGTGAAAAAATGAAGTGATAAATTATTTTTTGAAATGATGCAAATTTGCTGAAATCAAGTAAAAACAAAATGGTATGTCTGAAAACAGAGAAAGAAAATCTATACAATCTTGGAACATAGCAGCAAATACTGTTATAGTCCAGAAAAGTCACGCTACATACATTCAGCAGTCACTTAATTAGGTAACCTGTTAAACTGCTTGTTAATGCAAATATCTAATCAGCCAACCGCATGTCAGCAACTCAAAGTATTTAGACATGTAGGCGTGATCAACACAGCCTGCTTAACGTCAAACCATCATAATGCATAAGCCAGCCGGGATGGTCTGAATGTTTCAGAAACTCCTGATCTGCTGGGATTTTCACACACAACAACCTCTAGGGTTTACAAAAAATGGTCCATAAAAGAGAAAATAATCAGTGAGTGACAATTCACTGGTGAAAATACCTTGCTGATGTCAGACATCAGAGGACAATGGCCAGACTACTTCAATCTGATAGGAAGACAACAGTAGCTCAGTCAACCAAGTATTACAACCAAGGTATGCAGAAGAGCATCACATTGGTCCTTGATGTAGATGGCCTACAGCAGAAGAAGACAATACCGGGGGCCACTCCTTGTAGTAGCAAGATGTACCTAATAAATTGGTACAATTAGCAGTTTTTATGACATGCACCTGTGACACAAACCTCCTCTAAAAACAACCTTTCTCCTCCACCATGACCAATGCCATAGTTTCATACTTTTCTTTCATAATCTTGCTAAAAGGCTGAGCTAACACCTATGGCATACTTCTGCCGATTTCAGACCACTTATCATTTAAAACTGCACACAAACCATATATACTACAGCAGTGACAACAAGCAAAATTTTAGCCACCTGTCAGCAGCTGTTTCAGTTATTCCAACCTGATAATAGGCCTGTTAAAACTTAGTTTAGCACTAGCGCAATGTTAGCACAGCAGCTAGCTTAGTTATAACAGACAAACCTTAGCTAACAAGACACTTGTGTAATTTAGCAGGAAACCCAAAATACACAGTAAAACCGCAAAAGTAAAAAGTATTCAGACACAAAAAATGTGAAGGATTTATTTGAAACTTTATAATACAATGCAATATAATACCTGAAACTGAGAAAATCAAAATGATACATCTGAAACTATATGCATCTAAAACAGACAAAAGAAAAGGTATAGCACTAATAACTGTCAAACTGCTCACAGTCTATGTATAGTGTATACTTCTGTGTCATGACATGCACCTGTGATACAAGTCTGAGAGCATGCATACCTATTTGCTATTTTGCTGGCTAGGCTCTTTCATACGTACCTGAAACGAGTTTGAAGTGATTTGACTGAAAACACTATTGCGATGCTGGATGGTATTATGGTAAGTGAAAGATCTGTAGCTCTGACTGACGAAAGCAGAAAGCTGTTTTGATGAGTCGTCTGAGTCAGATGTATCATCACAATGATACAAAGTCATTTATTAGTGAAGCATGCCTAGATGCAGCAACACTGTGTGTAAATACAACGAGAAACGATAATGTGGGTGGGGAAATGAGTTACAGTTTTGAGAACTGCATTAAAAGTAAACATGATGTTCCTGATATGAGAAAAGCCTTAAAGCAACTGAGGGTATATACACTTTGTTCTGTATCAACATTAAAGACTGTCTGCAGTGCTACAAGAACAGTACAGCAGAGAAATTGAAACTGCAGACACATTTATACTACAATAACATTCAGTATTCAACAGACTCCAACTACATCATTTTCTAATAATGTTATGAAGACGTTTTTATAAGGAAATGGGATGTGTGCAGGCAGCTGAGAAACCTTCCTCCAAACCCTCTAGTTGAGTTGGCTATGGTGCTGCTTTAGAGTCCAAAGACAGAGCCCCCCCACCCCCCCGGCCCTTTGTAGCTGGGGAGATGAAATGTTGCATCAAAACTTAAATAGATGTGTGCGTATGGCTGTACTCCTGCGGGGGAATCTGGGAGCCCTTTATCACCTTCCCGAGCTGTTGAGCAAAAATAATGCCCCCTCTGTTATCCTCATCACCGACGCGCTGAGCACGTCTGAGGGGATATCCTGTTGGCGAAGCAAACACATTCATCCTGCTTGCGGCGGTTTTGGTGACACAAGATTTACAAAATGTTCCACCCACTTCCACTTACCTCTTTACAATACTCCGTATATAGAGTAATGGCCCTTAGATCCTCTGTTATTTCTTAAAATTGGATTCTCAAAATGGGGCCAACTTTAGCAGGGCTAACTTAAAGACTAATAGTGCTTTTTCTATTAATCTTTAAGTTACTTTAACTTGCAGGCTTTTAATGAAACACTAGATTTTATGTAACCAGAGAAAAAACAAGCTGAGCTTAGTTTAATCCTTTGTATGACCTACATACATATATAAACTGTGAGTTTCACATGCTCATTTCTGTCAACTGTTGAATTTCAGGCCAAACTGAGCTTTTACCTAATAACAGTAACTTGTGTCCTTCTCTTGAAGTTATTTCAATAATGCGGCACTTCAACATTAAGCAACTTCCATTGCTTCCAATGAAGGAACAGCCTACATGCTTAAATATGAAGAGTAGGTTTAGAAAGCAGATTACTCAACATCCAACTCAATGACTTGAGCAAAGTTTGAAAACCACTATGAAACAATTCTGTGGGCTGGGTAAGGAGGAACCATTAAGTTGCTGAAGTAATTCAAAACATCCACTAACCATAATACACCGTGTGGTTTACTGATTTCTGGAAAAGTGAAGTACTTAAAAACAATCGGATTTGAAAAATGTCATCCTCCTCCTTCATTCCTTCCCTCTCTGTGGCAACAGGCTCCACCATGGGACAAAAATACCGGGACAAATGCAGAGTGAATTCCTTCTTTTGTAGCAAAAAATGGAAATAAATAAAAATATGGGGCTGTATCCTGCTATCACAGCTTGACCCTTTTGTCTGACCCAAACCACACTTGTGGTAAAACTCCTGTCATACCAGCAAAAGCAATGACATTAACATCAGAAACCAGAGGAAGCCCGGTTGCAGGCCACCCAGGTTTTCCAGGGGTCTAGAGAGCCAGGGAAAGTATATCTTGGACAAGTCACTGGACTACCCTTGCATTTCCTATTATTAATTTTACGCAGGCGACCAACCCACCCCTGTAAATCATACCTGTGGTTTAGGAAGGGCATATGGATCTCTTCTTTCTCTTCCCTCTAATTCACGGTGAGTTCTGCTCATTGTCTGTCTTTCTCTCTCTATCTGCTTATCCATCTAGTTATCCCCGAGATTATGCTTGTCGCTTACAATACAGCGCATACACATGACGTAGTCCTGAAATGCTGACATTTGGGTTCAGATTTTAAAAGCTCCGAACAAGCCGAAAGTACCGTTTATCCCTTGGCGCGTTAGTGTTATTGCAGCATCAGAGCTTCTAAAGAGAGGAAACTGTGGTGAGAATTGGCGACTCTGTTCAGCCTTTGCTCTTCACGTTAAGCAGGGGAGGCATATCGAGTATTACCCTCTCAACTCGACAGACACGCAGTTAAACAGCAAGGTCGGCAGGCTGTTTAAAGCGCGTTTGGAGGCTCTGCAGGTTATTGGAGGAGATGATTTTATTTCTGCACGAAAAAGAGAAAAGAACATCTGAATAAAAAGTATAAAAATAAAAGCTATTCATCTAAATTCTTATGCTTACTGATTTATGATGCTTGGAGGAATTTCAAGGCCGCGAGAGAGATATTTTCCCTTTTGCAGGTCAGGAGTGAAGCCAGGCACACAATATAAAACTACATCTGATTGAGGCTGATATTTGATGGCACATGAAAGCAGAGTGGTCAGCTATCGCTGTGTCGTACGCCAATAAAAACTTTATTCCCTTATAATGTATCACCCATTGTGGGCGCTCATCTTGGTGAACAAAGACTTTTATCCTGACAAATTTAAACAGCAGTTTGGCCCACACATAACTAACCCTCCCTTAGAGTTAAATGGATGGCGTCTCCGTGCTGTCCACTATTTATGAAAATCTGTTGAGTGGAAACCTCACAGGGACTATCATGTACATCTCTTTTTTTTTTAAGTACAGTAACCCCATTCATTCACCTTTTGTTATTCCATATGCCTTAATCCCATTTGCAAAAATTAGATTTTTATCTCCCCGGTGTGTTAAGTCCTGCAGCACGGAGGGAGCGAGAAACGGCCTGTGAAACCTCAAGTGACTGCTGGAGTCATTCATTTTTAAGTTTCTGGCACGCTCACTGTGAGGATGTGGCAGCTCCCACTGTGACGCATTTACTTAACTGGAGTCCATCAGAACACAACTGGAAGGTATAATGATTGGAGAGCTGTGAGGTAATATAAGAGGGGTAATGAGTTGTGCAGAAAAATTATCATTTCAAACGACAGTGCACTGAAAACAACGCTAAATATCAGTTGCTGAAAGGACCTTGACTTGAGTTCTGTACTTGAGAATAAATGAGGTACTTACAGTCTACACAGAAGATGTTATCAGTTTATAAACAGCCTAGAGGCAACTTGCATTATCTAGTTAATACATTATAATCTGTTATAGATTAGCAGCAATTTCATTATAAAGTGATACACAGTATACATTAATGTGTCATTGTGGATTATGCTTTTTATAAACAACACTATTTTCAACCTACGTGAGTAAAAAAGTGACTGTTTTACCCTTTTCAGTCAGTACTGCGGTTTTAGCCCCTTGTACTAAGTGAGCAATAGTTTGAATACTTCTTAAAAAACTGGGCACCACTTTGTTTTGTCTGGCTTCACTGAATAAACCCAGCAATAGCAACAATTAAATAATCACTGTAGGCGGCACAGTATTGCAGTGGTTAACACTGTCCCTTTATAACAAGATGTTCTTGAGCCCAAATCCATCGGCCGGCTGAGGCCTTTCTGCGTTCTTTCAGTCTCGGGGCACTTTGGCTTCCTCCCGCAATCCAAACACATGCATGTTAGGTTAGCTGGTGATTCTAAATTCCCCGTAGGTGCGAATGGTTGTCTCTCTCACTGTGTTACCTACATGAACCTACGTGAATAAACACTCATACAGGGTTGTTTTTACCATCTCTGGCATATGGGAATGCTTCTATTTTTGGCCCAGTCACACTAGAATAAATAAAAGATAGCGAATTCCCTTTTACGAGCAAAAACAAAATCAGCTGTTGCCCAACGATTGCATTTGCATTTCAGCAGCCAGTTGCAAAGAGTTGCATAAGTAAAAAGTAAAAGTAAAGTAAGTAAAAGTTTATTTATATGGCACATTTCACAGATGTGTGTCACAAAGTGCTTCACAAGAGAGGTAACAAAGCAGAAAAACGAAACACAGTACAGCCATGAATGCACCGTAAAAGCTGTAGTCTAACTAAAAGCTTCTTGGAATAAAAATGTCTTTGCATAGAACAACTAGTCACCCAGATAGATGAGAATGCCAATGCGCTGCCATCCATCTGACTCAGTCTGCACTGATAAATTCAACAAAGACATGTGTCTTTGCAGTCGGGGAGTCAACTTGTTGCTAACCGGTTACATTCTTGTATAAAAGCAAGGTTCCTGAGCTCCTGTGCCACTTTATCTTGCAGCAACTATGTAACTAATTGTGGAGGAATTTCTGTTTCAGATCTAAGAGGTTGGACTCTGAATGTAAGCAGTTAATGTGAATTTCTGTGTATGCAGATGGCAACAGATGGCAAACACACTGGATGCCATTGCCAACTTGACCCCGATCAACCAAACTGACAGCAGACTGTTTCCGTCTTGTTGCCATTTTATCATCATCATCACCAAAGTAGCTTAGAAGAAGGCAACTGGCAACCGGTCGCAGACCTAGTCCTCATCTTTGAAGTAACCATTTCAAAAGGCAACAAGACTGTTTTTTGCACATGGTCACAACAATTTTGGCTGTGCCGCATTGTTCAACTTCTCTTTTTCCTGGAGTGACTGCAAAATTAAAGAGAAAAAATAAGAGAAAAAAGTTTGCTTTGCATGTTGTCTCTAATCGGTTTCAGGTTTTAGTACTTTTTCCTTCATTTTTGGCTGGGTCACAATGAAAATGGAGAATTCCATCAGAAAGGTGACACTACCAGGGCTCTTACTCACACAGATAGTGATCGGCAACATGTCACTACAGATCCCTGTGTTTGGCCTGAGATTTGCTCTTTAACACCTTCTGGTAACTCCACAAATGCTTGTGTTATATGTTTTTGTGTTTCTAGCATGCCCTTCAGCTTTGCAGTATTGCGCTTGGATATACAGTCATTGCTGATGGTTTCTAAGTACTTCCCAATTGTAAACTAGCTGCTTGTTAAACCAAAGTGTCTAATTTTCTCTCTCTCCAAAAGTTAAATGCAGAGTATTTAACATGTGTGTAAAGACTTTAGAGCTGTTTATAAAGACTGTTAGACTATTAGTACAACTAGTACAGGCCCTCAGGTTAAGCAGAGGAATGTGCAGCTCACCACAGGTGAGTTTCACTTCAGAGAACAGGAGCAGACCTCTGTCAGAGAGAGGAAGTAGATTCATCCATGTTGCCAGTGTTATACTGAATATTTATGAGTTCCTTGTGGAGCAGGTGGTGGAGATGGTGACTGGCCAGAGTTTTCACAGGAGGTAAAGGGATGGTAGGGGGTGGAGATCGGCAGGACCTACTTATCTCCACCTGAAAGCAAAGGAAAGGTAAGAGGCAAGAGAGAGAGAGAGAGCAAAAGAAGGAGAAATAACCCCGACCAGCCTTAGACTATAAAAGTACTAAGATTTTAAATAACTTGCTAAATACTGCATAACTACCATTATTTGCAAGTATCTTTGCATTTAAAAAAATATCTTCATAAACAATAGAGTTTTATGTAGAAAATTTGAATCCTCATTTTTCTGCATTAAGTCCTTTTATTTTTATATGACGATGCTTGCAGCAAATGTAGCTAATATTAGCATTTGAATTTTTATTGTTTATATGTATTATGACTACTTTCAAAAGAAGAATCTGGACTGAATCTTCTTCAGCCACTGCTAAATACTCAAACAATAAAAATTCCTTCTTTTAACACTCTGCATAATTCATATCTTTGTTGACTTAGTGAGTGCTTATGTTTAAATGCTAGCCAGTGGGAAACTTCAGCTTAAGGACAGCTGGACTCATAAAGATGGACCTACTTGGAATGTGCCAGTAAAGCTGAGCAGTGCAGAGTCTCTGTGTGAATGTGTTTAGATTCAGTGTCATCTGAGTGCATTAGGTAGAATGTAAACACACACAGCAGACATTTACTGAAGCCAGTCTGCATACTTACTTGTGAGGCAAACAGGCAGCCGCTGTAGCCGCGTGCAAACCTCAAACCTATTGATTTAAACATTATAAAGCTTTTGTGCGCTGAGGGGCTGAATGGAGCAACTTTAGTGCTCAAGTCATCATCTCCTTGAGTCTCCAGACAGACAGCTCAAGGAATTTTTAAACAGATTTGTAGAAATCCATCATATCAAAACCGTTTTAGGTTTTATTTGGGCCTCTGGTATCTCTCATCTCTTTTGGAACATGACAGTAATTACAGCCATCAAGGTGCTTGTCTGGAGCCATCGGCCAAGAGTGTGGAGACTGCTTCTTCTCAGCCGGTCTAACTCGGACGCCTGACATCACCGCTCCGTTTGTTTTAACAGACCCTGAAGTATGTAATGGCGATAATTGCAGACAGGCCAGATTTATTCGGAGTCGTCGCCCTGGTCTAATTCATACATTAAGTTAACAGTTGCTGGGAGGATAATCCTATAAACAAGGTAAAGCATTAGCCAGAGGAAAGAATGTGTGGATAAACTTAGGTTGTGAAATGGTCAAGAAGGGAGTTCTCCTGCTCTGTCCTAAACCATATCAGTGATACATGTAATAACTTTAAAGGCCCACTAAATTTACGCGTGAAGTTCAGTTTACTTAACATGAAGAATACTGGACTGCCCGTGAAAACACTTGTATAACATCTTCTGTAACCTGGATTTTGTTTTAAAAGTTTAATAAAAAATTTTTCCTGCTTACATCAGTGGGGTCAGTTCAGTTTGAGTCTGACACTTTTACATTTTTAACAAAAGCTTCCTGCATTATAAATTGAAGCTACAAACTATTAAAATGCATTATGGGAACTTAGAGGTTGTCCCATACCAAATCGGGATATCTAGGTCGCCACTGCTTAAACTTTGGGACTCTGTCTCATGTGAACGTAATGACTTTCTAAACCGGGAACCACTAGACTACAGTTTTATATGTATGTTCTTTTTTCAAAATAAAGCATAAATCTAACATGCAAAGTAAAACTTTTTTATACTACAGGTCAGAGGAGACTATCTAATCCAATCTTTTTATTGGTTTAGCTGTTTATTAGTGGACTTGTCTGCATTATTATAATAAGGAACAGTTTTCCTCCAAAGACCCTGTAAAACTGAATTATCTGCATTATTTGTCTCCAGGTTTTAAATCTGACACCAAAATCAGAAAGATAGCAGTGAGAATGTAATAAATCAGGAAAAGATCATCTGTGCATGTTGGATTTCCCTGTGTTTCCAGGACATTGAACACTAAACTGCTTGAGGTTAAGTGCCTTGCTAAAGGGCACCCTGATGGTTGCGCTGCATGCAGGATGAACCATCAATCACTTGCTTTCCCAGCCATTTTCTTTTTTTGCGAAGCACTCCAAACTTTGCTTTAAACTGGCAAACATCCAGTTCCAGAGTAGAGGCTTCTGGCATAGCTTCACCTACTTCCAATGTGCATGGAGAAGAGCAAACATTAAAAGAGGTCGAAGCTCCAGCAACACTTGTAGTATGATGAACAACTTTATCGCTCAGCCAACGCGTCTGAGCCTGTAGCCTTCATCAGGGTCATCAAGAATTATATCGCAGGGAACACTTTTAATAGTATATATGTTTGAGCAGAAAGAAAGTTTTCTAGTAGAGAAAATTCTAAAACCAGCCATAAACATCCAGTTTGTAGTATTTGGCCCTTCCTGATTTTTTTAGTTTTTGCATATTTGTAAAAAAAAATTGACACATTTCAGATTAAAGATAATCATAATATCCTAAAGGAGATCAGTTTAAATTCTGACAATGATCCAAAAAACACCATCAAGTCCACCTCAGAAAAACACAATGAAGGTGTAATTAAGTTTGGACTCAAATCAGATTGAGATACTTTGGCCCAGTCTTCAACAGGCCATTAATGCTCAAGCCCTAAATGTGGCTGAATGAAAACTATTCTGCAGAGAAGAGTGGGTCAAAAATCTTCCAAAGTGATATGAAAACCCATCATCAGATATCACAAATGTTTGATTGCAGTTCTTACTGCCAACTGTGGCACAACACTTAATCACTTCAGGGGGCAATTACTTTTTTTTACACAGGGTCAGTTTTTTAACCTTAATAAGTGAAATCATTACTTAACAACTGCATTTTATATTTACTCTGCAAAAGACTAAGAAATCAGAAAGAGGGCAAATACTTTTCCACGGCCCTGTACTTATGCACGAGTCCACTCAGTTGCATAATAGAAAAAGCTTTAGCCTCTTCATCCAGTTCCATACAAATCAACATGCAGCAACACAATCTATGGTCATTTGGCTTTATGGTTGAATTCATGAAGATCAGATTACATGAATAAGCAGCACAGACCAACAAGGTGGCAAGAACTGCAAACCCAGTACACTTGCAGGAAAGCAGGTGTTAGTCCTGTCACCTTTGTGTCTCACCTACAAGCAACATCTGTGATCTAAGTTTAATAAAAGGGGAAAAAAATCTTATTACAAAAAAGAGAGACTAGGAAACTTTTGGTTGGATCTCTGTTGTAAATGCTGCCTCGTTGGTAACAGTAGGACAGAAAACACAGGCGAGCAGGACTTGGCAGTATTTCTCCACAATGTTCCATGAGTGGTGAACTGTGCTCCAGTTTCATGCTTGTTTGACAATGTTGTCACCCTTTTTCCTCTTAAATATGAAACACTAAACACATGTGTAAAAATTATGGCATTTTAACAGCTATTAAATGAAAAGACAAATTATTTTTCTGCATAAAACGAGTTGACTGATTTGCAGTGCTCATTACTTAGGTGTTACTCTATTAGGTTTCATGGTATTATGTCTAATGATGTCAACTTTTCCTTCTTGCGAATGGGCTCAGTCAAAGGGGAATGGCACAGCTAAATCAAGATTATACTCTTTATAATGTTTCAATAAAACACGGGCCCAGAAGAAAAAAGTCACCTCTGGAGAGAGCAACGTGTATAACATCAACAATCTGCTGTGAATTGTGAAATGAAATAAGTGAACTCTAGTCCCACTGCTTCTGCCCGACTCCCATTCATCAGCTTTCAGCCTCCACTAAAAGCGGGCTTTACAGCCAGTTGGCGCTCCTGCTCTAAAATATGTTCTACTGCATGGACACAAGTGTCAATGAGGTGGTATTTCTCAGGCCCGTTGTCTTTCTGTTATCGCAGGATGTGGAGCTGGGAAGAGCGAGGGAGCAGAGTGGGGAGGACTGGAGCCCTAAAGCATGATTTACTTGACCTTGCTGTGCTGGAACTCACAGCCAGAACCTCATTAATTCCCAGGGTCATTCTGTTCGGACATAAATTGGTAAAAATCGGAACGCGTGGATGACTTCCAGACATACGCGAAGAATTATGAAATCTCTGGCCTTACCCCAACCTCCCTGACTCTGCTCGTACCCACTCCAAAACCAAAACGCGAGTGTAAATCAAGCTGCTCTGCTTGGAGGAGTCGCCTAATCCTGATCGAAGGGAGGAGGCCGGTGGAACGTTTTGTGCTTATTAGGCGGCAAATATGCCGTTGTTTTATGTGATTATCAACTGTGAATGATTTTTTGCTCCCATCCATTCTGGAGCCTTGGCCTGTCTTTTGTTTGGGAAAAAGGAGCTGGAGCAACAGCAGGGCTGAGAGGGAAGCCCAATAAATTACACTAATGCACACATTTAAAGGGGCTCATATTCCCTCTGGCCTGTTATCAAGACTACTCTAGCGGGAATGTAAACTACCTCTTTCTGTCCCCCTCCCCAGACCCAATATTTAATGTTATCACCCTTTAAAACAGCTCAACTGTTTATGTTATCGCAAATAAAGGCAGATTATTTCAACTTTTTCTCACTATTTCATATGGGCTCCAGATTAGCTAGGCAAATAGTTGTCTAATGGTGCTCCTGTGCTCATTAATTCAAGAAGATAGACCCAGAATTGTATAAACACAGTGGAGTCAGGGCTGGTGAATCACACCTTCAGTTTATAGAGGCCGGCAGAGGGGGGTTGGATGCTCTATATGAGCCCACACAAGCTAAGTTGTGGAAAGGAAAACAAGCATAATTCCACCGATAAAAGCAGGATTGTTCAGCGTTTATTTGGACATGCAGTGTCTGGTTGGGGTTAGACCCTAATGAGACAGCAGCCTGTCCAGAGTGGATTCATCACTGCTGGATTGGGGTTATCGCCCTTTACCGTGCCCCACTACTTTTAATCAGGCTCCTCTCTGGTCACTCCCTATCAGCAGCAGTCCATCTTTGGAGCCGTCAGCATCCATCAGAAGCTTCAGACAGGCCCGGGGAGCATAGCAGAGCGGTGCATTAGTAAATTATTGCTTTGTGGTTTAGCTTTAGTGTCTGTCACGTAACAGAGCACATGTGAAGTTAACATACACAGTACACATGTAAGCACACATGCCTGTGTGTACTCGAGACTGTTATTTATAGGAGAACTGATAGAGATGAGATACTGTTGTAAAACCAGCAGCTTTAGTAGCTCCGTGCAGTCAAACCCGGCAGAGCTGCGAGTCAAAAATGCACAAAAGCAACATCTTTAGAAGCTGCTGAAAAACTGCAAAGAAGCTTTGAGAAGCTTATATCAGTATATTTCTAATGAAAGACAAACGTAAGAGGACTAACAATTTAAATTTTGGCCTATATGGCTGCAACATATTTCTCCACTAAAGGAGCAAATTCATCTCCTGTCCTTACACAGTCTGAATGTGTGTGTGTTTGTGTGTGTGAGCGCCGGTTGGATTAGTTTAACTCAGGAGGTGATTTAGTGTTGTTTGTGTTATTTGCTGCCATGACATGACCCACTGCCACCTCATCAACGCGCCCCCACAACCCCAAATAAGCACATTAAAGTCACAACAGCTTTTAGTCTTGACATGACAGCGCAGCTCGTGGCTTGCATCTTTGTCTCAAAGAATAAATAAATATATATTTTTTTCTCTCCTACCTCCGGTCAAGTAAAATACACAAATATCAGAGTGTGAGGGGGGAGGCTTAAATCATTCGTTCTCGATGTTTACACCAGTTAAGTCAATAATCTCCATCTTGAGACAGTGATAAGTGATATAGCAGGGCGAGTCTTTACCATTACTTCTCTTTGGGAGCTCGCTTAATGCAAAAACATCAGTTGGACCACGTGTTCTTGGTAACTGGTCCTACGGGAGAATTCCCTTGAAAGTAAAAGAACAATGCCTGAAATTACACATTACCTTCTTATATTTCAGCTTTTCATGGTAACAGAAGACAGTGTCATTGGTGTTTACTGAGGTGCCACAGAGATGTCTCCAGAAGATACAGTCTGTGTTGCAAGATGAGGGCCGCTGGACCGTGAGAAACCTAATGAGTGCTGCTGGGTGAAGACACTTTGGTCAGAGTAGTGGTTTTTTAGGCAGTAAAGGGAAGTCTACAGCTACAAATGTTTAAGCCTACATCTGTTGTACAAATATAAGTAAATACATAACCTGTTTTCCCAACTTTTAAAAATTCCATTTGCACAAAACCAGCAAAAAATGTGTGCAGTCTTTTTTTGAAAATTGGATTAAGAAGAATTGCATAATTTATGCTTTTTCCAATTCAGGGTTTTTGTTAGGGTGGACCCTACCAATACCACCCTAGCTCTGTTACTGGTCTCCAAACAATCAGAGGCCAAACAAGCATTCACATTTACACCTACACATGGCCAATTTAGAATCTCCAATTAATTAATGAAAAACTGTTCAGATTGTGCGAGTAATCTACCAGAGAGCGCTCGCACAGGTACAGAGAGAGCGAGCAAATTCCACACAGAAAGGCCCTAGCTGGCCGAGAGATTCAAAACCACGACGAAGTGACAGTGTTAACCACCGCGCCACTCTGCTGACCCATAGGAAGGAGAACTCAGTAGTTCAGTCATACCATACCAACCCCTTCACACGCAGTCTCAGCTCCTAGCAGACTGACGCATGATCAGGAGATATTGCAACGGCAGTCGCTTTAGGTCATTTTTCAAAAAGCAGTTGAGCCCTAAAGACTTAAAAAGAACCCCAAAGACTGAAATCATGAGTCTCCAGGCAAATGTGCTCACCAGGTGTGGTCATTGTCATGATGACTGTGGTAAATAAAACTATCCTTTTTTGTAAGTAAGAATTTACTTTGGCATGTTATGTGTGGTTAATGTTGTAAAAATGTGTATTTTAGCCCAATCCATGGTCTATTCTTAAATATAACAATAAATATACTTATTTATTGCTTAATCCTTTCAAAGTAGTTTTGGTGACTAAACCTAACCCCAGTGAAAAAAAGGAAAAGTGAAAGATTATTGTTATGAAGTAATACCCCAGCATTTATTGCTCTAACTCTTGCAAAAATTGTTTTCTGGAGAGGTTTTCAAACCTGCCTGTTAGAAAATTATGATAAATGGGTATCAGGTATGTTGAAATAAGGCAAGAATGGTTCCTGACCATGTGACCAGTTGGAGAAGTTGGACCTTTAAGACTAGAAGATAAAGTAAAATGCACAAAAGGTTGCATTAGCAACCCATTAGCCTCATGACTGCTGGTAACCTATAGAACCAAGCTTAACCACAGAAATCACAATGTAACTTTAATTATATAAGAATTTATGCGCCAACATTTAGAAGAAAGAAGAAAAACAAAACAAAACAGTAGCATTTCATGAGAGAAAATGGCCACTATAAAATTGTCACTTAAACCTCTTTCGAATTAGGCCAGAAGTGTTTGCTACTAGCAACAAAATATCCACAAAAATTATTTTTATGTAGTTTTTTATGCTAATGTTCACTCTGTCAGTTTTACTTTAATTAGTCAGTTGCAGTTTGTTTTTGTTTTTTTGTTTTTTTGACATGGCACTTTGGAAAAAAATCGTTGCATGCTGTGGTCATTTTGCAGATTCATCCAATGTGAGCAGTAAAAATACATGTCAGCAAACAAGTATTGCCACATGGCAACCATCATAACGGCTTTTTAGTTATCAAAAATAAGCAAATGATTGAATGCACCTTAAATACAGAATTTTAATGAATGTGGAGAGAAAAGTTTTTGTCCTTCAGATTTTACTTCTGCTATGTTTGTACGAAGCTTCAGCTTTTAAGGTCTTCCTTAAAAGCCCAGTCTGAAATGTTTATTATCAAAAAGTTTGCCTACCTACATCATCACTATTATAACAAGTAGATATGTCTGCAGTCCCACAGTTGAAACTCTTGTGAGCCTCAGTTTTGTTTGTTTCTTGGACTCTTTGGAAGCACCCAACATCTTTGATGTCTCAAAATCCTCACCCAGATTTCAATTATTTCATTATGATTTCATTATGTTTTATAATGTCTCTTCTTAAACATTTTAAAAATTACTTGCAGTGCCACTCTACAGTTTGAAATCATGATCACAAACACCAAATTAAGTCACACACCAGTGTGACATAAAAAAAGTGGCAGCTAAGCTGGTTTAATAATGGAAAGTCCATAATAAACCTGTTTCTGCTGCAGATCGTATAGCATCAATCCCATATGCAGTAATTACAGGCTGCGTAGCGTGTGTCTGTGCGTCGTGTGGCCTCCACTGCTGCTGCTGAGGAGCCCTGCATCCCGTCACGGGCTGTAATGGAAGCCAGATGTCTCCCTGTCTGTTTAAGGCTTATAATCAATAGCCTCACTCAGAGCAGCTCTGACTTTCTCTGCCTCGCTTTCCTCTCTGACAGCTTGTTATGAGAGGCTCTGTGAAGGAATGGCGTGCCTGTGTTGTGCACAAGTAGAAGTGTGTGAAGAGTGAGATTAACTAATTGGATTCCCCACATGAATTTTTTTGTTTGAAGGAGGAGGAGAAGGGTGAGAGGGAAGGGAAGAGAACCCTCCCTGTAGCCTCAACAGGCTACATGACACTGCAGACTTGTTCCTCCGGCCCCCTCCGACATCAGCTCTGGGAATGCAAGAGTGATGGAGGGAGGGGGATTCCCATGTAGAAAAAAAATACAAATCTGTCCAAATAAATAACCTGAAGTGGCACTCGAAGCGATGCAGTGCATCTCCATTTTCTGTGACTGTTTCCTGCCATCACACAGGATCACTTTATATCTCAATCCACAAGCTTGTACCAGGGGAAACATTATGAAGTTGATGACTTTTTGTTTCAGCAGGAGAGGAAGTGAGGGGTATGTATGCAGCACCGAGTTACTACAGAAAGAGGCAGAGGTGTGGCGATTGGAGTGTGCAGGTCATGACCTCCAACTTGTAATGTTCACCTGATGGATGTTGTGAGTCCGAGGTCAACTGTGTGTCACGGGGAAATAGAGTGAAGGCCAGTTATGCATGGCTGCATGTGCAGCAATGGAAAAAGCTTCAAAACAATTACATTTAGTGACTCATTTGACACTACCAGGAATTAGACTACTTCCTAATAGTGCTGTTTGTGGCACTGAAGCAAATCACAATCTTTTTTTTTTAAATAACCTGTGTTAATTAAGGGATATGAATTAGCAGCTATTAATAGATAGCTGCAGAAAACCACATGGCACATAAACAATACTCATGGAAAATATGTTTGACCATGCTGGATGGATGCTGTTTAAAAAATTAAGATGAAGTTGCAACTTTCAATAACTTCCAAATACCACAAGTTCAGTCCAGCCTAATCTGGAGAGCATGTATGACAAAGATGCATTTTAAAAAAGACAAAGCTATGATCAATGAAGCAGGAGATTCATGTTATTTTTGCTGGTTTTGCTATAGTTATGATGTACTTTCAAGGCAATTATAATAGACTGTAAACAAAAGATGGACTCCCTGGTTTGTAGAGCCTTCACTTTAATGCTTTGGTACTCATTGTTAAACATCAACAAACATGAAAAACTGAAGATGCTTTTGCATTATTGACATGCTGATATATATGTATGTACAGTAGCAACCTGTTAATAATGAGGTAGACCTGTGCTAAACAACACGCACCTTTACTATGTATTTTTCTTTAAATGCAACCATCAACTATAAAATGAACATCGCGCTGTGTTAAATAATAACTGAAACACTTTGGTCAACCTGTGTTGTTTTTAAATGTGCTTATAAATAAATGAATAATTAATTAATAAATAATTAATTAATTGAAACTGAGATTATATAAAAGGTTTTCAGTCATGACAGAGCAAGACATTGTTAGGGTTTTTCTGTAGACTTCTACTGAGCCTAACAACCACTGGTTATTGGAGAAAAATGTGTATTCCCTAACGAGTTAGTAGTGGTTCATGGAGCAAATTGGAAATGGAGTAAGTTCACCCTCAAAGTAAAGGTTCTGCCTCAAAAATGTAGCTAACATGTTTCAAAAGATGCACTTTTACTTTTGGGCAAATGGTCCCTGTTTCCAGTTTTTGTCACACTTTTCAGTTTCAGTACAGAGAGTAGTTGGACAGTGTTTGCAGACAAGTCCATCACTTCCATTCAGACTATGTCTGCAGGGATAAGCAAACACTAGCGTCCGGGGAATACTCATTTTTCCTTTAGAACCAGTCGTTGCTTCTTGATTTATCTCTAAGTTTCAGTGGGGCATTATTCACTCAATCCTACATGGTTACCATGATTGTGTCACATGTCTCATGGTTAGCATCCACATGTCTGTACAGCCAGACTTGTCTTTGGAATCAGAGGAGTCGCCCCCTGCAGTCCTTTAGAAAGGCTACAGTTTTAAGTTGCCTCCTATAAATGCTGTGGTAATTGCAGAACCATGGAAGTTCATAAACCAACATCACAAAGTCGACGAGCACCTTGAGGCGACTGTTGTTGTGATTTGGTGCTGTATGAATTAAACTGAATTGAACTGAAAGTCAAACAAGGCAAAAAAAGAGATACAGTTGTACAGACAGACAGCTTAATGATATTACACAATCTCATTTGTTTAGGATTAATACAGAATGAGAGCGGGTGTGTCTATAAAAACTGTGATTTCTGTTTATGTTTTCACTTCCACTGGCTACTTGGGTCTATTGGGTCCATCTGGCTACTTCTTCATGACAGAGCCTTGTTGTTGCCAGGTTTTCGCATTTATCTTGTTGGATACACTGCTGCATGAAAAACCCCAAGAAGGTATTCCAGCAAAAACAATCAGTAATGCATCTGTCTGAAATTGTCCTTTAAAGCAAGTTATGTTTTTGCTTAATTCACATATAAGAAAAATCAAAAGATGTATAAGATAATATAATGGATAAAACCAGCGGAGGAAGTATGCAGGTGTCATAACATACAGGACTGTGTATTCATGGACCTAGTGGGTTAATTTGAAACCCACCAAACAGTCACATCTGTGCAAACACAACTTTTGGATGTTTATTTTTACCATTTTCATTTCATTCAAGAAGGTTTCTGTCCTTAGTTCAAGTGCAGTTTTTCTGAAGTTGGTCTTTCTGGTGTTTCTGGTATTAGCACTAACAGCTATTTAATGTACAGTAGACTGAGCAGAGCAGTTCCTGATGAGGACCGCTGGGAGCGGAGCAGCAGATCTGGGGTTGAGGCCTCCATATGTCCATAGTGGGAATAACTCCATCTCTCCCTGATAAAGGCAGCTGGCTCTGGCGACGCTCAGTAAAGTTTTATAGTCAGATATGCACAGATGATTAGGCCAGCTGCGCAGTGTCATATATTCCTAAACAAACCCTGCAGGAACTGAACTCTCACCCCT
This sequence comes from Pelmatolapia mariae, assembly GCF_036321145.2. Taxonomy (NCBI): domain Eukaryota; kingdom Metazoa; phylum Chordata; class Actinopteri; order Cichliformes; family Cichlidae; genus Pelmatolapia; species Pelmatolapia mariae. Next base: position 16,125,819 of record NC_086240.1, on the reverse strand, counting down.
TGCGCATATGGGTTACAGGGCTCGTACTCACACGCTTGTTCGTGCACTTAAATATGTGCAAACATTACGCACAGAGACACACGCACACACATAGCAGAGCAAGAAAGTCACAGCGTCCCGATTGGCTTGCACGAACGCGTGGACTACGTGACCCTTATTAAACCAGTAAAAATTAGAGTACCTGTCAGTGCACCAGAATTGGCTTTACTGGAACCACACAAACGCAAATAAGGACAGTAATTATGTTCTCTCACCCGCATCTGAATCTGTCTGCTAAATCAGTTAAAAGGAAGTGGGAATAAAGGATGTGAAACCGAGCAGTGATTTCTATAAATCACCTGTTCACTCTCACTTGCATGTCTCCTCTCTGGTTGCTGTGGTGACGAGTGTGTGGCGCTTTTCTCTATCCAAATTGTTTTGATCAAAGGAGCTGTTTAAAACTCAGCAGCCCCGAAAGCCCCAGCAGTTCTCTGTTTATTTTGGAACAAGAACAAGACAAACCCAAGTGACGTTTTATTTATTTTCCCGCTCTTGCCCTCTCCTCCCCTTAACAAGCAGAGTTGTGAAGAGGAATTCCTTGATAATCACTCAGTATCAGTCCAAAGTGTGTGTTCTCCAGAGTGTTGACATCAAACACACACACACACTCGCATGTATTTATAATGAAGTGTGACCAGGTCTAATGCTACAACAGTCAGATAATGAGGGGGGCAATATCAGATAAAAGCAGCATGAGCAATGAGGCAAGTGACATGCCTGATTGTGATTGGTCCCTGGGGTGGTCTAAATACTGCAGGCTTGCCGTCTCTCCCACAAATGTAAACAGGCCTGATTTAAAAGTGGTTTTGAAAATATTTTAATGATGAAAAAAAACTCGTTGGTATGCTGCGCTTCACCGTCGACTCTCGTTGCCATTTAAAAGTAGTGCTGCTTTACTCTGAATTTAAATAAAGGTTAGGGAACATTTGTGTTCCCTTTAAATGATAACATCTGATTTGATAAACGGAGAACATGTGGTGACTTGTCATTTACCCAATGAAGAGGCAAAAACACTGTTAGTCATTTGACATAAGCAATAGGGGATATACAGTTGGTCTTGGTATTCACTGACTGGTGTTTCGTTTTAGCTGTTCTCTATAAAACTGCATCTGCAAGCCACGATAAGCACCGAAAAGGGGAAATAAGGAAACCTCAGACTATACTCAGCAGACCTAACATTTATCTTCTGAGAGGCCACGCAGGTGAACTTAGCTGCATGTGTCAGGTTCTGTCTGAGTGTAACACGGCTTTTTTGAGCTGTACAACTTAACGCATCATACGGGAAAAACCACAGTCTTCTCCTAACTTTAGCTAAAGGGTTGTTGTTACCGAAACCCAGACACGGATGGGATTCTGCACACAAATTCCCAATCTGTAAAGTTGAAGCCCTCCATACCAGCCCCTATTCCAGTAAACACATAAACTTAGCATTTTAAACACTCAAAAAACAAAAATAAGCAATAAAATAACTGTAAAAAATAACCTTGATAAGACTCTGGGTGGTAAATGACATCAAAACAGTAAATCCTGTGTTTTTGTACTATTCCGCACAATTTATGACAATAAAGAGTAGCAAAATGTTTTGGACACGCTATTTAGCTTCACTTTCTGAGTGATAAGGTGCCATTTAAAGGCTGGGTAACCCATAGCAACCTCCTAATTACAGCTAGTAAGGAAGTAGTAGTTATATTTGCACTAATGTTTGCTTTGTAAGAATTATCAATAGTAGAGTGAATCTATCCAGTCCCCATTCACCACTGTCTTTTAGGTGCATCACTGGATTGTGGGATATCTGTGTAGGGACAGCATTCTGGGCTCATCATCGGACACTTTCTGATGACGAGCAAGATCAGAAAGGAAGGTAAAGCAGGTCATGGGTGCACAGTGTCCTCTGTTTCTAAGTCTAACTTGCCTCTTGCTTGTCAAGGCTTCAAACCAGGACTGGAGCAGCTTTATGCAGTGCCTCGTACCTTCTTATTAATTGTACTGAAACATTGGAGTGAATGGTGCTAAGCAGCAAAGTAATTATTTGCACTTGCTTATAGATAAAAGCCAATATTTTAGTTTAGATTAAGCTTATATAACACTGATCAAACACCTGAACTGAACTATAACAACACTAATGTGCTTTTATTTTTTCTTACGGTGAAGTGTACCCATAAAATGTTGACAATCTGCAGATATATACTCATTTAACAGTGAAGGATTTAGGATGGGATTTTTTTCATATCCACTATCCCTCACCGCACACTTCCAAACCATCTCAGCCTTGCCTCTCTAACTTTTACTCCAAACACATTGAAACAGAAAATTGCTAAAAGCTACAGCTCTATAGGGCCTTATTCATTCTGGGCTTTGAGTTCCTTTAGTTTTAAAAATTGTTTCATAACTGATAACATGCCAGCATTACATTTCATTCTAATAATGATGCAGCAACTTAGTTTCTAAGGGATGAGGCTTTATTACTTATGTTTCATATATTTTAATTTAACTGGGTTGCTAAAGTTGTAGGGCAGGAAGAAAACTTGTTCTTTTAAGTTAACCAGCTTCAACTTTGTGTCTAATCCATTCTGAAATTTGTACACGAGGCCTAAAATTTAACCTCATACTATGATATTCACATCACCGACAGAAATAACAATTTAATCCTCCTGAAAGCCAGAGCCAAGGTTGAATATGCAAGCAACTCTCTCATTTGCACACACATAACATCAACTCTATCTGATGCGTGGACATAGCGTACGGTTAGTCTAACAGCCACAGGCACTTCGCCCCGGTTTCAGGCAGCAGAGTGAAAATTTGCTGCTGATGACAGGTCCAGTGAAATGAAAGTGCTTTTTACATCCTCCCTTTTGTGTTTGTATCTCAGTGGGCAGCCAGCGCTCGGCCATAATCCTCCTCCCAGTGTGTACATCACTCAGTGAATTCAGCCTCTATGGAAACAGGCAGGCGGTCGAACCGCTGCCATTTCACAGCCCTAATTAATATCAAACCTCTGCACCCTTTACAAATTACAGCCTATACCACATGAGGTTGGCTCAAGACAACAGTCTGCAGTCTGCAATAAAATGGTTCCTTCATGGCCACCTTAAAAAGCAGGGTAGGTCAGAGGACTTTTAGCTTGTAACTGATTACCGTTGGCCATCAGCTCAGAGTGTGGAGGCAGTGTATTATTTGAGAAGGGTGGTGAAAAGAGCCTAAGTAGCGCTGTCCAGGTGGCAGATTCTCTGAGGGATTCTCCTCTGAGCAAGCCATCCAAGGACAGCCAGGAGAACTTTTTAGTGGAGGCAGTGGGGAAGGGTTTCTTTTCAGGCTGAGAGGGAGGAATGGGCCACCCCACAGTGCTCCGCTGGCTGTGGTCTGCAGTCAGTGCAGCAGTAGGTAACTGTGGAGCCAAGGTGGAGTGAGAAAGGAAGGGAGGAAACTCAGAGAGAAACCATGAAAAATGTGGAGCATGAAAATGTCTCCCTTGGTTTATGGCAGCGCAGCCTGGCTTCCAAGAGAAACACGTCTTTAAATTTAACTTGAGATGTCTCTCTCTCTCTTTTTTTCTTCCTTCTTCTTCTTCCACTCCCAACTGCTGGCAAGGGCCTGGTTTTGAAAGCAAAGCAAAGATGCTTGGAAACTGCGACCATGTTAAAAAAGCACTCAATAATGTGGCTTTTTGGAAATGTGGCGACAGCTTCTGTACGAGAGGGTCAGATTTCAGCGCTGGTGAACATGTTTGGTACTTGTGCAGCTGCAGAAAAGCCCTGAGTACCAGTAGTATTCAGAAAATCACTTGATTTACACAGTGGTGGTGTATTTACTGAAGCCTAATATGATGTGAGAGGAAGGGAATCGAGATCACGCAGATAAATATTCTGGGGATTGTTTTTGGTGATTTAAATTTCACATGCAGTATATCAGATATAAACTCTGGCTTGGCACTGTGGTCAGTTAATGTGCATTTGACTGTTTCTCCATAGCAACTTCAGCCACACTCTCCTCTAATACTCAGGGAAAAAGAAAATCCCAACTGTGTTTGGAATAAAAGGCTATAAATAAAAGACTTGATACTGGTTATTCCAGAGAATTGGATTAAAATGAGGGGGGCGGCTGGAAACATTTTGGCCTGGTATCAAATTAAAGCTTTGTACCATGCAATAATATTTTGCTAGTCTCAGGAGGAAGTCATCTCTCATGCCAATGATTCAGAGCTCATTTAGGAAAAAAAGCACGCAGCCGATCTCATAAATCAATGTTTGATGGAACAAACATACCTCGACACTCGCTCCCGTTAGTTACTGAATAAAATGCTCCATTGATGATGAACACATTTTTGGGGCTTTTTTTGTTTAAGGCACTCTAGCCAAAAGCTAACACCTCTGAGTGCAGCAGAGGCCAGAACATATTAATTAAGATCTAAGATATTATAATGCTGTGTGTAAACACAGCTAGGGAGTGATCTGAAATGTCAGCAGTGGGACACACTTAAGTCATCATAGTGGTCAGAGTCCCGTTGCCTCATGTAAAGTATTTTGGTGCAAAAACTGATGACTAATCCAGAAAATTCCTCCTGAATAAGTGTTTTCCATGGGTTGCTCCAGCACAGTGACAGTGTAAGAATTGTGTAAGACGACTGGTGACTGTGAAGCTGTGGTTATGAGTGCAAATGTCACAGTCAAAACTTTAAAACGGTGAATAAACACAGATATAATTTAAGGTCTGTTTGTGCCCAGAGTCATGTTAATAAGAAACTTTTCGCAGGACTCTGTGCAGTTCTCAGCTAAGTACACCCTTACTGCTTCAACAGGAATTAAGAGTGCCAGGTGCTACTAACCAAATGCACTTGATTAACCTGAACATCTTCAAGTGTGAGCACTACTAATAAAAGCAAGAGTTTTGGCAGTTCTCTGATCTGGAGTGTTCAGGTGTGTTTTAGCACAATCCCACAATCTTCCCAGGAGTTGACATCCCAGCAAATTCACCCAACGTTAAGACTGTGAAAAAAATCTATTAGCTATATCTCAGACTCAACAGGTTAGCTTGTTAAATGTTAAAGTTCATGACAGTACAGTTACAAAAAGACTTAACAAGTATGGGTTGTTGGAAGGGTTGTGAAAGGAAAAAGGCCTCTTCTCTCTAGAAAGAACATGACAGAGCAGCTAATGTTAACAAACCACAAGAATTCTGGAACAATCACCTTCGAACAGACGAGACAAAGTGGTAAAATGGTAAATGGCCTGTATTTGTATAGCGCTTTACTTAGCCCCAAAAGAGCTTTACACTACATACAGTCATCCACCCACTGGTGATGGCAAGCTACATTGTAACCACAGCTGCCCTGGGGCGCATTGACAAAGGCGAGGCTGCCGGACACTGGCGCTACAGGGCCCTCTGACCACCACCACCAGTAGACAACGGGTGAAGTGTCTTGCCCAAGGATACAATGACCGAGATTGTCGGAGCCGGGGCTCGAACCGGCAACCTTCCGATTACAAGACGAACTGCTAACTCTTGAGCCACGATCACCCCGTTTTTTTTTCCCTTTTTCTTTTTTTTTTTATGAAGCAAACATGACACAAATTAGACATCACTGGATAGCAGCGCACCTCTTCTAATAAGTATATGTAGACACAAAAAAAAAAAGGTTCCTCCATGAAACTACTCACAACAAGTTTAGTGGAGCAGCTGCGTCATGATTTCTGGAAAGAAACACTGCTTGTGACCTTTTCATATTAAGCACAGGTTACTTCTGTCAAACTCGTGTAGCAGTCCCATTAGATCAGCTGACCCTAATGCCAGCCCATGTCAGCTGATACCCTTCTGTACATTCTTTTTGCCAAATGTCATATCGGGCTTTTCCCATCATCATCATCATCATCATCCACTTTTCAAACCTGCCTCATTTTTTTTTTGGCACCTTGAGCATGACAAGGCAAGTGCCATCAAGTTCCACTATATTAAAGAGAAGATATCGCTACATTCAGTGTCTTCAAAACCAGGAAGCTCACAGTTAAAGCACCTAGATGGCACTAAGGGCTGAGAGGTGAACTGTTCCTTTATATCAAATGTCACAAAGGAATGCCCTTAGCAGAGTAGGGTGGTCAACAATCACTAACAGACAACAACGCATTAAAAGTTTTCAGCCCTTATCTGCCTGTAAGTACTGGATAAAGGTTTTTGTTGGTAACTTGGTGTTTTGGTGTTTTTTGTACAACTTACAATACGAAACAAGCGAGTTTGCATCAGCAGCTTGAAATAAAAGTCTTGATTATTTGGGATTCTTGAGCAAAAACAATCCAGTTATAGTGATCTCCACTAGGTCCCTATTCACAAAGGGTGACCGCAGTGGGCAGTGCCACTTTTACGCATGTGTAGCGACTTATACAGTCGCTAAAGGCCGGGGATGGAGCCTGCCTATTTGCCTGACACGCTGTCAACTTTACGCAATAATGCGAGAGGTGGAATTGCTTGCTTGTTTATTAAAGTGCTTTGAAAGTTTACAGAGTAATGTGATCGGCTCCCGATTCAGACTCTTAAAACATCGCAGGCTCTAATGCAACAAGGGGAAACTCGTTGTGAAGCGGTCAACAAAAACTACGGCTACCCAGCCCTCCTCTCTGTCAAAATCAAAACCAGTGAATGACAGACTGACGACGCCCTCTTAATGTCGCCGCTAGCACCCACGTGACTCCAGTTACACATCACCATAGCAACCAAACAAATGAAAAACCCAGTGATCATCAAAATTCAATACATTTAGTTATGGCTCCTACAGCACATTTTTTTTACACCAAATTCGCTTCTCGATGCAACCCTGAAAGGATTTGTGTCTTCTTGTATGCTCATTTCTTAGACAGTTGTGTAAACCACTACAATAATGAGCCACTAAACTGGATCAATGTAGGTAATGTAAGTAAAATTAGTAACTGACTTTTATCAGATAAATAAAATAAAATGCGGTTCACTCCTCAGATAAACACCCTAAAGGAACCACTCTGTGTGCTTTGTAACCTTCCAACACACTTTAACCAGATATTCAGCTTGTAAAATACATGATGCATTGTTATTTAATAACCACAATAAAGGACTTAAAACTCTGCTGCTACACCATTAAAGTGCAACATTTGCATGATAATCCAATAACCTCATTTGAAAGGTCTTAACGTGTAAGTTTAAGCAGTTAAGTGCCATTTTAACACTTCTTCTTTCTAGGCTGGTTGAAGAAATTCATGATCATTTTCTTGAAATGTTTACATCATGATCCTTATCCCTATCACCATGACAATTAGAGATGCTATCAACATCATCTTCCAAAAGAGGAAGAAGCAGACTTACTAACATAAACCTTTATGTTTTTTTGCACGCAGCTTTTATCAGCGGCAGTTTCATAAGCACTTGTTCGGTTACTTTGTAGAGACAAATATATATACGCACCACCATGGGCGCTAAGGCCTTGACTGATGCGTTACAGCAACGCGGGAGAAATCTCCATCAGCCTATCGAGCAACTTCACAGATAATGCCTCAAAGCACTTGAGACGTCATAGCTTTTAGTCACGTTAATCTCTCAAGCACTGCAGACAGAAACCCCCTCCTCTGCGCTCACTGAGGTAATTTGTTGTACACAGTTACTTTTTCAAAGCGTTAAATATTGGCTAAAATCTGCGAGGCTGGTTTGTTTTATGGGTTGCCCTGTCCTGGAGTTGTCAAGAGGGACGTATAGGACAGCTTTTAATGGAGGCGGAAAGGCTGACATTAAATACAGGCCAGATGGACTTTCTCCTATCCTGCTCATAAAAGTTCTTAGGACAGTTCACAAATCAAGGCCTCTCAGTATTATGTTAAGGGTTCGGATTGTTATTGTTATTGTACATTTGCAAATACTAATGTAATTTATGGCTTTTTGAGGATAATTCGAGACTCAACCCACCCAGACATTTAATACACGAGTGTTTAACAGTTAATATTAGCTTGATAAAGTGCCCGGAGCTTTTACTGCCTTCCATGGAAACTGACTATCATAACTCTGACAACTTCTCATCCAGCAAGAATTAAGAGTAAAGAAGAAGACGAAGAGTGCCATCTACTTCTCAACCGTCCCAAGCCAAGTTTAGGAGAAGAGACGCTGAATGAATCTTAGGGATAAATAAAAGGCAGCAGGTATACTGTACGGCCAGGCATGGCGGCAGGAAAGTGAAATTCAAGATGCTAAAGTAAAACGGAAAACCCCCAGCTCTCTCGGGGGGCAGCGCTCTTTCCGGAGGAGAAGAGAGAGGACTCCGTAGTTGAGAGAGTTTCTGGTGGTCCAGGTTTTTTGGGTCACTCACTATGATGTTGCTGATTACATGACAAGAATGAGAGAAGAGCTTTGAGTTTCCTGACTGGATTAAAGGGTGGAGATTAATTTGTACATCACTGCAAATCATCCACCCCATTTTCATTCTGTTTGGAAGATTTTAATCTAAAAAAATGTTTAATGTGGGAGTGAATGAATAATGGAATTGTAAAGCGCTTTGGGTGCCTTGAAAAGCGCTATATAAATCCAATCCATTATTATTAATCCATTAAATGTTTGCGCTATCTTCAGCTACATTTATGTCATGGTCTGAAAATTGTGATTTGTCACACTTACAAATGGTAACTTTATAATGAATAAGGAATATAGATTATCATATAGTCTTTTACATCCATACATCCCCAGCAGGTCCCTGAGGTCATGTGATCATGAACTGGTGGCTGTGCAGCATACAAGAACTGTGGAGTCCATGGTCTCTTTTATATGGCTGCTAAAAGCTCATTTTTTCAAAATTTCTTTTAGATAGTTAAAAAAAAAAACTTTATCTTTTTAGCATTTTACTGTGAAGCTCTCTTTGATATTTATCTTGAAAGGTGCTTGACTTAGTGAAAATAGTTCCAGCTAGTCGTGCTGTGATCAGCTTTATTGTTGTTCTTAGACTGAATTTATTAAACCCGAGTGAAAGCTGCACCTGTTTAAATCTGTGATTTAAGTAAATATAGAAATATCACAGGAGCACAATATTTGAAATATAGCAGGATTGTACAGATTGTTAACTATATATATATATATATATATATATATATATATATATATATATATATATATATATATATATATATATATATATATATATATATATATATTTAATTGTGTTGCCAGTTCATTAATAGTTTTTGTGAAATCCTGGATGCCCATTGCCTAGGAGTACTGTGTGGCGCTAACTCCAATAAATCCTCGTACATCTTCCAGCGCTGGTGTTTAGGATACATTGTAAAACAGTACAAAGCTTATTTATTAGCTTGTTTTCCCATAAAGTTCCTTCAGGCTTATTTTCCATCAACAGACCTTCTAGTAGCCGAGGCAGGTTGCTTCAGATTAATGCAAAAATTATCCTTGCTGTGCAAGACGCACGACACTGGAGCTCTTAAATATATTTATACTCACATTAATAAACAACAGTGTGACTCAAACTGTCATCTTACACAATCATTACGCTGGCCTGCAGCTGGCCTGGAAAACACTTACACAGGAGGAATTTTCTGGAGAAGTCATCAATTGTTTTTTGGGTTTTCTTTTTTCGTAACAGAGTGCTTTACGTGACTCTGACAGCTATGATGACCACTCAGAAATGAATATTGATCTTTGTTATGACACTTACATTGTATTTAAAACTGCAGTATGAGGAATGAAGAGATTGAGGAGATGTCACTGCGTTTTAGTCAAGATTTACGAGCGCCTTATAAAACAGAATTACTCCTACAGACACAGATAGACATAATAGACATGTAAAAGTGGGGAGTGTGTCATGACATCATGCTATTAAACATCCTTTAGCTCACTTCATTACCCTGCAGATGCAGCTTTCTGTATATGGCTGCAATAATGTTGATTTTTTTTCCTGTTGCCTTCGTGATTCACTAACTGGGACATTTCACTGACATATCATCTGATGCTGGATTATGAGCGGCATCGTTTATTTGTATTTGGTGTGAAAGTGACTTCAGATGGGAGATTATGAATAGATGTTGATTGTATCTGTCTGGATGCATAAAATATACTAATCCGGGTCCTCGTTGCTATCTGGAGCCAGTAAATGTATACAAACTGTAAATTATCCTCTGGGTGTCTCCCCCGTTTTCGGCACTGCCTGAATTAACAGCGTCCCGAGGAGAGAAATGCGCTTCCACGAGGGTAAACATTTATTTACGGTAGATTTACGAATTATTATGTTTTAAAACTAATGTTGCATTTAAAATGTTTCAACAATGATAAGTTCGTTTGGTGTTTCCAAATAATAATAAAAAATTAGCTACATATTGATATTAATCGTCTTTTATTTTTATTTTATTTATTATTTTGAACAGCAGCTACTATTTACCTTCATGAAAATAAAAAAAAATAAATTTAACAAAAGTTACCTACATGAGCGGCTTATTTTTCTGAAATGTAACTGCTGTTTGTGTTAGTTGAATTTTCTAGTTGCACTGTTTACAAGCAAACAGCCAAGCATGCATCGCACAGAATATCTTCGTTAATAGTGTGGCTATGATAGTAATAATAATAATACGATTTTCAAGGTAAGAAAACATTTTATTTACAACATTTTCAGTGCAAATTATTAACAAAATCGCATATATATATACATATATATATATATATATATATATATATATATATATATATATATATATATATATATATATATATATAACATGAACACTGGCGTGATGTTCTGAGATCTCATTCATAACGTGAAACGAGTGGTTCATAACCTCAAAATAAAATTCACAACCCCGTATTTCCTTCGCATGAGGAAAACATCATGCACACAGAAGCTCTTGAGAGGAAAACGACAGTAAGCAGACACTGGAGGAGGCCGGAAGTCTGCCTTTTGTTTCTTTTCTTTTTTCTTTAAACTTTACGTGCACTGTGGTTTTATTATAAGGCCAAAACAGAGATCAAATTTAGTAAAATTCACACCATAATCTGCAGCATGCTGGGTGTATTTTGCAATAAAGCTGTCTATTTGCGTCACGTGTTTCCAGGAATTAAACCGACCTTTCAAGTTTAACTTCTCCACCACAGCAGCGGGAAGTGATACTGCTTCCCCGGCGTCTGAACATACTGTCGTTCTTCTGTCAAAAAAAATTAATAAATTCTCGTTCTTCTAATGATTGTTCGTGACCTAAATACGCGCGGCGTCCTCATATTAGCACCTGTGATGCCGCTGTGTCTGTGACTGTGGCCGCCGTCTCTGTGCTGCTCGCCGGCGCGCTCCCGCTCATGATCACGCTGGGCTTATTGTGCTCAGAAATGTCCAAGTGTCCATCAGCGCTTTCCTCCCCGGCCTCGTCGGATTCACAATCGCTCCTGCCTTCGCTCTCACACTCAGACTCCAGCGGCTCTTTGGGCTCCCTGCCGCCGGACTCAGACAGACTCTTCTCGCCCTTCTCGTCCTTCTCCTTGTCCTTCTGGGCCTGCGCTTCTTTGGAGTGTCTCCACTTCATGCGTCTGTTCTGAAACCAAACCTTCACCTGAAAGCAAACGTTCAAGTCAAGAAGCGTTAAACTCTCTTACTCCCCTTCCCCTAAACAATCCCTAAACCTTCACACAAACTGGAGCAGCATTTCAAGGGTTAAACAGTTTTTGTTCAAGGAAAAAAAATCCCAATATTTTTTTTCTTTCCTCTCTTGTTAAAAATGAAAAATAGTCGACACAATTCAAGGCAAACCACTGCCCAGGAACATTTCACTTTACCAGGTGAATCCCACTGGTACAAAGGAGCAGTCCAAAAGCAATAAACACCACAAACGCAAATGCAAAAGCAAAAGCTATAAAACCTCTGCAGATGACAAGAAGTTGGAACCCTCATATAAAATATATCCTCAAATGTGACATAATAAAAAATATATGATTAATTAAATATGAGAATCTGTTTCTATTTTAGTTATTAGCATTAATGTTGCTTGGTGAGATTAAATGACGCTAAGTGAAGAAATGCAAACATAAAAGAAGCATGGCGAAAGGTTGCCCAATATATAGTGAGATCTGGCACATGGCAGAAGGCCTCTTAGCCAATCACATTGCACCATACAGTCACAATGCTGCCTGAGGTGGAGGTCAAAGCCTGTTAGGGTTTCAGCTTTATTACTCATTTCCTTTTTTTTCTTTGTTCTGTATATAAACGAGCCCAAAAAAGACAGAAAAAATGAAGAAGAAAAAAGATTTTAAAACAACCTTTTTGGAGAATTACAAATGTGAGGAGGCACAAAAATCATCTGACCTCCTCACTGGCTACAAGTGAGGACGCTGAGTTTGGCAACAGCTGGGTTAACTAGCCTACAGTGAAGTATGAGAAACAAGCACGCTGTGGGTATTTTACAGTGTGTGCAATGATTTAGAGGGCAGAGAGGTCAGCTTTTAGAGCAGGGGAATTAGGGTAAACATAAACTTTGACTGGGCAATTTTATGGGGGTAAATGGGTTCATAACTCGAGTGTATTTAAAATGCTTCATGTCTTGTTTTTTTATGACTCATCTTGGATCAGAACAACTTGTTGCCTTGACTTCTACTGGATCTATTTTAAAAGAAACCTTAGGTTACGTAGAATAAATATATGAAAGCAGGTTTACGTGAGCTGTTGATAAAATAAATTAATAATCTGCAAATCTGTCTCTGAGATAATAATAATAATAATAATAATAATAATAATAATAATAATAATAATAATAATAATAATAATAATAATAAGAAGAAGAAGAAGAAGAAGAAGAAGAAGAAGAAGAAGAAGAACAAAAACAATGACTAAACAGGCCAGTGCAGGCCCCATCCTCCTGAGTAAACACTGCATCTTACCTGAGCGTCTGTCAGTCCCAGCATGGCAGCCAGCTGCTTTCTGTCTGGCTTGGTGACGTACTTCTGTATTTCAAATCTTTTCTCCAGTCCTTTCCTCTGCAGGTTTGAAAACACCGCTCTGGACCATGACCTTTTCCTCTTGTACGTCTGAGGCATCGTGTCTTTTGTGAGGACAGCGTATGGACCTAAATGGAGAAAAAAGAAAGAAAAGGACAAAAGAAAAGAAAACACGATGAGGTTAAAAAACATAGACTCCAACAGTCATAGTGGACATTCTCAGCAGGTGTGTCACACATTAAAAAAAGATATTAGATTTTTTTTTCCGTCTGCTACAGTCCTATAGTGTGATGTCTACCTGGGAAGGTGTCCTGAAACTGATGCTGGCCTGATTGTCTGCTGCTGCTGCTGCCTAGTGAACTCATCATGGAGGACGCGTCGCTCATCCCGTGGTCTATGGAGGAGAAGAACTGGCTGGCTGAAGGCTGAACGGGGACGTGGATGCCTGACTGACGGTTCGAGCTAACGATGGATGCGAGATCTGTTATAGAGAGCGAGAGATGAGGGGCTTCAGTCAGCACACAGTTATCGCAGAGACACACACTTACACCTCCGCTCTTTTCTGCTGGGGGCAAACATGGTCAAGTTTAAAATAAAGTTTTGGGGGGATGGGGGGACTTTTCTGACTTTATAACCCGGATTTGATTTGGTTAAAGTATTGCGTAACAATCTTCCAGCTGCGTTGTTGCAGTTTGAAGCTGATCCTGACCTCTGACCTCTTGTTAGGGGGGGCAAGAGAGGAGAAGATTTCCCCACAGGACTCGTTAATGCGAGACTATGTGCGCCCGGACTCTGTCACCAATCTGTCAGTGTTATAAAGTGGAGCAGGTTGCTTCTGGTTTCAGTTTCTAAGCTTTGGATGTGATTTTGTGTTGTCTTCTTGTACAGCTATGTGGTATCATAGAAATATTTAAGGTAATAAACACACCCCTGTTTGTTGTTTAACCGCCTCTAAAATGTAACTTGAGTGGGATAAAAACCTCTCCGCTCACCTCTTAGTGACGACTTTTCTTTGCATTTTGGGTCAAAGTCTGTAGACAGTATCCGATCAATTCCAAATTTGAGGTCTTTGCTTGAAGGCGGGGGGGCTTGTTGGGAGTTAAATGCCGTTCTGGGGACTGAGGTTAGTTGTAGTCCGTGTCTGTGGTAGGGAGACGACGGATTCACCCTGGCACCGTACGGCTCCGGCGCAACGGGAGAAGGGCGCAGCGGAGAGTTGCCCGAGTGCCCCTGCTGTGCGCGATGGTGGTGGTGTCCCATGTGCACCATGAGGGCCGACGATCCCGGGATGTTCTCCGCATCTCCAGCCTGCAAAATGTCTGCGATGCAAAACGAGGGTTTCTTCATGGTATCCACAGCGAAGCCCCCCGCGCAGTACGCGGACCAGAGGCTGAAGTTTGATGCATAAAACGGATTGAGCCCGGCCGTGTACATCCCGGAGCTTCTAATGCGTCGCGCTGTTGCTCAGAAGTGGGTATAAAAGGACAGGCATGTAAAAAAGCACGGGTAGCGTTTTAGGAGGACAGATGATCGTGCTCTTTGTGTAAGTGCCAAATCGCTCTCTCAACTCTGAAATCCTAACCCTGCAGTTCCACTCTGAAGTTCCTCCGCTGACACTGATTGGTCGCTGTCGGAGCCAATGGATGTTTTGCATTTGCTCACATCACGCCCTTGTAAATGAGGATGATGTGTAACATAGTCTCTCTCTCTTTCACACACACACACACACACACACACACACACACACACACACACACACACACACACACACACACACACACACGACTCGTTGGAGCAATTTTGATCCTGAGATGATGGATTGATCACTTAAAGAGAACCTCCTCCTCACTCATATCACCACATACAAAAACAGTCATTACGCACAGGGACTGTCATGTTAATTTCGATCCTTCTTCGTGGAAATTGACGCGGACTTTAAATATAGGTCTGTTTTTTGTCTTCATTTTTTTCTAACAAAATAAGTTTGAAATGAAAACGAAAGACGGGCAACACGCAGTGATGCGAAAATCACTATTTAATAATGAACTGTCAACTGTTAAAACCTCGGGCCCAGGAGAGTCTCTATTAGCTCCATCTCATCCTGTTTTTGATGGGCTGTGATTCGTGTTAAATGAGCGGATATGCCTGCTAGATTTGCCCCCAAAATAGAACATGTTTTAGTATTTTAGGATACAGCAGAAATCCTTATTTCTTCCGGAGCTGAGGGGGGGGAAACTTTATAATGACTGTTAGAACTTCCCTTTTTCAATATTTGTGCAACTTTATCTCGACCTGCAAGTTGCACGGTGACGCAAATCCGTCCCCATGCTCATAATAAACAGAGGAAATCTATTCCCCTCTAAAACGAAAACACAATTAACTTCAGAGGCGATACTTCATCCGCAAGGCCCCTCAAGATGCACACACGCTGGGCCCCGGCCAATAAGATTTTATAATCAGGGACTTTGCTTAGAAATGATCCTGCAGCCTTGCATGGTTGCCCCCCCCCCCCCCCCCCCCAAAAAAAACCCCCAAACAAACCGATTTTTAGCATCCCTGATAATACTGTTTTTGTAAGTGTGACTGTCTGCGATGTCTGCACTTTAAGTTTAAATAAACTGCCCTTCACTTTCGTCTCCTCTGTTACTGTCTTGTCTTGATTCTGTTTTCGGGTCCCCCTCCTCCTTCCTCAAAGACTCCGATCGCATGTTTCTCTTGCATGTGTTGAAACAATGGCTTCTGAAGTTCGCATTCATTTAGTCTTGATTCATGCGGGCGGAAGGGCCGATGACCCTGACTGCCCGCTATCATGATGTTTTCGAGTGACACTTTTCCGGGTTAAATTTAGAAATGACATTTAACGTTTGCCCTCCACCGTGCAGTCAAAACAATCCAGGGAAGAGGATGTAGCAGACGCAGCACGCCTCGAGTTATTTCAGGTGCAGCTGATGAGCTTTATCGGTGGGAAGTTTATAAGAAAACAGGGCCTCAGATCGGCCTTTACGCACAGCTTACTGTCACTGCACAAACTGTGAATGGCAGGGAGAGAGTGGAAACTACCAAACCCATTTTAGCCCAGTCAAGTTTCATAGCTCGGGAGAGCACTGCTGCTTTGAAAATATAAGTTCTCGCCCACATTTATGAGCCAATCTGGAAAATATAAGAAACTGCAGAAAGTGAGTATGAGGGTAAGAAGGCGGCGCATACAACGCAAAAGGAGGCACGGAGAGAACAACGTTTTTAAAAATTTTAAAGACATCAGGCCATAGGACTTTTCGTGCCAAACAGCTTTTCATTTAAGCGATTTTTAAAGTTCTTAAAGTGACAGTACCAGTGTTCACCTTTTGAGGGTACCCGCAGAAGAAAAAATCTTTGGAAGGAAAAAAAAATGCTGATTTCACAGATTTTACTGATGATTTGTGGAACAAATTCTTCACCTTTATCGCCCCTTTCCTCGGTGAGGCTGAATAAATGATGGCAGGTGGGGTATAGAGCCAGCGATTGTGCCTGGCTCTGGTTAAGGGACTGTAAGTGCATGAGACTTGAATGAGTGTGACTGGGGTTTTCTGAAGTAGTCTGGACACAGAATATGTCATCCAAATATCGTGTGTGTCACCTCTTAGTCAAGCCCTTAATGGAAGTAAAGACTGCTTATTCCACGATTAGTGCGCTTTCACAGTTACGCACTGCACTCCAAACCTTCTGTATGAGACAGAGATATTTTTATTTTATTGTACAGTTAGAGTTTGGCCTTCTTTGCAGGCTTAGAATTGATATGAAAAATGATAATCGTATAAATCTAATATTTAATATCTAACGAACCTTTCTGACTTGAACTTTCTAATAAAAAAACAAATACAGGAAAAATATATCTCAAAACATTTACAGTGCCTGCATATACACTATACATGTGTATTACATGCAAAAATAACTGTAATGTGACCGTGTTCGTGCAATTTTAGTATGTTTAAAAAGAAAATCATATTTGTAGTGCATTTGGTTTTATGGGGCAGAAGAGAAGAAGTGAGGGTGAGTGTAGGGGGGAGGTTGAGTGAAATCTTGGCTGGGGGAAATCACGTTGGGTCTCACCTACTGTGAAGGTTTTAAGACTGACTTCACTGTGTGCATGCACTGGGTTTGGTGTGTCCTCATCCTTCTAAGGGTGGTGTGCGCATTTTTAGGCTGCAGAACTGGTGCGGAGGCATCCCCCGGGTGTCATAGCTTGCCCCCCCCCCGACCCCATTTTAAAGTGCACCAGTTTTGAAATACAGCCGGTCATCTTACCTGTACTTTTTGTGGCTGTTGTTTGATTTCAGGTCTCTGACAGATAACCAGGTTTTACCTAACACATTATTTAGTAGTTTAGGGGGTTGCTTTTCTGTAGAAGGTGTCCAAAAAGTTTGAATCTCTTTTTACTGTTCTGCTAGTAATACTTCTGTGCTCATAAACACAGAGTTCATTTACTCGTAATTGGAGGGTTTTTCAAAATTATTGTGTCTATTTTTGATTTTCCTACATCACAGGTTTCGAAGACTTCTTCCATCACTGCTAAAATCTCTCCAACCTTTGAGTTTATTTTAAAAAGTCCAAGAAAATTGAGGATCTCTCTCTCTCTCTCTCTCTCTCTCTCTCCCCCCCCCCCCCCCCATGAATCACTGAGGTCTCACCGCCCATTAAAAGACTAATAAAATATGTTAGAAGATTAAAACGCTAATGAGGGTTTAGCTGAACAATCAACTGCAGAGTGCAATCAGAGCTTAAACAAACAACATGAAACCCAAAATCTCAAAGCGTTCATGAGTCACATGCTAGCTGTGGGGGGAAAACAAAGCCGTGCAATCTTGCACTGTTGACTACCTGAAGTTTAAAGCGTCCGACGGAGCCTATTGTTGTCGCCTGATTGCTCGCTGTGTGTTTTTCAGGAAGTCTTATCAGGCGGAGGAAAACTGAATGAGCACCTCGCACCGTAGCCCTGCAGGATCACATGCTGCTGGACAGAATTAAACGATTTCCATTATTACACTGAGAATTATTGCTCCCCTCTCGTAAGGCTCCAGTTCAGGCCAAGATTACTATTTCTGGCAATGTTTGCCTCAGGAAGGAACTTTCGCAGATTTAATGGGACCTGGGCCATTGTACACAGCCTTCTGTATGGCACACTGCCACCATTTCCACAGAGAGAAAAAAAGAACTTAGGGATATGTCTAAAGTCAGTTCAAAACAAGCCCGTCCCGTTTGTGTGACCCTGAACACATCCCGTGTATTTCAGACGCTGAACTCTGTCCGAGGTTGAAATGAATGGTCTCTAATTTACACGCAGGAGGTTAAATGTCAAAGTGACAGTAACCATAGTCTGCTTTTTTTTTTTTTTTTTTTGAATGACTGAATGAATGAATGAAACACGAATGATTGTTCGTCCAATTACGACTACTTTTGATCATATAGTAAACATGGTTATGGATATATGGATAACAGTATTGAGGATTGTTTTAACCTAGCAAAAGTAGAAGTGTCACATTGCATTTAGAAGAGAACAAAAACAAAATCGTTCTTTAGGCACAAAGTGGCTCATTTCTATAACACATCATATCATTTTTACTCGTGAATAAATCGTGGGTAAGCTCCGTTTTAATGCTGCAGACCTCAAAGTGTAAGTTATATCAATGTGTTTTATTTCATGCCGATACAGGATATTAGATATGAGATAATTTAGCAGAGGGAATATAAAGTAATATTTTAAAAAAAAGAAAAATACATACACACGTGCAAATGTACTTGGGCCCTTTTTCATTTCTGACTCCGAATAAGCAATTTATATAAATATCCATCGTTATTACTAATCATTAAATTCATTAATCATAAATATTTATGTAATTAAATGAAACCCTTTTACAATCTTACACGCTCTGTGATCAGCAGGTTATGGGTTAAATAGTGATTATTTACACAGATAACATGTGGAATATTAATGACATACGAAGGCTCTAAATGTTCGAGTAGCTCCCCCCAGTGACAGCAATGAAAAACAGCTCTCTCTGTTATTGCTCCGTGCTGATTTTTTTAAGGTGGTAAATTTGCTTATTCCAAGCATTCAAAAGAACAAAGTGCATTTTGTTTTTATTTATTTTAATTGTTTAATGAAACAATAAATTGTACGTTCAAAAATAAAGCATTACACGTTAATGTCTTGTATATAAAGAAGTCGATTGTTTGAAAAGGAATGGAAAGAAGGATAAACTTATGTTAATCCCACCACTTCGTCTCTTTACAGTAATTACAATATTCTTTTTTTTTTTCAATTAACCGGTTCATGTCCCATATACACATGTGTGTATACAATTTACCGATACCTACTTACTTATCTGTACATAGAATCATTCATACACACAGACACTTACAGACAGTACATCCTGCATATTTATCCTGTATTAAATAAATAATCCTTCTTATACTGTAATATATATGTATTCATGCTTATCTGCATTTTCACATATGAATACATACACATGTACACAATCATTCACATATATCAGTGTACCACACATACCATTTGGTACATTGAGGAAGACATTCCACACACTTTTTAATCCACTTTTGATTTTTTAAAGTATTTTTTAAGAAGGAAAAATATTTGAACACTGATGCTGTTCTGCTGAAACTATTCACTCCACAGACTAACACACAAAGGATTTTCATTGCTGTCCATGTTTTGCGGTCCTTTAATTTAAATAAAACCTTCCACTCAGATAGACACCCACTCCTGTCTATCAGAGTATTTGAATAAACAGATGAGTATTTGCAGCTGGCTTGAAAAAGGGAAGAAAGAAAACACTTAAAGATGCCACTGTTGTTGTTTTACATTAGGACACTGTGTAGTTTTGTAGAATAAATGAAAATCAAATCAGTAACAAAAATAATGTTTTATGATTTTTGTTGCTTATTTGAGCCTCCTGAGAGCCAGTGTCCTCATACTGGGATACTGCATTTTTGGCTTTTCTGCACCTTAAACTTTATTCTGCTCAATAAAGTGTTTTGTACTAATTTAAACAGTGTTCATTTCAATTTCATTATTTTAATAAAATAATCAAATTGGACTTTTTAACTGTTTTCTGTTCAAAATTGCTGTTTGGTTTCTGTACTTACCAGTTACAACAAATTTCAAAAAGCTAGTAGAAAAAGTCGGAATTTAAGGTTATTTTTACATTTCCATGGCTAGAGGAAAATTAGTTTTTCCTGCCAGTATTCCTATTATACCAGCAAAAAGAAAAGAAAAACAAACATCAAATAAGAAAAAAGTGTAAAAGTGCTACACTAGTACCAGTAATCCAAACATATGATATTGGTCAGGATCTAAGCATATAGCACTCAAAATTTAAAAAGTCACAAAGGCTTTTAGTCCTTTAAAATATTTAGCCTGAGAATAAACTATTTTTACTCGTGTGAGTGACATTTTTAATATTATAGGACAAACTCACATGTAGCTGCTGTTTTTTTATGTGCATCCCATGCCTGTTATGTATAATACTTCAATTCACTTCACCCACTTTACATGAAAACTTCCATTTTATTGCACGTTTTAATACCGCATTTATTGCAATGTTGATATGAGTGAGGACGAGAAAGCAAGAAATTATGGTTGCCACATTGCCACATGAACGCAAAATACATACATAAATAAAATAAAATAAATAAAAAATCAGAAAATACCTTATACATATTATGGCAAAAGGTAAACTTTTAGGGGTTTTCTGGCTGTCGGTGAAAGTCTAGAGTTGGCCGCATCTGCTTTGAATTAAAACGTCAGTTTTAGAAATCATTAAATCTGCAGCTTTGTTTGTCTAATAACCTGCTGATCGCCCACGTGTTTTTATAACTATCTGAAGAAAAAGACGGATTATGGCAGGTACCGAAAATGAATCCGCTATGCTGAGATCCTATGAGAGTAAATCCCATTACAGCACCGTGTTTCCTTTTGTGGTATCTGGGTTTTCACTCTCTGCTCTGCGCAGTCATAGTTGGACACATTAAGTGATCATTAGCTGGACATTGGAGTAGCAGACTAATCACACTCACCACAGTCCGGCCTCTGCTGTAAACAACCTAAGGGGCATGCTTTAATGGAGGCTTTTAAAATATGATGGTGACTCGGTGCCTTTGAGCAAAGCCGTCTGTTTACATTAAAACAGATTAAAGTCGCTTCTTGTGCAGAGGTTCGGGGCCCTCTGCAGCCCCAGTGTGCAAATGTACACACGTATAAATCCCACGTACTGTAAGCAGCTGCGGGCTGAAGGCTGCAGGAGAGGAGCCTACTAATGGAAACACAAAAGGTCATAATAACAAACCATTAGGCTCGCTGCCTCTCCAGAGGGGTGCCACGAGGAGCATGAACCACCAGGTCATTGCAGTCAGATCTGCTTAAAAGTGTCATTTTCCAATTAAATGCGCAAAATCCGTTGCTAAAAAGTCACACTGTATAGAAATCTTTCTGCAGATGCACCGAGGGCACAAGGTTTGATGCAGAGCAGCTCAGCCTGGAGCTTTTAATAGTTCATACAGGCAAACCCGCTGCTCTCTAACGCTGGTCGACTGAAAAAGTTTGGTCTGCTTCAGATATGATAATAACAGCCTCTATCTATCTATCTATCTATCTATCTATCTATCTATCTATCTATCTATCTATCTATCTATCTATCTATCTATCTATCTATCTATCTATCTATCTATCTGTTATTTTTGTTATACTTGTAGCTCGGTTTGTCTCTGGGGAGGACACACAGATCGCACTGGGAAAAGTCAGTCCACAATAGCAGCTACTGGAAATCATTTTCCACGCTGTCCCAGGAGTGTATTTTTCTGTCTTTATCCAGCTGTTCGAGCTATAAACATGTTTCTCTCATATAAATTTGGTTTCACGTATTGTAAAGAAAATAAAGAAAATGCTCCGAACTAATTCACATTTACTCTTACTGAAAATAAAAAACATGTCCAGACTTTTAGTTGTTTTTTTTTTTTTTTTTTTTTTAAACCCTGCTTATAAGGAAATAAAACCACACATAAATTAAACTTAATCGATTCCCTTTAAATAATTTCTCGACACATTTAACAGGTTTCATTGTAGGCTGCTTATTTTTCAGGGTTACTGATGTTACCCGTCGCTGTAATTCTTATAGTTGGAGCTATATCTATTACACTACAGTTATTTATTTTAGAATGTGAGTATCGCAGTACTGCAGACAGTATAACGCAGGCAATGACAGGGTCGGAGGCAATGACAGAAAGCAGCCACACACGTTGAAGAGCGGCCTTCTATTTTCAGCAAAATGCTGCCATCTAGCGGCCAGTTTCTTCTTTGCTGAGACAGACTGCCGGTCTGCAGTGAGTGTGTTTGCATGTGTGTGTCTGTCTGTATTCCTCATGCTGCATGCCCCCATTTTTTAAGGACAAAAAGCAGGTCTTGGTTAGAGTTTTAGGAAAATAATTTAAGCCAAAGTGAAAAGTATTCCAAAAGTCAGAAACTATTTGTAAAGATTCCTTTTGCTTTTGAAAATTTAATATTTCTCACAAATAGTAAACCAGAGCGTGGATCACATCTGTAACACTGGGAGCCACTTCTCTTTGGTCAGGGTGGAGTCCATTCACATTTTAGTGCCTGTTTCCAACTCCAGCGGAGCAAACACCCCCACACTTGACTGTTCCCACCACCATATTTCACTGTGGGTTTGATACACCGTGGGTATCATTCTCTCTGCTGTTAGTCTCCTTACATACACCCCTCTGTTACAGCCACAAATCTCAGACTTCACATCATCTGTAAATGGGTCTTTTTTCCATCGTCTACTGTGAAATGCTGGTATGTCTCAGCCTGCCATGAGCGTTTGGCCTTGAGACTGTACTTGCCCTCTGAGACCACTAAAAAGCAGCATTCTTTGGACAGGACCTTTGCTGACTCGAGGCTTGTGTTCATTATTTAGCATATTTTGGATCTGAGATGAAGTTAATTTTCTATGAATAAACAGAATTTGATGGTATGATTATCTAGTGGTGTGGTCTGTACTGTAGTCATATTTGGCCTGCCTGATTGTGGATTTAGCCAATCCAGTTTCCACAAAGTGTAAAAGAGTAGCCTGCCTGACACTGCCTCCTTAAAAACCTCCAGTTTAGTCTTCACTGGAGAGCATGAAAGCCACTTTCTGAATTTAGTTCTGATTCCATGTTTCCCATTATTCCAACAGGCAACCATAAAGCCCTATTTATACAAAAACAATAACTCAAAGTGATTTACTTAAACAAGCCTTTCATGATCGATAAAATCCGTTTGAGTATGATGAACACTGCTTCGGAGGAAGAAATCTGAACTTGATGTGACTCTCCTGTTCAACCACATGTCAAAGGTGCTCTATTGGATTGAGATGCATTGGCATGTTCAAGAAACTAGCTGGATATTTTCTCTTTTTCAGACCTTTTCTCTGTAAATCTAGCTTTGGTTACACAGGAAAGTTGCTGAGCATTTTCTGAAATACTCTTTATCTTCTTTATTTTCTTCCCAGTTCTACTGTTCGGTTTAAACTTCAGCAGGTTGCCTTACTTTGTCTGCTTGCCTGCATGAGTTGCTCCGATGTGATTGGCTGATGAGATATTTGCATTAACAAACAGTTAAACAGGTGTACCTAACAAAGTAGCCATTGAGTGTATATTATTGCTTCTACATTCAAATGATGGGTTTTTATACTTAAAATTGTGCTCTTGAGCTTTTGGACTAGAATGAATATAATAGAATATAATTAAAAATTCTCAAAGTCAAAGATCTATTTCTACCTGTTTTGTTACATGAATGCACCTTCATAAAACAATGAATAGAGCCTCTCTTTGCTCTTTAATGAGCCCAGTTTCTTGGTTTCGCTCCACATGATGTTAGATTCTGCTCCTTGTTGGAACGATCATGATCACCTCCGTTCTCCTGATTTGTCAGCTCAGTTCTGGATTTAGAGCTGCTGACTGTGGAGGTCACTGTTGTCCACTGGACTACTTTTTATGTCATGAAACCTTTTGGGGAAACTTTGGTTAATTGCATGATTGAAGCTAGATATTCCTAAAAAAAAAAAAAAGCATGTATAAATTTGTTTTTGTTTTAAAAAGCAATTTATGCTGTAAAGTTTCTCTAAATTTTTATGTTATTTTGGTTACAACAAATAAAAAACAGAAAAATAAAATACTTAAATAAATCAAAGTAATCAATAATTTTGTATTTTTCAAAAATAAACACCTGCCGTCTATTAAACAAAACCCACAATAACATTATTTTGTTCTTCGTGTGTTCACATGGATAATTACCATGTGTCAACGTGCATGTGGTCTGTTAACACATTTTCCTTCTTCCTGTTCCGCTACACATACAGAGATCTCTGGGGGGGCTTTTCAGTTTAACCTTTGACCTTTCGTCGAAGGGCTGTTGACTTGACTCAGGAAGTGAAAGCAGGTGTCAGCTGCTGGTGTTGGTGACATTAAAGCTCATTAATGTTGCATTTTTCTAAACTTGAGGGTTAGACTTTGAACATAGTATTTCCTATACTTTCACTATATTATCTTAAACAGGAGTTAATCAGCTGCTTGTTATGGGTCAGTAAAAAACTGGTGTTTTATTGTTTATTGTATCTTACATGATCATTAGTGCTGTTTTCTTTAATAGCAAATTTATGATTGAAATGGGAAAAAAAATCTCGAAGAAGCTTCTGGGTTTGAAAAACTCAGGAGGAATAGGCTTACATTTGGGCAACTCCTCTGATTCTAGAAACAAGTCCAGTTTATAGTCAGCTGTCAAATCTATGACTTCAGGAAAAAGATTCCTGATAAGTTTATGGGCTCAGTCCCTAGTTTAAAGCTTTATTCAATATATGGTGATGTTCACTTTGCAATGACCTAGCCACCTGTTCATTGAATGCCCTTCTCCTTCCTTCCTGCACTGTCTGTAGTCAAGAGAGGTAATTCAGTCCTCCCTAAACACTGCTACAGTCCCTTTACCCATCAAAACGTCCTCTATCACCCATGTTCTTAAAAAAAAAACCCAAACTGGTCCAACAACCTTGATAACTTCAGGCTCATTTCCAACTTTTACTTTACCTCTAAAATCCTGAATCCCACAGTAATAAAAAAATGTTATTGTTAATTTATTATTAGCCTCTTTTTTTCCCCTCAGTCGGATTCACTTCCCGCTCATTACATCCACTTTCACAACATCGAGACAGCGACACCCAAAACACTCAGTTTGAGGCTTCACACGGTGATTTTATTAACATCCATGTTGCACATAAGAGTCTGACTTCAACTGATTAAAAGAAAAGCAGCGAACCTTCACATCAGAAAGGCTGCTGCCTGTGAATAAAAGCGTGAATTGATAATAGTTCCCTTTTTCTTTTACTGAACATTACAGTCAGCACCTTGGAACTAAACAGAGAAGTGGATTTACAACACAGAATACAAATCGATCGTACAGTCTTGACGTTTCCATCAGTACAAATAAAACTAAGAGAGGAACATAAAGACACTTTTTTTAAAATTCAAAATTCAGAAAAGAACTAAAGTGAGGTGAGGAGAACGGGCATGCAGTTTGATTACGAAGGATATTTTAAACTAATGCCTCTGTAGTGTCGTCACAAGGGTGTGAATCAAGCGCACATCACCATGTGGAAAGAATTTTGTCGCAATCAAACTGCACAGTCAGCAAAATTATAAAACACTATGAGTGGCAAAAGAAATGAGAAACATGAGCGTGGTCCGTCATTCTTCAAAAAAGTCAACAAGTGATGCCGACAGTATATTTTGGATGAAAATGTGGCTTAGCGTTTTGGCACTGAAAGTTCCATTTTCAAAGACAAACATATTTAAAAGGGTCGGGAAAAAATGCTGACATTGGCTTTTAATTGTTTTTATATAACAGTTATAAAAAAATTAAAATAATCCCTTAAAATCTGTAATATAAAATCTATCTCAGGCCACCCTTTCTAAACACTGGCTTCTTTGACTGAAAAATTGCACATTTTGTAACACAAACATGTTCAGTGTCTTACAGAATGTTAGATGAGGAGATTAATAAGACAGAAGCAGATGTCATGATGTTGTGTAACTATGGAAGTTATATACAAGACAGTTTCTCAGCTTGGAAGTTGGGATTGGACACAACCAGCGTTTCCTCCTGTTCTAGAAGTATTAATCATCTCAGCTTACTCTCTGAAAAAAACGAGCATATTTTTCTACAAAATGTCAACATTTTTATCTTTAAGACGCTTTTCACACTCTCACCTGTTACAGCATTGTGTGCCAGTTTAAATCTGCGATGTGAACACCTGATGTTTTTAAAGCAAACTGACACCAGTGTCTCTGGCAGACCGTCCACTAAATCGGGACTCTGTCTGTGCCGAGTGTGTCCACAAGTTTTAGCTGTTGTCACCAGTCTGCACCCGGCCGTCATTCAGCAGTCTCTCTCTTTCTCCAGAGCCGCCCTCCTCTTCGTTCGCAAACCTAGCGCAGCACGGTATTCTGGCCAGCAGGGGGCGGTGCAGTCCGTTGTAGAGCGCAGTACCCACCAGCAGCACCAAGAAGCCCAAAACCTGCAGTCCGTGAAAGTGCTCCCAGCCCAATGCCAAGCTCACCACCCAGATGACCAGTGTACGCAGGCTGTCCAGCACCATACGGGTGGTGGCGCTGATCTCTTTAGTTACGCTGATCCCCGCAAAGTTGAAAAAGGCGATGCTGACTGTGTTGCCGAGCAGAGCCAACAAGATTAGAGGCTGGTGGCCGATCTGACAGAAGGCATCCAGCGCGTCCTCCAGGACGTGCCGAGGGTTGTTGGCGAAGTTTCCAACAGGGATGAAGTACATGGGGATGAGCAGCAGCGACAGGACAAAGAAGCCAAAGAAACCTGGAAACAAATATTTTGAAAAAGAAATTACTTTAGCCAGTCGTGTGTTTGAGTTACCTCACCTCACCTTACAATCACCCCACCCACAAAACAAAATCAGAGATAACAAAATTAAAGCTCACGAGAGTCATTAGGCTAAACCAGAAACAAAAGGTAAAGTGTAAAGCCAAAACAATGAGCTTAAAGACGCTAACGTGCTCCAATCTGAGAAAAGCAAGATCTGGTGATAAACTGATTCACAGTAGAAGAAATATATTGTTATCCACTATTTATGTAAAAATACTGATTAATGCTGCTGTGGATCCATGTATGAAGTTTGTGCCCTCTACACTCTTAAAAAGGATCTGTTAAAAAAATACATAATGCACTGTTACATGTGTAACAAAATTGCAAAATGAACCTTTCTTTGTAATTTTTAACAGGTGAAAGCTTAAAAATATTAAAACAACTTTGTGGTGTCACATCTGTTGCAGCACTTGTGCTAAAATGTAACAAATTATACGTTACACAGCAGTATAAATGTTAGGTTAGGCCACACTGCCTGTTGTGTAGCTGAGTTTCTGAAACATAAGTTACGGTCCCACAAAGGTTAGGTCTGTGTGCATGTCTCTGTCAGGACAGTGAGCAAAGATTTTTTTTTAAAAACCAACGGCACAGGTACTCCTGTGCAGTCCTCCAAAATCCCAACTGTGCAGATGACGTATGGATAAGATGAATGCAGAGTTCACCGGGAACAGAAGAACCGCGAAACAACAAAAAATACAGCATGAACAGCACAGACACTTGATTGTTTTTAGCACTCAGTTTCACTTCAGCTCTTTGTATGTTATAACATCGCCCTTCTCCACGGCTGACGGACCAACAACAGCAAAAGCGAAAATGGCCCACAGACCTGTTGAAACACATACTTTTGACACTGCCTTCATCTGACAACATAGGTCTATTCCAGATGTTTGTATGAGGTATATGACCTTTGCCCATCTCATTATTGACATTCAGTAAATACTGATAATCCAAGAATGTAGCTCATTTTATTTTTGTAGGTTTTTGGTTTGAGGGGATACACATCCATTCTAAAATGGTTCATCTCCAGCAGTAGAGATCTGATGTTGTAAGCTGGACAAAGCTCCTTATAACTGTCGTACCTTCAGTTCCAACAGCTCGGAGGGGATGAACGTCATGTGTGTAGACAAACTTTTCCTCGAGGACCATCTGCACTGACACAATGATCTGAGCCATGATGATCAGAAGATCTCCTGCAGTCAGACAAAAAACAAAAACAAAGCAAAACTGTGAGGGTTTTTTTTACTGAAACACTTTGCGATCCAATCATATCAAACAAACAAACAAAATAAACAAATCAGATCTTTATCAAGAGTTTAAAAAAAGACCCCAAAGAAAACAAAACATCTTACCAGTGATCACATCACTGAGTTTGTGTGAGCTGTCTTTGTTTCCATCGATGAAGTCAGCCAGGCCCACTATCACCAGTCCCAGAATGGTGATAAAAATGCCGATCCACTGATTAGGTGCCAGGCGGCGCCCCAAAAATGCCACAGAAAGTAGACCGGTGAAGATGATCACAGCTCCACGGAGCATCTGGAAACTTGAGGCGCTCGTCATGTTGAGAGCTGTGAAACAAAAACGGTTTTAATAAGACGGTAGAGAAGGGTTTGGTGACCTGTAAAAAGGTTCTGTGGACACTTACCAACATACATGATGGAGGTGGCCGTCATGTCGCACATGGCAGGAGGGAGGAAGAGGAAGGGGTTGAAGCTCTGGCCACGATTTACCCTGGGTTCTGGTCGACGTTTGTCGTGGCAAATTAAGATGTAGAAAGCTGCGAGACAGCAGAACTCCCCCAGAAACATCCCCACCGCCTGGACAGTGAGAGAGACAGACAGAGTAATGTATTCCAGTTATTCCGCAAAGAAAACTAAAGACATGCATGGGTTACTGTATTAATCCAGATGTATCTTTCTGTTTTCAAAAGTTTAAATAGGTTTGCAGCAGTTTTCACTTGCTTGACCTCCCAAAACATACACCTGGGTTTTTCTGTATTGAGATCAATTCTGGCACCTTCTTTTGGGGTTTTAGCAGAACCGAAACGAGAATAAAAATGTAAATCCTCTTCATTAGATTTAAAAAACAAGCAAACGTTTTCACTTAACAGAAGAAAAACAATTTAAAATGTTTAATTTCTCTGCATATATGAAATAAATAAAAACTGGAAAGATTTTCTTTGATTTAAAATAAGAACCAAGACATTATGAAAAAACTTTAACTGAGATCAAAGTGCTGAGCTCAGCTGTCACTAAGAGTTTATTACCATACCTGTAGAAATGGGTGAGAAAATGGACGCTCTGGTTCCTCCTGGCAACCCTTCGCATTGAACATATCAGCCCATCTGTCACAGAAAAAACCCCAAACATGATTATTACAGCTTAATTACAGACTTTTAAAACAATAAAATATATAGTCAGAAACATAAAAAACACAGAGGTTTTTTTTTTTTTAGAGAAAAGTAAAAATACATTTTCTTGTTTTGTATTCTTTCACATTATGCCGGGTTTTGGTTTGAACATGTGGTGATGAAATAATTCCACTTCTCCTACAGGTCACTTGTTTTACTGCCTGCTGACATGAAGAACGGAGACAGAATGATTGAATGACGTGTCTTTTCACTCGTGAAGTTAATGAGTGCTTAAGTCTGCATAAACCTTTATTTTTTTACTGTCTGACAGCCTGACTGGCATGTGAGCGTCCCGGTGACAGTGCGACGCAGGACTGTGGTCTTTAAAAGTGATGACACAGCACTTTCTTGAAACCTCTGAGCTCATCAATACGCAAAGGAAACTTGAGTGGATCTGTCTGCTCATCTAAATCTGCTCTTGCTTGTCCTGTTATTTAAGGTTGGTGTGCTTTGGATTAAATATCTTTACATGGTGGATAGTTGAATGAAAGAAAAGATGGAAGTTGCACGAAAACTATCATCCTCCAAGCTGTAACTGATCCGAGTTGTGGGGCATTTAAGGCAGCGAGCCAACACAGAGATGCGGCTGGTTTCAGGTGAATGTTGTGAAATTTGACCAGGTAGTTGTCGAGTTGTCTCTTAAGTAACACTACATGACCTGTTTTGTTTGATACAAACTGCAATTAGCAGCAGAACTGAGATCTGTTCAGCTGACAAAAGCCGCAAAAGGACAAAGAAGTGCGTGTCAGGAAGCAGAAAGCTGATGTCCCAGAATATTGGAGAAGTTGAAAAAGCTGAATCTTTTGTTTCACTGAGATGACAAACCTCTTCCTATCATGACAGCAAAAGAGATCTTAAATGCAGTCAGCACTCATTATGATAATCTACTCACCTAAGCTAAATTACCAACAATCACTGATTCTGAAATGTGCACGTTTTTATTTCACCTTGTGACGCCAAGTATGTTATATTTGATACATCTGTTTTGATGATGACTTCCAACATCTTCAGTGTGATAATAAATTGACATACACAAACAGTATACTACCGTGAGCAACATTAATAAAATACACAAAAATGCTGGATGTAGCAAAAATTATAAAAATGAATATTTATTTATTTTTTAATTTGTCAAAATAAAACAGAATTTTACAGCAATTATTCAGTGTTTCAGGATAAACATGGTTAATTATATTTGGATTTTGAGCAAAAAGGTCAATTTAAAGACATCTATAAATTGATTAATTGTCTTTACTGGACAAAAAAATATCTGGTGATTTAATTATTAAGCAGCCAGTGGGTGACTCAGCAGGTTGTGGCAATCCTGATAAACAGACTGCAACATTAAGTTGATTTATTTTAAAGAGTCGAGGTTTTCTGTTTCAGCAAATGTTCTCTTTGTCCTCAGTGGCACGTGGAGTCCCACAGGGTTCGATTTTAGGCCCACTTGTGCTTTCTTTACATCATTCCCCTCACACTCAACTGGTCAAAGTAGATGGCTCCCCTCCCAAGCCAAGAACTACTGGAGTTTTCTCCCTATTAAAAGGGAGTTTTTACTTCCCATATTTTCCAAGTGCTTGCTCATAGGGGGTTGTCTGATTTTGGGGGTTTCTTTATAATATTTTATCAACTGTACCTTACAATATCTCGACGACATCTCGACAATCTCAACAACATCTCGAGTTGTTGTGGATTGGAGCTATATGAATAAAACTGAAACAAGCTGAATTGAATCTGTGGACATATTACTTTTATCTCCTGTATACGTTTTAATGTTAAGCAGACAAGGAGGACAAGTTATCTAAAAATGAATAGTGATCTCTAAACAGTCAAAAGCAAATAATGATGTCATGCAGTTGCATTTCTTAGATAAATCTTTGCATCCTATCGAGAGCTGCTTTTCAGTAGCAGTAGTAGATATTTTTTACAAAGCTTCTCAAGTCACATAATACCTTTATTAACCCAACTTTGATTATCAGATTAGGAAAATTGATTTCCATCATCCAGCATTCAGTTTTTCTTTTTAAATACAGAAAAGTGTGGGGACTGCTGAATGATGGAAATCAGACCAACTGCAAGAGTGCAGACAGCAGCTGCTAAATGTTTAGCTAAAATACGCAGAATTATGGTTTCTGGACAATTTTCCATTCTATACCACTTCCACAGTATGGAGGTCAAAACTCTAGCCACACTTACATATACAACTTTCCCGCTAAACCAGTGGATTTCAGATTGTGGGTTTCATCTGGATGACCATATAACATATTAAAAAACATTTATTTTTGGTGGGGGTTGCTGGGCATTTGCTGATGTGGCTACAGACTAAAAGATCTTGCAGTTTTATAATATTTAAGAAGCATTTTTCATTGTTTTCTGATATTTTAAAAACCAGCTAGGATCAAAAACAACAATAGGTTGCAAATATTAAATATATGATAGTCTAGTTTTAACTCCAGCTACTGATAAAGCCACAGCTGCAGTGCTCCTTGGTTACAGCGTCAGATAAAGTATTTGCATTCCTTGTGTATTTGCATTGTTTTCAAATGCTTTCGGTTTTGTCATGTGATAAACACCGTCTGTCTGATGATAAGCAAGTGAAATACTGATACCTCACATCTGAAAGTTTTTCTACAAGAGTTGACTGTAATGTTAATGTACTGATATCTTATCTAGTATTATTTAAAACAACTGTAATGTTAATACTCTGTATTTCAATGAAACTTACAAATGAATCATGAATTATTTACTTCATCAACAGCAACCAAAAGAGACTACTCTAAGGAGCTTGGAAAGAAAAGCTTCTTTAAGTTGCTTGAGGTTGAGGTTGATGTTGATGTTCTTGAAGTTGAGGTTGAGGTTCTTGAAGTTGCTTCAAGCAACTTAAAGAAGTCCAGACACTTTTCTTTCCAAGCTCCTTAGACTATGATGACCTGGATGACTGAGAACCTTCACAGACATACAAAAGAGACTACATACCACCTAAGGCTAAATACAATCAAACACCAGAGAGTGCAGCTGCTCAGCCAGTTTTCTGTGTATCATATGTATCAGGCTGTTTCTGCTGAAACAACGTGAACCAAATGCAAGAAACACGTGTAAATCAAAGACATAATAGACCAAAGTTATTTTTATGTGACCACGATTCTCGATGAATGAAATGAGTTTAACTGCTTTTTATTCCCCTTTTTGAAGCAGACAGAAGCCCGACCTTTACTTGGAAAGGAAATAAGTGATCTCACCGTCCCCCCACAGTTTAGTTTCACATGAAAACAGGAAAGTCTAGTTTGATTTCAAACTCACAGCTTGATAAATATGTTAATGTTAACCGCTTACAAGCTAACAAGGAAACGAGACGCTATTGTTACTAGCTAACGGGCTAGCTCTACGTTAATAATCTGTAAGAAAATGCAATAAACGAACTACATTTATTAACTTCTCCAAACAATTAACTGGGCACCACCACCCTTCAAATTTTATTGTAAATCTGTAGTTCAGGTCGGTTCCTGGGTCCAAGCTCCAGCTACAGTAACTGTAGACACATGACACGGGAGGGAAAAACATAATTAAATCTACTCACTTGGCCGACAGCGTGTTGATGGAGCCGGTTGTAAGCATAAGTCCCGCGAGGAACAGCTGGTATTTTGTCCAAGCCATGATGGACGTGTGATCGGGACGAGCAGAAGCAGGAAACGGACACCACCGAGCTGTGTTTTGGTAAAATACACCGCTGTTGTTTACCCGCTCCGCTCGATCTCCTCTGCCCAGCCACGGTCTATGAACGTCACATGACAGCTCAGCGTCAGCTGACCACTGAGTGTTAGCGCTATGTGTTACCTTCAGGGCTCGTCGTAAATTGCTCAACCCATTTCTTTTGACGATGAAAAATGAAAGTAAAAAGGCCTACTTTAAGAGTTTGAGATGGTTCAGTGGATGTATAAATAAAGCACAAATGGGATCCCCTTAAACACATTCTTAGTATTAGTGTCGTTATTATCCTCTGAGTTATCAATTCTGTCCCTAGTTATCTAACATAAACCGCAAGCAACCAACAACATGACGTCACGTTCCCTACAGACAGAAGATTGCGCTAAACATGTTTTTTGAAACGTTATGCACTTATTTCTTAAATCTGGCTTCACAGAGAGTGTTAACTCTATGTCAGTTTTTGAGAGCAGGGCTCAGTGGTGTAAATTAACCTTTATATGTGTAGCGTTTCATGTCCCCTTAAAGGCAACTGGACAAGTGGAGGACAAAATAATTGGTGGGCCCAAAACACAAAACAGAATCTGAAAGTCATAACGTTAAGAAAGGGGGAAAATTCTCCAGGAAAGACCTGGCACAGGATCCGAGACATGTATCTGGACCTTAAGTTGATTCATGGTTTCAGTGGAAGGATGGCTGCCATTAAGCCACTAAACCGTGAGAAAAGGCTGAGGTATGCCAAATTAAACAAGAACCTAAGTGAAAATCAGTGGCAACGGGTCTTATGGAGTGATGAATCCAATTTTTTTGTTCAACTTGTTGTCAATATGTACAGAGTAGATCAGGAAAGACACGTAACAGTAATTGTCTACAGCCATTTCTTAAACACAGTGGGGGCTGCGTAATAGTTTGGGGCTGCATTTCAGCTAGTGGTGTTGGAGATATTGTCAATTATGTACACAGAAAATTACTGTCAGGTTTTGATCCACCATGCAACATCTGAAAAACATCTGACTGGCCACAGCTTCCTTTTTCAGCCTGACAGTGGTCCCCAAAACACTGCTAGTGCAGTAGAAGCATGCCTTGATAGAAAAACACACAGCACAACACAATATCAGTTGTGAACTGGCCTCCTCAGAGCACTGTCGGATCATCTTGACAGAGAATGGAACAAAAAGCAGCCAGCATCCAAAAAAGAACTTTGAATTTCCTTCAAGAAGCATGGAGAACTATTCCTGAAGACTGCTGAAAAAAATTAGATGAAAGCTTGCTTAAAAGAGCTCGGGCTGTGTTGAGAAAAAAGAAAGAAAAAAAATTGGTCATAATTTCACTTTCAAGGTTGTTAAAATTGTACAAACTCTGTTTGTGCTGTATATACTGTTTATTTTTCCATGTATGTTTGCACATACTTCAATAAATCACTACACCTACAGTATTTGCCATTTTCCTAGTAAAATATACAGAAATTAGGGGTGGCTCAAAGCACACAGTACAGTAAAAAACAGTTGTACTGTCGACCATTGACTTTAATCAGATTATAAGATTTTTTATCAGCAGGGTGAGCGTGCCGAGCTATGAAAGATATATAGATGACTGAATTTTCATATCTCTAGGCCAGAAGTGGTGATGGACTTTTGAGTGAACTTATTTCCAGGTAAGTCTGGACTTTCAGACAGTAGTCAGTTACTAACGTCTAATCATATGGCATTTACTGATAACTGTGACCAGTGTTTATCTTGTCTGTCACACTGATTGTTAACTGACATAATGTTCATAGATAATGTGACCTTTAAAACATTTTTCTCATTTTTTTCATAGTGTTTTTGCTGTTTTCCTGTTGCTCAAGTCAGAATAAACAAATAAAAAATAAGAACATGTGGCGCATTCCTAGATTTTAGTGTACTGTGTGTAAAGTTTGAGGAACTGTAAAAGGTAGCTCAATTTATTATAAAGACAGTATCCTGCTGAGTCATTAAACACATCCAGTATACTATATTTGAGTTAAATACTAGTCTAGTGTTTGTCCTTGATATCTGCAGCTTTATCACATAGTGGTGAAGCAGCATATCATTTGAACTAAAACCCCTCTTTTCACTCATGTTACCATATCTGATTCATCATTGCTTTCCAGCTAATGCACTTAAGGCAAATGCTTTCAAGGGTCCCTAAACGTAGCAGAGCAGGCACCATGGATAACCAGCAGGTGGAGTCAAAGACCAGACAGACCATCTAAGAACTCAAACTGGGACCAGAGTGTATCCCCCCCTTTGTGGCCTCACATTGATTAAAATTAGAACACGCATTCCACTTTCCATGAGGATGCTGTCCCATATTAGGTCAATCTATGGCTTTTCTAAACCTCTGAATAAAAGATCAGTGTCATTTAATTAAAAAAAAATACTTACAGTAAAATTAAGCATTTGAGGGTCTAGACTCATCACCATAGGATGCCATATTAATGAAATGAACACATTTTTAATGTTACTCGGACAATCCTCACTGGAATGACTCACACCAAAAGCCTGAGAAAATCAAGCTCTCACATTTTCTATTTGCTGCAGGGATATTTTCAGCTCTTCTCGTGCTTTCACTCCTCCGGTGTTAAAGGGTGCTAAACAGAATTCTTGGTGACTTCCCAGACAGCTGATGAGAACAAGGAGTCATCGCCTCAGTGACTCCCTGTGAAGTGTCTCATCTCTCCTCTCTCTGCAGACAGCAGTAAAACCTCTTGGCTCTTACCACTTAACATTTAGTTATAGTAAGTTTGCTCAAGTGCTGCCGTGAATGAAAAAAAGAACAAGTTCTTTATACTGCTTGGGCAATGAGAGCATACCTGTAATAAAGGAACGGGGAAAACAGTTTTTCACACCACTGTATATAGAGCTTCTACTGTATTTGAACACTCAGAGCACTTTCCACTATGTGCCTCATTCACCCTAGCACTTTAAAAAAAAATCTAACATTTACACACTGCAAATCCATGACTGCAGTGAGGGCAGCCAGTATCGTTCCCAGAGCACTGCAGTGCAAACTGGAGGAGCTGGGGATCGAACTTCCAACCTCCCGTTGTCCATTAATTGGAAGTCAACTCTGAGTCAAAGAGGCCCTCATTTGTCAGTTTGATTTGTTGATTTGATTACTCTTATTTAATTAATAAGTCAATCTGAGTGTTACATCCACAAATTGATCTAGGGATAAGGGCAGTGACATAGTATTAGATGAAGAAACATGAGGAGGTTGTTTGGGTCAGTCTGAAAAGATTTATTGCCAGGATGTTATCAATGAAGCACAAGTTAGCTTCAAGGAGAGCCAAGGTCAACACACACATACATAAACAGACCCAACTTGAAATACAACACCATAAAATGATTAACTGAGGCAAAAGAAAAGCTACAAACCTATACCTCAAATCCCTAAGAAACCAGTGAACTACAGGAGAAAAAAGTGATTGGCAGCTCTCCCCTACAAGCATCCATTGGTCAATGTAACAGAAGACAGAGGAACAAAGGACAAATTGATCAAGTGTGATAAGTAAAAGCAAGGTAATCAAGATCATGAACCTTAACAAACAAACACGGCAAAAGGCTAACAGCTCACTTTCAAAACACATGACACTTATATAGGCCCTGGAGGGCATCTATTAGCTGCAGGACTTAGATCTCAGCCAATGACATGAAAGGTGGAAACTTGAGGAACCAACAGAAGGGAAGGGAAGCACCCAAAAATGGAAATAATCAGCGTCAAGTTTTCTTAATTTGAAAAAGTCTTTTTCAAGTGAAATTCAGCGTTTTGATATTTAAAAATAAAACATCTAAGAATTTTATTCAAATGAAGTATTTTATAATAAATTATTTGCTTCCATGCAAATCTTTCTTTCTTTTCTTTTTTTTTTTTAACAGTTTCAGTTTTTTGGGGGGCTTCAAACTCTTTGCTACATTTTCAGGTCCTTTTTTACAGTTTCAGTCTTTTGACCCTAATTTTGTGTTGTGGGTGTACATCAAGGGGGAGGGGCGGGTGTAAATTAATGATTAATGATCCCGTGAAGGAACTAGCACCAACAGTTAAGAAAGATGGTTTCTGATTACCCCATGATGGACTATAGAACAAACAAGTTTGTAACATATTGATATACACTAAGGTGGGAAAAAATTTACCCCACCAACAGCGAATAGTGTTATCTGATTGGATGGTAGGTCACAAAGCAGCAAGATCTCTGAACTCAGTAGAGAAATCTAAGAATCACCTGGTCATTACTGTATATTCTATTGAAATTAGGATCCCCTACCTTAAAATGCCGTTGCACCTTAATAGAGCTTTAACCTTAATGTATATCAGTATATTACAAATGTTCACCTGTCAATATAGTGAAATGGCAAATTAGATAAAAAAAAAAAATGAATTTGAAACCAAAACAAAAAAACTGTAAAAAAAAGAAAAAAAGAGAAAAGATTTGCATTTTTTTTTTAATGAAAAAATAAATAAATAAAAATTTCATTTTAAATCACTTTTTCAAATGAATAAAACTTCTGACACCTGGGTTCTCTTCTCTCTGTTATCATATTCAGTGTTAGTCTTCGTGTCTCACTGTGGGCTTTTTTTTTTTACTTTGGTCACTTCCTGTTTTACTTTGAAGGATAACTTTCTCATGTGTCCTGCTTCTGTTTTACTTCCTGATCTTTTTTCTGGCTTGCCATCATTAGCTTCACCTGTATTTGATTGCTTCCACCTGTCTCTAACCCCAGTCACCTCTGTCAGTATAAATAGTCTTCCCTTTGTATTTGTCTGCTTGTTGTCTTCCCTCTGTGCTCATGTTAGTAGAATCTTTGGTTTAATTTTCTTCCCATTAGCTTGCTTTTTTTTTCTCCCATTTTGCTTGCCACAGTGTCCTCTGTTTGGGTCTTTCATTTGCTCCTCATGACAATAAAAGCTAAATTCCCTTAAATGCAAATGAGAACAACTGCCGTGCGTTGCTAATGTTTGAGCAAGTCTTCCGCTCCAAGCCCAGTGTTGTATCTTTTTACCCCTATCCCAGAAAGGCAATATTATAAAGTCCAATCTGCTGGATATCTGCTTGATTCTACATTTTACTGTAACAAAGTCTGTTTGTACATTTGAAAGTGAGGACTGTGGGATATTTGCTAAACATTGTTTACAGCAATCTCGTATTTTCTCTGAGTGTGCCCTTGAAAAGTAACAGTATCTGTGGCAGCCAGAAAAAAAAGGATATTTCATGCTGAATGGCCTGGAAACATTTGATTGACAGTTAACCTCCCAGTGCTGTGAGGTTCGACTGGTGGGGAGAGCAGCAAAATGTCACGTGCCCGGGTCAGCTTTGCAAACTGAGGTTTAATGAGTGACATGCTCACCTTTCGATCCAAACCACAGTAAGCACAGAATTATACATGATCACCTGCACATACGGGTATGTTACTCTCCTTACATCTGAGTTATTTAAAGAGAAATTAAAAATAGAGGGATTTACCTTCACGTGTTAGATGTTTAACTAGTTAATCAGTTTTTATACACTTTAAAGAATAATATCACAAAGCACTGTGTACTCCAGTATGTAATATCTCTCAGCATGAAAACAAAGCAAGGGTTGAGGAAGTGACTATTTTTAGTTTCACTCAGTTCATTCAGTTATTTTCTTCTCCTTTCTTTCAATAATTTTACTACATTGTTGGTTTCTTTGCCTTGTGATGTGTATGTGATATTTAATATAGTGAAACCATAATTACTTGTATGAATCTCAAGAAGAATGGTTGCTTTCTCTGTAGTGGCTCTTGGGCATCCAAGCATAATAAGTAATAAACCTCTTTAATGAGGTTTGTGATGAGTCCAAGGTTGACAGTGTGTCTTCCTTTTACTTAAAAAAAAATTATGTTGTATGATAATAAGGCTTTATGTGACAAGATGACTTTTAATCTTGCAATCAAAAATAATTAATAAAATAATTCTTGTAATTTGGAAACAGCATGAAAGTCACTTTAACCTCTGTTTAGAATCACTAAAATCACCCAAAATGTCGTTATACTTACTAACAAACTTAATATTAAATTAAATTAAATTATCTGAAATATTTATTGACTTAAAAAGGTCTTCATACAAATCAATTAGTATCAACCTTGATTGTTCAGTGTACCTAAATGTACTGTATGTAAACACTCAATTGATGCTTTGCAAGGCTGGCTCTGTTGTTTTATACTCTTACTGTACTAGCTGTGGCAAACCTCACAGATGCTTTTCAATGTTAATGCCTTATTTGAAAACATCACATTGATTGTAGCAAATCGATGAATGGAGCAATGGAAGCAGATATTGTATTTCCTTATAAATAGCTAACCATAAAACATCAATTTGTTAACAAGGCAATCAAAATTAGCTGTCACACCTGTCCCTGCCCTTAAACCTCTTGTACCCTGGAGGTCGCTGTAGCTGGATCACGTAATAAAATCCAATCTGATGCTATTTTGAGAAGGTTACTGAATGGTGCACGCTCTGTAGTGATGGAGCTTTGTCATGCCCCGATGCGTGAGTGTAGCATTTGTACTGCTTTATTTCTATTACATCAAATTTATTAGAGTTGTAGCTGATTTTTCAAAACTTACTGTGGCCTTGTCGAAAATTCCTACAAGTGTCTCTCTTTCATAGAGTCCAAGTTTGCAGCTGTTACAGCGTTGCACTCGGCAGCCATAAATTAATTAACAGTAAATGAATAAACATATAAGCAATCACTTTAACCTACACCATGCTGTTATTAAATTATGCCATTGCTGGACATGTTTGAGTTTTCCCAGTCTGCAATTGTAATTTTTTCTGTTCAGTGTTTACTTTGATTTCTGTTATGAATCTTATGCATAAATTCAGTAAGGAAGATCTGTAATCGCTCATCTGCCTGCTTTCCTGGGTCTTCGGCTGCTTTTCTTTGTAACTTTTTGGCTTTCTTTTTTATAACATAGAATATGTTAACATCTTCAAACCATTAATTAGGCTGTGCTTTGTTTTACTGCTCACTATACCTGAGCGAAACTGCAAAAGGTCACAAAATCTAACTTGACCTTGAAAATAATAATCTACAGGGTTGAAGATGAAGCTGACTAAAAACTTCATTTCCTAGATTCACCACTTGAGGCTGGTTCTAAACTTAATTTAACTAAATTTACAGTACTTACAGTGTAGTACAAGACATAAGCTAAAAAACTAAATGACACCTTCATAACAAGTTTACAGGGAATGAGCTTTAAGTCATTCACCTGTTTAAATTCTATGAAGGCTTAAAATTATGATTGATTAAGGGTGTAGCTTCTATAAGGATGGCAACAGGTTGGTGCAGACACAGCCGACTGTACCCGCTAGGTCTTTGCTACATCTCAGAAGTTCAACTCTCTGAACTGGACTCGAAGCAGAGATATCCGCGTCACTGTGTCACACCCACACTCTGTGAATGCACTTTGATAACCAAGCTAGAGAGAATTCACCACTCCGCTCTGTTATCCAAATACGGAAACGTCTTGAAAACAAACAAACAAAAGAAGCTGCTTATGGCAGGGTTCAAACCACAAACCAATAGCTGATATCATATTGCACAGTCTCCTGGCAGTTTCATGACTTTTACTCTACTCTTTCATCCTTCTGGGAATGAATATTAAAAAATCTTTCATGTCCCTGGACACAGTTTCTCATGTGAATGGACTGTAATGTACTAATCTGTGCCAATGCACGTGAAATTAATACATTTTACGTTTAAGGGGGTAAAAAGCTCTGCATTTGGAGGCAGATGGGGTTAGCAATGATCATACCACCTCCCAGCTACCTGGTCAGGGTTCGGCAATAAAAACTACTCGGGTTCAGAAAAATCACTTTTCCACATTTTTCAAAACTTTTTTCTTGGTTGCCATGGTGAGGTATATCCTCTCTGGACAACATATCTGCAGCAGAAACAAAATCTACTTCCCACTTAAACACATTAGTTTTAAAGTGAAGCTGAAAAAACTGTAACAAGAACTTAAACTAGATTTAAGTAAAACTGCCCAGTGGGTAATATTTGAATATATTTATTCATGTATTAATAAGCATATCACTAAAAGCATATAGCTTTATCTCTAATGAAAACAGAACCCCAAGACCCAGGTTTACCTGCTATACCTGCCAAAATTCATGGAGTTCAGCATAATTCAGCACTATGTGCATCGCGTTTCACTTAAGTTGTTTTAAAGCTTGGGCCTTCACTTACCTTATCTTAGTAAGTACAGGCCTCTGAGGAAAAAATGTCGCCCACTGCTGGTTTATGGTGTTTCCTATGTACAGTTTATGGCAGCAAAATCTGTTTCTTTGAAGTCTTTGTGAACTGTAACGGGAAAAGAAAAAGGCCTAGCACACGATAAGGGCTGGCTGTTTAAAATAAGCGACTGGAGGCGTAATCTTCTGCCTAATGTGTCTTTTTCAGTTGTTTTAAGGACAGAAAAGTCTAACATTTTCTTAACTTTTTATGTAAAACACAGAAAAAAAAACAACTTGCATTGTACCTGCACTTACACTGTAAAGATTGACTGCTGGAGCCATATTGATTAAATTAATTGAATCAACAGATTGGATCAGCAGTACCACTGTTTGTGTATTATCCAATACAGAAACAGAATGAATGAATTTATTTGCTTTTGTCTGTATTTTCATTTTCTTTCAGCACTATCACTTAATCAATCCCTTAACCCTATCACCTTGTGGAAATCCATACCAATTTTGCCACAGTCAATAAGTAGACTAATGAACTAGTTTGAGCGGGGCCCCGACAGAATATATAAGTGGTCTCATTACTTTATGGAGCTATAGGAATATGTTGTGATGCAGGCTGTGACCTCATTTAAGAGCCAGAAATAAACCAGAAATAGAAAGATTAAACGCTATATTTATCTCCAGGTCATTTTGTCTACTGGGACAGTATCAATCGTTTTTATTGTCTGTTACCTAATCCAATAATTATAACAGGAAAAATAAGACAAAGCAAAGACTGAGCCCTCCCCAGGTGAAAGTAGTTTTAACTTTGAG
Source organism: Pelmatolapia mariae (assembly GCF_036321145.2). Taxonomy (NCBI): domain Eukaryota; kingdom Metazoa; phylum Chordata; class Actinopteri; order Cichliformes; family Cichlidae; genus Pelmatolapia; species Pelmatolapia mariae. Next base: position 16,083,727 of record NC_086240.1, on the reverse strand, counting down.
CCTTCCTTCACATGCAGTGGGCTCGGGTGAAGTGGATCGACGCAGCCTCTCTTGGAATCCATTTACAGTCCTCAAACAAAGCTCACCTGGATGAATGAAGTGTAAACACAACCCTGCATGTGCACTGCTTTCTGTGCGGCTGAACGTAATGGCTTAGACAGCTCTTTCTCGACCTTCGTGGAACAGGCCAGGAATCATTGTGAATCATTAAAAACAATAATAACTGCTATTCCCAACACAGACAGACATATTCCCACAGGGTCCTCTCACTGTCTGGGATGAATGGTTTGTTAACGTGGAACTGGAAAGAACATCAGCTGGAGACCATCACGACTCGTATGCTGCTGACATACAGTACTCAGTAACTCAGCTTTAGTCATGAAGAGGCTGTTGTATGACACTTGATGTAAAGGACAGACCTCTTCATCTCTTTCACAGTTTAAAACATGTAAATGAGGCAAATGTGTCTCTGTGGACTGAACTGCAAGTTTTTTTTTTAACTACTGAGCAGTGGTACCCTGATACATACTTTTAAAACTTTTAGAGTAAATATAAACTGCTAGTGTTCTTTTTTAAATATCACTTGATCTGTTAAAGTGGATGCCTCTCTTATAATTAGTATTACTACCACTCAGACCATCTCTACATTCACTTGGTAAACTACAAACTATTTTAGCATTTTTTAAACTTTTCAATAATGAAACTTTATTGTTTGTCCATCACTTCTCACTTCATTTACTCAAGTAATGTGAATGTATTGATACTTTAACTATTTCTACATCGTTTTGCTTTCTACTTCTGCTCCACTTTCTGCTAAGATCTTTAAAACTTCAGCAACTTATTTCTTTCTTTTTTTTTTGCAGTTTTCTGCAGGAGGTGTCTTCTCCTCTTCTTCTTCGTAAAAGGGAGTTCTTCCTCCCCCCTGTTGCCCAGTCCTTGCTCATTAGAGATTGTCTGATGTTTGGGGGTTTTTCTTGCCATTGTAGGGTGTTTACAATATAAAGTGCCTTGAGACAGTTGTTGAGATGAACTGGACCTAGAATTAAAGATAATAAAATATAAATTTACTAAGGTATTGTGTTTTTGCTCTACAAAGTCTTGTGACAAACTACGGGGGCAATCCCAAAAGTAAGGTCTCCTATTTTTATTTAGAAATTCAAAAAAACATTTATTTTCTATAATATTTACATAATTTCAAAGGTTGAAGAATTATTTATTTTTCTACATAATCGCCATTTCAGTCGATGCATTTTTGAAGACGCTGTGGAAGTTTTTGAATGTCCATGTCATACCAGCTCGCTGCCATGTCCTTCAGGAAGCATTGAGCAATCAACTTGTTGCCGTTTGTTCGCCATGAATTACGACCAGCTCCAAACTCTCTACACCACTCGCGAACGTCAGTTGGCGGTGAATTTCAGCCAGTTTACGCCTTTTGCGTTCAAAAGTCGAATAGCTTCGCACTTGGCGTTCAACCGGAGCTCCATTTTCAAGGGCTGCCAAGCCAAGATTGAGCATCCCGGTGAAGCTTCGCATGCTTGTTTGGGAATGGAGGAAGCACCAATCACAACAGTGTGGCCAACAGCCGTACGAACAGTTTCTCTACGTCCCCACCGCTTTGGAGACCTTACTTTTGGGATTGCCCTCTTACATACACCCTTACTGCTCCATTGGCATCAAGATGGTCAGTAGCAGCCAGGTGCTGTTAATCAATTCTACTTGAAAAACTGATAATCAGGAAGTGTGAGCACCTCTATGAAAGCAGAAGTTTTGGCAGTCTGGTCTGGATTTAGGTGCACGTTAACATGATGCCACAATCTTTCCAGCAAATTCACATCAAGGTCAGGCTGTGCAATGTTCACAGGCCTCGGTTAAATGCTAAAGTTCATACAAGTACAATTTAAAAAAGACTGAAAGTAGGTTTTCCAGAATAAATCCTCTTCCCAGCAGCGATAAATAATTTTGATTCAGTTACTTAGTAAAAGTCATACTTTTACTTTAGGTTAAATAGCTAAAGACCATGCCAGTCTTTCTACTGCTGCTTCAATGGAGTTTATTCTTTAGTAGCGGGTCTAAAATACCACTTTTGTATTTGCCACTGTATTTGATGGAGTTGGTTCCGCCTTTCTTGAAGTACCATCTGTACGGAGGCACAGGACTGCACATCAGCATGAAAGTTTCACTCAGTGTTTCCCACAATCCATTTATAAGTGAAATGATATATGATTCTGATTTAGCCAATTAAATTCAACATATTTATGTTATTTTTAGAAAAATGTCAGTGTCATTTTCCTTAATATTGAGTGTAGTTAGTTGCGCTTATAGTATGGTTTATCTTTTAAAAAATACGGTTTAGACTTGTGCTTTAGTTGTGTTGTAGAGTCTGTCTGACATTGTTTAAACATCAGTTTATTGGACTGAAATTTATTGCATGTGGGTTGAATACTGAGAATGGAAAATACAACAGATACCATGAATTGTGCAGAAGAAGACTTCCAGACAGAGCCACGCTTTTAAATATCATTCTTTCCATATTAGAAATCTTATGAGTGAGTGAAAGGTCAAATAAACGCAGAAGTTAATTCAAGAACAAAGGTTAAGTTTCCACTTTGGAACTCTAGGAAGCCTATTTAAACCTATTTAAATGTCTGAGGCATTATTCACTGCTTTTGCATGTTAGAGCAGGGCTAACAGCAACACATGTGAGATCAGAAATCCATCCATATTTGGCCGTGGGTACAGATTCTTTGTCTGAAGGCGAGTTGCGATAATCTGAGTTGGCCACTTTCATAACCAGGACTAAATCATAGAGGACAGGCTTTAATATTATCTTTTCTGACAGATTACAGTAAAGTGTGTTCAGTGCAAATTAGAAGTAAAGTTTTTGCGAAATTTCATGTTTTTTGTAATGGCACACAAACTAAAGGTTGTGTCATTTCCTCTCTCACAGCAAATTTACTGTTTGGTTTGCACATTTTTAATAAAATGCTGCATATTTTAAAATAACAAAAAAAACCCAAATCTCTGACACAGACAGTCCTGACCTGTGACCCTCTGTCTCGCCTGTCCACTCGTCTTCTCTAATATCTACTGTATCAGCAGCACAGCAGGACAGTTGTCGTGATTATGTATCAGCCACTGAGAGATGTCACTGGTTATGCAATCTCTCTCCAGCAGTGCTCATTGTTCTAGTAGCTGGAACCGGGGCTCTCTCAAGTCCCTGAGTGACCTGAAGAGGCCCTTGAGCAAATAGTATTTAAAGAAAATCCACCCTCTGGTTTCCACATGAGGGATTGGATTTGTATTATTCGCCTTTATTTTGCATCAGATCCACTTCACATTAAGAACTCAGAGGTGTGGTGCTGTTTTGGGCTAATCATGTATTATGAAGCCATTATTTGATTTTAATTGGCTCTTCTTATGAGAACACACTTGACAGTCCTCTCTGATCTGCAGTGGGAAATTAGAAAATTCAATTACTAACTTCCTCCCTGTCTGTCTGCTGTTTGTGCATTTTAAAATAAATATGACTACTTCATACTTCAGCAACACTTGGGCGATCCTTTTAAAGTAATTTTTTGGAGCCCAGTTTCTGGTGCTTGGCAGCCATGGTATTTTGTTTGATATTTGGATTGTGATTTTGCACCATTTCACCAATTTCAAACTCATAAAGTCACACTTCTTTTTAAAAATTTAATATGAAGTTGCCTCCCCTGTTTGTCATGATCGGTTTGTGACTGATGGGGGCTTATCCGGGATTAGGGTGCAGTGCCTCTCAGTAGTTTTAATATTGCTGATTGTTGTTTGTTTGTTTTTTTTGGGGGGGGAGTTCTCAGTGGCTGAAAGGGTGATGCTTAGATCCTCTTTTTTGAATGCGGAAGCTTCATCAAAATCTGAATCCTTATAAAAAAACGCTGAAGGCTCAGAGTGTCCATTTAACACTGTGACATTTTGATGAAGTAATAGAAATATGATTGTGTCATATGGGTTTGTTGTTTTTATTCGTAATCCTTAACAGTGCTGTAGGACAGGATTATGTGTGATTGCAGTTAGTACATCATTATTCACTGCCTAGAAATAGGTTATATTTTCTTTGTTCCTGATATTAAATCAGCACTGCATATGGATTTCAGTCACATCAGCTCATATCTGGACTGATTATCTAACCAACGAGGTGCTTCACAACATGGCTTGGGTGTTCAGTGTACAGAAGGGCCTGGCCAATTTTCCTGCAGATCTTCTTGGAGGACACCTAATCACAAGTGACACAAGAGCAGCACTGCAAATTTGATCTTAATCCATCATGAAGTCAGAAACATTTCCAAGGCTCTCAGCGGAGCTTTCTAGAGAAAAGGGCGCAACTGAAATTATGTTATGAAGGCTGTGATATGACACCCATTTCACCCATTTACATACGGTAAAAGTGAAAAAGAGCAAAAGTGGAAAAAAGACTGTATTGATACCAATCTCCCAGAGGGCAGAGCTGAGAGCAGCTTGTTTGCGTGCAGGTTTTCCCTGTCGCTCTAGCATGTGGTGCTCCGCTTGTCACTGAATGTCAGATTTTGTTGACCTTGAAGAATGTGCAAGCATATTTTACTGCTAGATGTTAAGTCCCTACTCGGCACTCTCTCGGTTTCCACACCAGAAGTTATCTCCTAATTCAAAAATGTGTAAATTAGAACTGTGATAAAATGTGGCAAGGATGTTAAACACACATACACAAACTTTTTCTTTATTTATTTTTGGCTGTCAAAGTGGAGTTGAGTTTCCAAGGTTGACATATGACAGAGATTCCCTGCAGCTCTGTTGTCCACTGTTGTAAAAGCTGGTGTTGCTTTTTCAGTTTTGATCTCAATGCACTGTGACACTGGAGAAAGATTAGAATAGGTAAGGAGAACAAAACATACATCAAGACCAATTTAAATTAAGCTGGATATTAATTCTAACAATATTAGTAGTAAAACTGGCGCTATCACAGTCACAGACTCCTGCAAAAACGAATTAGAGAAGAACATACAAACATGAGATGCTCTAAAACTGATTTAAAATTCTTCCTGCAGCCACAATCTTGAATCGAGACATTGAGTTATTAGCTTCAGGTATAAGGTTTGGTTTGGTTAAATTGATTGCAAAGCCTTCTGTCTCCTCTGATGCATGGTTTTTGATGTTTCATGGCCGTGAATGCCTCTTTTGATCGTGCTGCTGCAGAGCTCTTCTATCAAATCATTCTGGCAAACCTCCTCATTAGTCATTTATTATGTCTGACTTCACACAGACCCACTGACACCAGATACTTTAATCAGCAAAAGTCTCATATGTGACTACACATATAGGCTTGTCTGCTTGTTAAGAATGATATGATTAGCCAAGCATGGATCTAAATGCTCCTTCAGCTCCCAAAAGCAAACAACCGCAGAGGCACCTCGAGTCCAGCTTCGTTTAACTCTAATAAAGTGATCAGTATGGCTGTTCTCCCAGGTGATGCAATCAAGTGTACCATCCAGGGTACCACAGAAAAGGGGATTTAAGAGGTTAGTTAGCAGGAAGTTCGATAGCTGTCACTGTGAATACTTGGGACAAAAACAAAGATGAAAACCCAAATAGCAGTAAAGTTTTGGAAAGCTAGTAAAGATAAGCGACATATAATAGTCTTTGAATCTGTGGCTAGCTACAGTATATTAGGCTAATATAAACTCAATAGCTGTCATGGTCCTGGATTTTCAGATTTGGTGTTTGTTGTAGTTACGTCTTGTTGTTTTATGTTTCCAGGTACTCAATTTGGATCCTTTAGATATTTTTTGTTCATAGTTTTGCTTCTAATTAGATTTTTATTTTAGTTTTTGTTACAGATGTCATTTGTGGTTCCTGCTTATCCTCTCTGTAAATTTAATATTTCTGTGTCTCCTTGTTTGTTATAGTCAATCATTTCCTGTTAAACTTTGTTTCGTAGTTTGGTCTTACTTTTACTTTGACCTCCTGCTCTGTTTCATTGTCTAGTATGAGTTCAGTTGTGTTACAGGTGTTAGGACTTACCCTCTTCTTTCCATTTCCCTACCTTCATTTATATAAACAGTCCAGTCTAGCTCCTCATCTATTGTCTCTGACTTTAGTCTGAGGAGCAGTGTTGGGCAAGTTACTTTGAAAAAGTAATTAATTATAGTTACTTCTTCAAAAAAGTAACTGAGTTAGTAACTGAGTAACTGTTTTTTGTTTTGTTTTTTTATTTTTTGGTCATAAGCAGAGAGTGCTTGCTAGCGCTGTCCTTAGACAGTAAACGTGGCAAAACTATTCAGGAAAAAACGCCGCGTATATATTGTTTATCATGACTGGTTTTACGTGGTCTATCAACACAATTTAAAACTGGTATATATATCACCTTGTTGCTTTGTCATCATAAAGTGGTCGTATGATTAGCGTACCACGACTTTATTCTTCTTCAGCCAAACAGCAGCACTCATGCGATTGTTTTGCCCCCTTAGCTCCAGGTGTTGTGCCAAAAAGTGATCGTCTACCAGAAGGTGATTGCCGTCCGCGGGAGCGCGCGCAGCTGCTTAAAGCTGCAGCACCCAGATTACTTACGTAGTCAGCTACTTCCGTGCAACTGATATAAGGTGTGGTAAGCTGAAGACAGCTTCAACCGTCTGTTTGTTGAAAAATAGTAACACTACCGCACCGCATTTTCTTGTTAGTTACGGTAACAGCGTTGTAACAATAGGAATAGTAATTAGTTAGATTACTCGTTACTGAAAAAAGTAACACCGTTAGTAACACCGTTATTCCCATCACTGCTGACGAGTCAAACAATGTGAAGAATCTTATGGATTAAAAAAACCCAAAACAAACAAATCCTAATCTCAAATCAACAGCAACACTTTCTTAAACCTTTGCAATTAAAGAAAATGTTAAACACAAATATCTGCAACTATCTAAATAAACAGAAACACTTCAACACAAGACCAACTTGAAAGTAGCCTCTATTAGACTACTCGTATATGAATTTTGCCCTTCACTCTAGTCTAGTCTGCCACAACTGCCAGACATTCCTTTTATTTATTTATGTATTTACCTGTGTCTATTGTGAATTTGAATGCAGACAAGTTTTTTTTTCAATCAACCTTTTCTCCTATTACTATTGGTAGAATTCCAACCAGAGTATGGCTATTCATTTTGACAGATTTATATTAATCAGATTAAGACAATGTTCTCTCAATGGCCTTCTGTTGTCCCAAACGTGATTCAAAAGATTTAAAAGCTACCATGACTTAAATAAAAATATATATTTCTATTTTACAGTCTATAGCAGTACAGTCCACAGCATGCATCTTAGGCATGTTTCCTGATGTGAATGTGTGAATGACGTCAAACTGTCCAATCAAATTCATAAACAAGGCAGGTAATCCATATCAGTTGGTCAGGGATGCACAAAAGTGCACACGAGGAGCGAATTCAAAGCTCCAACTGAAACTTGGTCTCACACCCTTGTGACTGAAAAACATTCAGTCTGTCCATAGACTCCCATTTGCACGGCGTCCATACAAGGAAGTTGATACATAATTATATTAGACAAAATAACTTAACACGTAATGCAAGGAAATCTGACCAGAAAATGAATTGTGCAGGCAACCACATATGTTGTATGAGCAAACTGTACTTATTTATAATGTATGTTGTATTTTTGTTTGTGATGGATATTTTTCCTTGCAATACTTTTCTAAAAAGTAATCCTTTTAGGCATAATCGCTTAAATAAACCTACATAAAGTGTAACCACTCCATGCTGGGTGCAGACTAGGCATCATAGTTCATGCAGCTTTTATGGTTTCACTGCAGTGAAATCAGTAATATTGCTCTGAAAGCTCTGCCCCATTCTCCTGCTTGTTCTCGTTTCAGTTGCAGCTTCAACCGATCAGAAGAACATCCCAGCAAGTGCCAAGAGCTTGACTGGACAGAAAGCTGGGCTCATGACAGAAGTCGTGCAAGCAGAATGATTTCTGCAAAGATAGGAACGTTGGGGGTTGGGGTTGACTGTACCAGACTCAGCAGCGGCAGAGCCAGGGGTCATAGTTATATAACAGCACTAATGTCAGACCTTCACATAAGATGTGACCCTCCCTAGCATCCCTGTAGCTGAATGCCATTTTCTCTTTACCTAAAAATCACATCACAGCCGCTTCAAACCAGCCCTGCTGTCCTGCTGATTCAGGTGTAAAATGAGCATGAAACCAGCCAATGTGTTTTGACTTCAAAGAGAAAGTTCTTTTTTTTTCTTCTTTTTTGAAAATGTGTAGCATTAAATTCTGTCTGTGATTTTTGAGGCACTTACTTGTGACTGATTTTGACAGATAGGTAACACATGCACATCTGTACATGGATTCTTACAATTATTGATTTGCCAAGAAACAACGATTCATCAGGAAAGGAGGAAAGAGAAATAGCAAGCCAGAGTTATCATCTTGTTTACTCACGACAATGACGAGCATGTCATTATTTCATGTGCTGAAATACACAGAAAAGCTCCAGGTGTTGGTGGGAGGAATGAAAATGCTGTGAGTCTTTGTGCAATCTTGATTTTTAAATGACTCCCACTGAAAAAGAGCTTGTGAATTTTCCCTTGTTTTACTCTCATTATTTAAAAAAAAAAAAACCAACCTCTAACTGCTATATAATTTCATCTGTCTTGACCTTTTCAGCAAAGTAACCTAAACTAGCCCGCACAGTCAAGTGACAAAAAATACTAGGCTTCTGTAGTTATTTTTTGTATTTAGAACATTTGTTGTGATGACAAAGAGCAAAAGAGTTTGTTTTACATTTGAAAAAAAAATCATTTAAAAAGCTTTGAAATTTCAACTGATATAAAATCCTCTTTGATTTTCTGAATAGTATTTAGTATTAACGAGAGCCGGTGTTGTATTGAATTAAACATCAGTCTGTTTAAACTAATGATGTTAGCAGTGTCATCATTGGTTAACTGTCACAGCTGCTGTCAGCAATCAATAAACTGGTAACAGCAAACAGCCTGAAGAAAGACAAGGCAATTAAGGTAACCCTTCTGTTATGAATAAACAATGCAGAATTTTTCATTCAGTTCACTTATTATATCAATTGAAGACCACAGAAAGTCAATGAAATTCAGAGACAACAAGAATTAACAGGTGGAATAAGTGTGGGCGACTCAAAAGTAAACTTTCACAACTTTGAGACAAGTGACTACTAGTGAGAGCAAAGGATACTGCTGACTGACAAATGACAGGGTAGCAAATACATTACTTAAACAGACAGAGCCTGGATCCAACTACCAGCTACAAAGCAATGCTGACGATTAAATTACTTCCTATGTGGACTCCCCTTTAAACTTTCCTTTAATGGCCCCCGGTTGGCTAACACATTCCTGATGAGTTTAAGGGCAGAGTATTTCGTTTCAGATCAACTTTATTAAAATGTTAAGTCCAATTTATGCTTTTTTTTGTCGCTGTACCTTGTTTCAGAGAGGATTATGGATTTATATGGGGCACACTCTTGGCTCATCTTGAGGCTTCCAAACTGGACTTCAGAAGCCAACTGGTAACGTCACAGTAGCTACGTTTGTCATTTACAGACCTTTTGCGGCCATGTGACAATTAACCACATGACATCAACTTGTCAATTATTTGTGGGCATCTAACAGTCATGGTGACAATGTAAAATCAAGTGAATAATGCTGCGTTCCAGGAACTTGCGTGTCAAATGTAGCGTTTTCCAGAAAAGTGAGGAAAAGCAAGATTTGTTTTGTTTTGTAAGATAGCTTTTTGGTGTACCACCAAGCAAGAACCAGAAGTCTCCAGCAACTAGTCAGTTGGGGAATCTCTTGCAAGCAGCTGTTGTTTTTACCACTTCCAATATGGTGGATAACTCTCAAGCAATGTGGCATGACATCACAAAATAAATCTTCAATGCTGTCTGTAGTTATAGCTTGTTTGTTTAACCATTAAGGAAGTAGGAATTCAGTTAAAACCCACCTCACCTAAGCTAACATGCTACAAATCCTTTTTTGTCCTTTGGTTTATGGAAGGCTTCAACACAGTCAGTCAGTGAGTTTGGTTTGACAGATGTTGTTGCCTGTGGACAGAGCCAGGCAGACTGTTTCTCCTTTTGTTGACAGTTTTTATGCCAAACTGAGCTAAGCTAACTTGCAGCTGGTTACATCCTCTCAAAGACTAGGCAATCAAAAGTCAAATGTCACGTCAACATACTAATTAGACCATTAAATGAACAACTGTTAAATAAATAAACAGCTTGAGCACAAAAACTATCACCACCAGGTCCAGCTTGAAATCCTTTTAACCACCCACTGTCCTCTTGAACATATGTCATACATGTACTATATAGCTGTCAACTTCTGAACTTGTCACCTGCCTCCAGTAGTGAACTAGTTAACACATTTGCTTGACAAGGGAAAGGTAGACAATTACAGTCAGAAAAACAAATCTCCTATGGCGTTGTGTCAGCAAGGGCATCCGGCATAAAACCCTGCCAAATAAAGTGTGTGGGGCTACCCTCTGAGGCAAGGGAGCATCCAGAAGTATCTTCTGTGTATAGCTGTCAACTTATCAGTGGCTGTGGATCTGCAGCTCCTATAGGCTGTATGTCAAAGTAGCCTTGGGCAAGATACTGAACTAGGGCTGGGCCATATCATACCGTTCACAGTAATACCGGTATAATGTTGGGCAACGATAGAAAAATGAATTATCGCGATAGAATATGGGTAAAACGCGCATGCACAGTGCCTTTGTTTTCATACGCACACGGCGGAAAAAGCATGGCGGCGAAAGCAGATCGTTGAATGAAACGGATAAACCAGAATTGGTTTGTAAAAATGCTGCAACTTCAGTGGTGTGGAACTGGTTTAGCTTTTGTCCGTCAGATACACAACAAAGCACTATTTTTGGTAGCGCATGCTAGCGGGCCGTCGTTATTACCGTGTTTTTTGGAAAATACGGCACACTTAAAATCAATCCTTTGATTTTTCTGAAAATCAACAGTGCCCCTTATAATCCAATGGGCCTTATATTTGAATTCTGGTTGTGTTTACTGACCTCGAAACGATTTTCTGTGGTACACGGCGCTGGAAAATCTGTCAAATGTTTTAGTACGACTTTGCTAAGCTACGAACCCGGACTGCTTGATGGATTGTCGGAGCATTACGGCTACCGTAGTCAGGAGCCTGGCGGAGTGATACGTACTGTGCTTCAACATAATATTACCGTATTGTGTGTGTATAACCTCTTTTTAAGTTTTGTGGATATTATACATGGTTATGCTCAGGATATGTCGGCCAGTTTCCACTGGAAATGCCTTTTGGTTAAACTGTCAGCAAGGAATTTGCATTTGCACTGTTAAATTTTTATATAACTTTAATGCACATAAAACACCTGCTTGTTTAAGTGAAAATACATTGATGGGGTTTTTTGCACTAATAAAGTTGTGGAGTTGTAAAGTATTTTGTCTAGTGTCAGTTATATCGTCAGTTATATCGTTATCGCAAATTTTCAAATGTATATCGTGATAAATATTTTTGGTCATATCGCCCTGCTCTATACTGAACCCTGATTTTCCCCTGATGCACTCATGGGAGTGTGAGAATGTTAGCTAAAAAGCACTTGTACGAATGTATTTTTGATTGGGTGAATGAAACTTGTAGTAGTGCTACTGGTCAAATAGAGTAGAATATAACTGCCAGGTAATTTACCATGTATTGCTTAGATGGTACCATGGATGCAGTATCTGAAACATCAAGAACTGTCTTCAAGCTAAAACATAAATAAAATGTAGTGATATCAGCATTACTGATAACAGTTCTTCTTCAAGTCAATGATAGGGGTTGTTTGGTAGCTGACACCAAAGTTTTAAGTATTTAAAACATTAAATACCACACGCTGGCTGACAAGAAATTTAAAAAGGACAGGAAAGTGTCTGTAATTTGTAATGTTGACATGTCATTCAGTAATGCACAACAGCTTACTGCTTTTGTCAAAAGAGATGGTTTTCTGCACATAAGAAGACATTTCCTCTCTATGTGATTAACAGCAGGGAGCGGAGTAGGACATTAATGGCATTTTCCACTTGTGAGATAAGGGTCCTGGCAGACGGCTGTATTTTCAGCTTCCTGTGAAAATGAGTTGGCCTCGTGCAATGCAATGCGACTGAGATGTGAGAGGAACTGAATGCTAGACATTTAGTGGTGAACGTACGCCCTCTTCATTTTTATTTATTTCTTTGAATATGCTCTGCCATGCCTGAAAAGGACTCATCCAGATGCTATTCTTTGGAATAATTGTAGTTTATTCTACAAGTTGCCAATCTCAGGAGACAATAGTGACAGCAAATGCGCGAGAACAAGGAAGGAGGTGATAATGTGGAATTGCGTTTTTATAAATGCTGGACAACAAAATATATAAAAAGTGACCAATTTTCAGGTACGAATGCCTTCAGATGTTTTGAGAAATGGCTTCAGTTTGATGGTTTTTTTCTGTGCTGACAGCTCCTTTCAAAAATCAGCGCCTGGATTTCACAGCATGCCGATTATATTCTTGAGTGCAGCGTAGAGCTGCCTTGCAGAGAGGGCATTACTGTTCTGTACCTACTGTCTAATTACACTGTAACATATTTAGTCCACCTGTATTGTCTTAACATGCTGCTCATTTCTAACAATGTTAATGTTATCTGAGGTGAGAAGGATACGTCCTTTTGTAATGTTCATGTAACACAAAAGTATGAACGTAAGTAATGGAAAGTAAGTAATGGTTTAATGTTAGCATCACCTCAGATTGAAGTCTTCTTGTGTTCTTTTTGTGAAGCTTGGCCGTCCAACCATGAAGAACTGCAGCCTGTCAGATGGTATTTGTGTCCTCGAAAAGCTCATAACTCTGTGGATGCTTCCTGTCATATTCTGTAGTTGTGTCCACATTCCTAAAAATACTCATTGGGTTTTGTTTATAAATTTGTCTCCGAATGGCGTTGGTCCATTTCACCAAATAGTGCAGAAATAAATTAGTTGAATGCATCAATGATTAAATACATAGCAAAAACACAAAACACTGAGCATTCAGTGGACATAATGTCAGTATTTCTTTTGTTAATTTGGAAATTACCACAAACATTACATGCAGCGGGATTTTGTAAACCTATGCTTTTTTTTAGACTTTTTTTTTTTTTTTAACAATGATTTCAAACCAGAAACATTCCTCTGAAGCAGTGTGGGGGAAAAAGAAAATTTTACAGTTCAATCGAAAACTTGCTTTGGAGGACACATCGTTCCAAATTGTATATGTAATAGGATCTTATCATTAATACAAATGATTACTTTCGGGAAAAAAATAAAGAGGGCTGGACTTCTCTCAGATGAATCAGTCAGGCAGCAGTTGCCAATAAAGAAGGGTAGAGGACGATAAACATGAGGAAATGGAAAACAATAGGCTAAGAAACTGTCTCGTCAGTAGCACATTTTTGCTTGTTTATTCTTCAAGAAACAATGATGGACCCAACCACAGCACTGTGAGAAATAAATGAAGCAATTATGAAAGGCCAGCTGAGCTCATTATTAATGCTACAGTCACAGCAGGAAACAGTGGTTGGAGACAACAACAAATAAAATTAATGCAACTGTGTGCAGTGAACTTGTGATGTTGTTGCCCTTGAAGTAGTTGATTCAAACACAAGGACCAGGTCTGCAATCCCTTTGAGTTATCTGCCATCTTCAAACCTACTTTGGTGTGTCAAACAGCGATAAAACTCCAATAAGGTGGACTCAGTCCACTATCAGTCAAGTTGATGAATATGCCCAATCAGTTTGTAATAATACAGTGATTATCTGTGCTGAATTCACAGAAGATAAGGTTGTTGCACACCCAGACTCCGAGTGACCAGCTGGTCACCACAACTATTTGTAATTGGTGCTAAAAGCAAAAAAGTTAAATGCAATCACTTGGCAACCACCTGATCTTGGTGGGGCTGAGCCATAAAACATGATGGACGGAAAGTACAGTCTATAATAAACAACACAGTTAAAGTTTAGTGGCTGTACAGTACAGTTTCTGGTACCTATTAAGAGAACACAGCCTGTGCCAAGTCTATCATATCTCCTACATGAGTTTTTGAGACCTCCACATCATCGGTGTAATTTTTAAAAATAAAAATCTAAATCCTAACCTCATTATATATATTTTTTGTTTGCTTGGATGAACAAATAAATTACACCCAAAGAGTGGAGAACACCTAGGACCAGCAAGTATGGTTCCATGATCTCATGAAGAGCCTCAAATACACAATGAAAACAAATACACAAAAAAAGGTGTTGAAAAAGCTCTCACTTTATTCCCAATTCCTGCTTTCCACATCCACGTTTCCCCAAGAGTTGAGTGAGTCAGCGTGGCATAAATTCAGTTATCTGCCCAAATTTAAAAGGGTCCACAATGACGCAGTTTGGAGACAAACTTAAGTAGGGAAGGATGAGATGGTTTGAACATGCGGAGAGGAAGGATGGTGGATTTAATGGGCAAAGGATAGTGAATATCCAGGTGCCAGCCAGGAGGAAACGGGACTTCCATGGGTCTAGTGGAGGAGGGCATGCAGAGGGTTGGTGTAACAGAGGAGGATCCTCCAGCTCTGAGGTCTTTACACTGGCTGCCTGTCCGTCAGAGGATAGACTTTAAAGTTCTGATGCTGGTCTATAAAGCTCTGAATGGTTTAGGACCAAAATACATCAGTGACCTCCTGACCCAGTATGAACCTTCCAGATCCCTCAGGTCATCTGGATCCGGTTTTTTATCAGTTCCCAGAGTCAGAACCAAACACGGAGAAGCTGCATTCAGCTTTTATGCTCCATATATCTGGAACAAACTCCCAGAAAGCCTCAGATCAGCTGAAACACTCAGTTTATTTAAATCCAGGTTGAAGACTCACCTGTTCTCAGCTGCTTTTGAATAAAGCACCAAATCCACACTTTTAAGCTTAAATTTCAAAACTTACATTTTAACTACTGACTTTATCTACTGTTCTGATTTTATCTATTGTTCTGATTTTATCTACTGTTTTGATTTTTGATTTTAAATACTGTTTTGTTTGTTTGTTTGTTTGTTTGTTTGTTTGTTTGTTTGTTTGTTTGCTTGTCTTAATCAATTTTAAATCGTGCTTTTTATTTGTTTTTGTTTTTAATGTCTCTGTAAAGCACTTTGAATCACCTTGTTGTTGAATTGTGCTATATAAATAAACTTGCCTTGCCTTGCCTTGCCTAATAATAGGGTGAGATGGAGGCAGATGATCTGCTGTGGTGTCCCCTCAAGGGAGAAGCCAAAAGAAAAAGACATAACCATTAACAAATTCTCAGGACTAATTATTATTTAAATTGTTTCTTTTTGCAAGCTTTTTTTTAATTACATAATGTATCTATAATCTGAATGTATTACTTATGTCTTAAAGAATGTTGCATTCTCAAAGTGGTCTATGGGTGAGGACAGTAACATAGTACTGGATGGAGAGCCAATGTATGTAGGCCCTGGAAGGCATCCATTGCCTGCAGGACTTGAACCACAACCAGTGACATGGAAGGTGGAGGGAAGGGAAGAACCCAGAAATTGAGACCTAAAAGCAGCTTAGTAAACGTTAATGCCTTTATATAGCCTTTAAATTATCTTAAAAGAATGTAACAAGGAAAAGAAAACCTCTA
The DNA here is from genome assembly GCF_036321145.2 of Pelmatolapia mariae. Classification (NCBI taxonomy): domain Eukaryota; kingdom Metazoa; phylum Chordata; class Actinopteri; order Cichliformes; family Cichlidae; genus Pelmatolapia; species Pelmatolapia mariae. The sequence continues at coordinate 16,068,031 of NC_086240.1, read as the reverse complement.
CATCTCTAAATTAGCTGCAGCTTCTTGATTGTGTTTTATATGCTGTGATGTGAACATAAAGACAAGGTATAGAGAAACTGCTGAACCGCAAAGTGGTGCTGAGTGTAGTGCTGCAGGTCAGTACTTGCAGGGTTAAAGGATGGAAAGTAACGAACAACAAGAAGATCTCGGCTGATCATCTGTGCACTTTCTCCTTGGAAGTGGAGCGGAAGAGTTTACGGTTTGCAGCTGTGAAGGTGTGACTGTGACAGTTATATAATAATTTTCAAAACGGATGAATACACTGCAAGTCACCCCATCCTAACTTTGGTTATGTAACATGTCACTGAAGCCTGCACGGCTGAAAAGTTAGTCGTGATGAAAGGACTGGTGGCAGTCAAATACAGATTCAGGGAGTTTTTACAACAATACCATGGGTCACATAGACGGTTTATTATTCATTAAACATAATGGATTTGTCTAAAAATGTGAGGCTTTGTCTACATAGAGTGTTTAAAAAAATCTGGATGTAATCTTTTTTCTGAATACCCATAAAGCCAAAATTGAGATAAAACACAAAGTAGAAACAAAAGTAGGAAAATCTTTGACAACCAAAAATGCTAGAAAACAAATTAAGATAGAAAATGATCATTTCTTTGGCTTAAACAGGAACTAAAGGCCTTTTTTTCCCTGAAGCTAATGCATTTTGTTTATGATGCATTAAATACATATTTTATTAAAGCCATTCTGCATTGAAGCAACTTTAATATGTAAAATATTTTCTCTTTGGGTTTAGACAAAAAGGCTGTTGTGCTGTTAGGAATTTTCAGCTCAATGAATATCTGCACTGTGACTGTTGAGGGCATCTCATTCATTATTAAATCCCTGGAAGGTACAAAGAACGATGAGTGTTGACTTCCCCTGCAATCTATAACACACTGAATGCTGAATAAATGTAGAAAAACATGCATACAGTAGCTGCCCAAGAGGCTGTACCAGAGTGTGTGTAGCAGAGTCTCTTGTTGCTCTAATGCTGGATGATTTGAGCATTTGCTATGAGTTACATTTAACCATATGCACACAGACAGGTGTAGAATTTTTTTTATTGCAGAAAAATTGGGTAATATTTTTTGGGTAAAGTGCTTTCATTTTTCAAAATAAATGAGAGCTTGTCATGCTTAAAACCAAAAAATAAGTCACTATGTGGCGTTGTTAGGGGCACATTTCTAAGCAACTTTATAAAACTTGATACAAAAGCAAAGAAAAGCAACACATAATATCTGTCTTCAGAGGGTGGAAAGGGTTTGGTTATGTTTTCATTTAGACAAATCATCTGAATTGGTAAATTATTTAACATTATCGCAGGAGATTTCCTGTAAACAAACAAAGATTATGTTTACACAGACCGCCATCCTTTAATTGTAAAATAATATTCTGAATGCATTTCCTCACTTATAAAATATTTACATATTTTTAAATATTTAAAATCCCATGTTGTTTACATTTATGTTTAACTGCTAAACAATTTTTTTTATGTCTTTCTAAGCGCGTTTCCATCCTATGGGTGTCATTTAGAATAAAAGCATTGTTGCTAACTTGCTCTTTCTTGATTTTTCATGTAGTTTTCTGTTTCCTTTCATGAAGGTATATTTCTCAACATACATTTATTCAACTACTACATTTATTCAACTACTACATTTTGTTCGGCCAAAGTAACACAAACCTAGGCACTGGTGTGACCAAATATATATTCCCCAAGTGATTGGTTGTTGAATGATGCCACTGGCAGTTACATGGTGAATTTGGTGTCAGAATGGTATATGGTGCTACACCCAGAGCCACTGAGTAAGTCATTTGTGTCGGCGAGCGTTCAGAATTGGGTTTGTCACGCGATGCACGGCAGTGTTTAACAGCAAATTTAAATTAAGTGACAAACTGTCAAATTTTGATAATTATAAATCTATAGCTGCATTGATTTATAATATTACCATACCAGATACAACTGTATATGTGATTACATCAATATGTATACATACAGTAAAATATGTGAGGATGTGTCTGGACACTTAACCAGAGCTGTTGAATAGAATGCATTGATTTGAACTATTATGAGGCTCCATGATCCGCCATTACTGTAACAAAAAAAAAGAAAGAAAAAGGTTCATTGGAGTGAATGGAGATGATGCGACTGTGTAGTCCATTCAATGAAAAAATATGCCTCCACTGCTGTGCACAAAAAAATTGTGTTACATGTATTTTCAAAATAAATGTAAAGCTGAAAAGTATGTTTTGTTGTGTGGATTTATTGGTAATTGAAATGTGTTAGCAGAATTTTCAAGTGATGATGATTCATCTCAAAAATCATGAGACACTGCTCTCCCATATATAAGCTGCCTTTATAGGTTAAAGGTATCAGTACTGGTATCAACACTACTACCTGTATTTACTAGGTATTGGATCGACACCAATATCATGATTAAAAATTAAAATAATACACCAAAAGCATCAAGATCAAATTTAAGACACTGTCCAAGAGTAATAAATGAGAGCCATGTTAATTAAATCATGTTTTATTATAGTTAAAGAAAAAAACATAATGTTAATGTATAGTAACACACAAAGCTGACTGTTCATCACTCGGTTAAAAAGAGATGCTGAACAATGTTAACAGGCATATTGCAGTTAATGAGAACATTCCAGTACAAAAAAAGGATGAAATGTGACACTCTGTAAAGTAAAACCACTAAACTAAAATATAATAAGCTAAAGATTATGTAAGAAAACTCTTTCAGAGAGGACTGAAGCAAAAGTGAGCACTGCATAAAGGCCTCAGCTAGCTGAGCCAAGTGCGTTTAGACGGGGCTGGAGCAAAGACTCCATAAGTGCATGAGGTGCAAACTGTGAGGCCATCAGTAAGTGAGGTGGACGCCTGATATTCTCAGTCATCGGTACTGAATTCAACATTTCTGTGTAGTAAAGTGGGAGGAGTTAATTGGGGTGTATCGCCAACATAATGTGACTCCATTAAAAAAATGGTTCTCTAAGATCCAGTGTATGAAAGCATGTACGACAGTCCTCTAAGGTGCAGCACTGAGTAATGACTTTCCACTACACGTAAGTGAGCTTGCATGCTCTAATTTAGACTATGGGAATATAGTTGTTCTATATGAAAACATATGACAAGCAACATGTACATAAGATAGTTTGATGCACACGAAGAAACTTTGCAAAAGAAATTCACAGCGCTTTGCAGTGAAGTCTGAATGGGCTGTCAGGGAGGCCTTAGTGGTTGAAGACACTGTCGCAGGTTTGATCCCCAAAATGTTCTTCAGCAAACCTGCTCAATCATTCTCAGTCATTTAAGCACCTACACGGTGGTTTAATCTCATGGATGGAGAAAATAAAGTAGTTAGCAGAGCAGAAAGTTTGGTTTAAACTTGAACTGTAGACACACAGGAGACACTGAGATCAATTATCTTTTAAACGTTCACTGAAAAAATAGGTTTTCCCTCAATAACACCTACTAGTGTCCAAATATATACAAGCTTTAATTTCACTGAAGTGACCATACTCCTTACAGCCAAAGATTTATTTTGGAAAATGTGGATTTAAGTTGTTTTTTGTTTCAATAAAATATACCTTGGCAGGGATTTTATACAGTTAGTACACCCTACTCACTCTTAAAAGTGTGTCTCACAGTGTATTTTGTCCCTTTTCATATTCAAACATAAAGTTCCGCCTCATGAGCACAGAAAATACTGAGTTCAATATTAAGATACTCGATATTCAGAGGTGCAGAGAGATGCACGTGGTTTTTTTCCCTGTCTTCTAACAGCAATAGTTGTGTAACGAATGCTTCTAAAACAACCATTAGCGTCATTTCTCTGTAACATCAGTAACAATGTTAGCGCTAAATGGTTTGTGCTTAATTAATGGAAGTTAAATACATGGCTGGAGTCTGAAGGATGCATCCGCTTCAGTGCCAGAAAGAGGCAAGCGTCTAGAGTCCAACATCTCTTCAGGATGCAAATAGAGTTCCCTTGGTGTCCACAACTAATCTCGCACCACAGTAGGAGGGCTCTCCCTCACTTCAAGTGGGACTTCATCTAAATGCACAAAGTCCTCTGGGTTTCTAGATGGAACATCTGCGTTTATTGAGTCTTCTGTAGGTGTTGATGCTGTGCAACCCCGTGGACACTGAGCTGATGCCCGAGTGGCGCTGCAGACTGCACACACAGCCGTTAGAATGAAGGGGATTGGAAAAAGCCTCTCCCTGCTCCATGTAGGTGTCTGAAGTGGAGAGGTCGCGGGGGATGATCATGGGTATGGAGTACTGCAGCTTCTCTCTACTTTTGTACCAAAGACAGGAGCACATGGACTGGAAATGAAGCACCTCAGCGTAAACGTTACGCAGACCCCGGCTTGCCGCTCCGCCTCCCCCGCTTCCTCCGATCGCACTCCCTCCGCCGACACACCCAGAATGCGTGGAGGAAGGAGAGGCCGGATCTATGGAGCAGTTGATGTGTCCGCCTGCCTGACCGTTATGGGCCAGTAGAGCCCTCTGTTCAGCATCCCTCTTCTCGTCCTCGGCGTTCATGGTCATGAAGCGCAGCACTGCTAAGTTGAGGAATGCTCCAATCACGGCCAGACCTGTCAAGATGTAGATGAAACTGAAGGCCACGTACTGCGGCTTCTTCTGCAGAGCGTGCTCATTCTGCAGCGCCACATAGTCCCCAAAGCCGATGGTAGTGAGCGTGATGAAGCAGTAGTAGAAGGCGTGAAAGAAACTCCACCCCTCAAAGTGGGAGAATGCCACTGCGCCCACACATAACGTGCTCATGCAGGATATGAAACCGATGGTCACCATGTTGACCATGGAGACCTCAGTGCGCCTCATTCCAAGGCACTTCTTCAGGCGGTGGAGCAGGTACCTGACAAAGGTGTTGATCCGCTCACCCACGCTCTGGAACATGACCAAGGTGAGAGGGATGCCCAGGAGGGCGTAAAGCATGCAGAACACCTTCCCTCCATCTGTGCTGGGGGCTGCATGGCCATAACCTGAGGGAAGAAGGGAGAAAGAAGCAGGGTTACTGGGGCAGAACTAATTAAATCTGCAGTGCAGAGGACAGGGGTCTGAGAAGAGAAGGCTGGAGGCAGGAAAGATATGAATGATTTGTATTCTCTGAGCAGCTCTTCTGATGAATTCAAAAACCCTTCATTTCACAGCGGCAGTATGCAATTGCAGATGAGAATGCACAGCGGTGTGGCGGGAAGAGCCGAGTATTGATGTCGCGTACAGGAGAGAGAGAGAGCTTGAATAATTCATTGACAATCGGTGTCCGCAGAGTGGCTTCAACTAATGAGTACATTTGCACCTAATTAGGACTCAACATTTTCCAGATCAAATAAACAGGACACCATAGGGTAGTGTGAACATACTGGTCTTTTTGTTTGTTTCTATAACACCACTTTTTGCCCCACAAGGTATAGAAACTCGTCAGCATTGTGGCCATTAACAGTCAAAGCCCCCCCAAAAAGAATCTATGGCACAAAGTATATCAAAAAGTGGGAGACAATTTTCCAGTAATTTATCCCCCATAAAACCGAGAGCAGCTGATAAACCACTTACTGTATAAACATACTGTCAGGGAGATGTGTACTCACTGAAATGGCCTGCAAGCACACACTACCTCCTACTTTATGGCCTGACTCAGAGATTTTGTATCCATACAGAGCATAGAGCTCCCAAATTTCAGGATGTATTTTCAGGTTAATTGTCAGCCTTTTGTGTCATAACATCATCTTCTCATTATTATTGCCCAGCAGGATATGACTCCCTCGCAAGCAACATCATTACAGCGTGAAATATGTTCCCAATACGAGGACCTGTTGCGCGCCGGGGCCGAAAGATGACGTCCCCGATAACAACAGGCTAGGCAAGTGGAACGGGCTGACCAATAGTTGAATGTAATTACTCCTGGGTTGATTTAATTCTTTAGGCTCTGGTTCTTTTGCTGTGCTGATCCGTGCGTTTGAACCATCTGTCTGTCTGGTGCCAAATATGTTTAAAGCTTTCCCCGTTGTGCCGCCAAAATGAGAGTCATTACGACTGATGGATCTCTCAGTAGAAGGAAAAACCTGACCTGTTCTCCGAGTGTGAGGACATCTTGCTTCTTTGTGGCTTTGACTATTTTTAATCTCATCCCCACAAAGAAATTTAGCACATTTTCCAAAGACGGAGAAATTATCTCTGACTGCAGTCTTTTCTAAGTAAGAGACTGATTCTCGGGACAAATGATGACCTTAGGTTGAGCTTAATATCTGCACGGGAGTGCTTTTAAACTTGAATAAAATTAGCGTTCCTGGTGCAGCACACGTACTATTATTCCATCACTTATTGGTCGGGATGGTTAAATAATTTACTTTTAGGTCTTTCAACAGTTTATCCATTAGGCCTGCAATAATTTTTCCAGCTGTTCTCCGTGACTGTTATTTGCTTTCAGCCATTACTTGTAGCAAACTGCTTAAACAGTTTAATAATTTGAATTAACGATTTCAAACATTTAATCTGCACTTTCAGCTGTTTATCCATGTTATCTGGCCAGCTATTTATTCAGTACAATTAGCTCTCTCTTTCAGCCTTCTATTATGTTAATCTTTTAAAAACTAAGTTTGTAATGTTACCTATTAGAACCATTTTTCTCTTGCTTTCTGTAAGCGATTAAAGAGCTAACTAAGCAAACTGGTTGCTGTTTTATAAACCATTTAAAGGACACAACGTAAGTTGTTTGTCTTTTAACTCTCTGTTCCAATCACGCTCCGTTCCTTTGAGGATATTTAAATCATTCTTTTCACTAACATGTTTCAATCTTACTGCTATACCTTGTCCTGTATGCTGTATTCAGTTCTTACAATATATAGTACTATTCAAAAGTCTTGAGTCAGCTTTAATTTCTTTACACTTTGCTTCCATGAAGCCAGGCTTTCCTGTCAAGTCTTTCAAAGTTTTTCTTTGCACACTGGCTCCTTTTTTTTTTCTTTTTTGACACATTTTCAGCCCAATCTTTGTACCTGTAAAAACACAATTTGTTCCCATTGCTTTAGCTGAATATATGAAAAATGACAACGATAACCCAGTTGATTCCCCCGGCTCTTTGGGAATCACCAAAGGGGATTCCCAAAGAGCTGGGGAGCTTCTAGCTAAACTTGGCACACTTGCTGTGCAATGTGTCCTTAAAAATCAGAGGAAACTGGAAAAGTGACGTGGCAGTGAAAGCGGGAGGCCCAAAAAACTTTTGACAACAGATGAACTGTATCTGAAAATTATGACCTTATGAATAAATAGGAAAAAGTCCAGCAGAGACCCAACAAAATACAAGAGAACTGGACTGAAAGTCTGTGGCAACATGTCTTATGTAGTGACGAATAGAAATGTGAAAGTTGTAGTTAACAATGTTTTTAAAATGAAGGAGGATACAACAGTGAGGGTCTATAGCCACCTTTAAAATACGGTGGAAGTTTGTCTTGGATTTTTGGCTGCATTTCAGCTGGTGGTGTTGGACATATGTGAAAATTGCTGAAATTATGAACACGGAAAAGTACTGTCAGATTTTGATCCACCATGCAGCACTGTGGGGAAAGCATCTGATTGGTAATGGCTTCATTTGTCAAATGGCAATGAACCCAAACACACTGCCAGTGCCGTGAAAGGATCCCTGGACAGAAAAAACACACAACGTAACACTATCAGTCATGGATTGGCCTCCCCAAAGCACAGACCTCAACATTATTGAAGTAGTATGGGATAATTTTGACAAATAGCAGAACAAAAGGCCGCCATCATCCAGAGAAGAGCTTTGAATCTCCTTCAAGAAGCCTGTTTAACTATTCCTGAAGAGTACTTAAAGACATTTGAAGAACATTTGCCTAAGAGAGTTCAGGCTGCGTTGGCGAATAAAGGTGGTCACACCAAAATATTGACTTTCAAGCTTGTTAGAATTATACAAACTCTGTTTTTGCCATATATACTGTATGTTTGCACACATTCCAGTACATTGGTGCACCATCTTTCTACCAAAATGTAATGAAATGAGACGTTTGTACAGTGTTGTAATCAGTCATGTGCATTTGCCATTATTATAGCTGACTACTGACTTGCTTTTTCTCCAACAAATGCTGCTAATCAGAAATGCATATGGTCAGTCCATCCCTCCGAACTTCAATCTCAGTGTTACTTTTTATGCATATATATTAAAGTCATAAACTTCTAAGGAAATTTTTCATTATTACTTTCATTTCAGAAGGTGCAGCTCAAACTTACTTCTGCATTTGAAATTATTTATTACTGTCCCCTCAGGCCCTGTACACTGCTAGTAGAGAAGAAAAGAAGAAGAAGTCATTGAAAGTTAACATAATTAGTCACAGTGCAAGAAAAGATGTTGGGGTGAAATCCCTGAGTGTGTTTCTTTTTCTAAAATGTTAGCGACATACAGGGTTTTGTGGCTCTCCCCATAAAAATAAAAAATAATTCCTGATTTAAATGTGGCCACTAGCCTCTTTGAGGTGCTGCAGTATAGCACATGTGCATATGTGATTTCGACAAACTAACCAACCATCAGTCTTCAGTGGAAAAGTCTGGAATGTCCAAGCCTGGCGAAGGCGCCATCAGGTCACAGCTTCGACCAGGAGCATGTTTGTTGTTTTTACATTCATAGGGTTGTGCAGGGTAAAATGCATCCCTGTAGGTGAGACTGTGAATGTGCGTTTTGTATCATCCATATGCCGTGAATGACCTTAGCTGTGCCTTGTGCCATCGTGTCACTGTGTGCTCACTCACAGCACACTGAAAAGTCAGGAGTGTTGTCATAGTGTGGAAGCAACTTTAATATTTTATCGTGTCTGTGATTTTATGTTGTGGGTTTCGTTAATATTGATTTTGATTATTTATATTTTGTATACACACATCCACACATGTGCAGTAACACTAAGTGCAGTTGTCTTTTTCTGACAATGTTGTATTTTATTCTGTTCTGTTTGTTCTTATTCTTATTATCTTATCCTATTCCAGTGTTTTTCTTAATTTTTGCTACTTTGACTGTGCACTGTCCACTTTCTGCTGTGACACAACAAATTTCCCACATGTGGGACTAACAAAGGTTATCTTATCTTATTCTTTTATTTGCATGCTTTTATTAAAAAAATTGTACTACTTCCAACCTGCATCTCCATAATTCAACGAATGACCTACACCTGCTCAGTCACCCGATATAAAAGGAGTTCAGCGTAGCAGTTGGCACAGTGGGATCGATACATCACAGAGGACATCACAGAGACTCACTAGGGTGGGGCCCCAATGGAACAAGGAGGAAGTGGCAAAATGGACTGGGAAATCCAGTTAAAGGCGAACTATAGTGCGGAAAGTGACGAGAAAGTCATTGTTACGATGGCTTCTTGAGCATTTCGTTTAAGACGGTGATGCCTGTGGACATGATATTACTGTGGACTGGCAGTTAGCATTGTGTGCTTTTAGTTTTTGTTATTTTAAATGTTCTACACTTTTGTTTTTTAAAGTTAAAATTCTTCCTTGGCTTCTGCATTCTGAGTAGGGTAGGTTTCTCACCATCCAACTAGCTCACAACATTTGGCTCCATGTGACTTCTTTCTTTTTCCTCAAAATATAATTTCAGTTGAAGGGTTGTTGTTTTGACATAATAGACGTACATATCGCAAATATGCACGTGCAGCAGTCACATTTGGGACTCCCAAAAGATGGGATCTAAAAATAGGAGCACTGGACATGCTGCAGAACTCATTAGGGAGATGACCGTGAAAGGAATGGCCAAATTTAAATCGGAAAGATTTTTAAGATTTTTACCTGTAAGTAAAAATAAATAAATGCACTGATTAATCATTCATCATGGAGTAAGCAGGGCAGTGTATGCTCAGGTGAGCACAGAAGTTGAGCTGCAGGCCTGTTTGAAGCTGTCACAAAGAGCATGTGGCCTGTCGAGACAGGGGGATGACCAGAGTGACAGTGGCACTCGTCAGCGGCGCACACGGGAGCTGGAGGCAACAACGCCAGCAGTCCTATCACCATGTGAGAGAGTGAAGAGTCGCACATGACAAAATCATCTTCGGAAAGGCCCCCAAACACTGACAAAGTTATCATGAGACAGGATGTCTCCACGGCTTGTGCTAGCATGCAGGGGAAGGCAGCAGGGCTGTTCGCTCTGTTTGCATGGATTACAGTGACTGGCAGAGGAAAGGTGCAGCCTCATCCATCACAAAACAATAGAAGATAAAGAGGTTTTGTTTGAACAACCCCTGACTGTCTGAAACTGAAGTATTAATCCAGAAAAGATCTAGTTTCAAATTGGCAGTGTCGTTATGAAGAAATTGCCACAACTGTTTATGCATATTTGATGGATTGGTCATGGGGGAGGTGGGACACTAATCCCCCGCTAAAATTATCTCAGATTCTCAATTTGTGTTGGGATTGTTGCATGATAGAAAACCAGCACCGAAGGCTTTTGCCGTATCCCGAGGCTGATTGTCTCGTAACCCAATTCCTGTAATTATCATGTGAAAGAAAATCTGAAAATTGCATAACTGTGGAAGGAGATAAGAGTTTTCTAAATACTTATTTGGCATGGGAGGCTAATGAATTTCAGCAGAACACAGGTGCACCATACACTCAGACCCTCCTCGCTGCTGCCTCTGATTGCAGAATCAGGATTTACAGCCAGTCGCTTAAGCTAATGCCTCTAGCAACAGGTTAGTGCTAATTTAAATGCTCCAAAACAAATCATTCTGCAGAGAGAAATATTCCCCCTTGATAGCCTTGCCAACATTTTGTAATTTGGAGGTTTCATTTCAAGATTTCAATCCTGGCCTGTAATACTTTTGGGGGTTTTTTTTACCCTGTAATTCATTTCACAGTTTTTAATCCTTCCGTATTCACTTTAGCAGATGGGAGCACAGCTTTATTCAGTGCTGTGCCATATTAACCCTCGATCAGATTT